>NC_140342.1:27799959-28215824 GCF_963514085.1 Chelon labrosus | reverse complement strand
CCCTGTCTGCCTTGTGATAAATGCATTATGTCCAAACTGAATTATGATCCAACTGTAGATAGTGGATTTGTTGCGGGGGCGGTGGGAGCTCAGTGTGTCTCATTTAAATATTCATGTAGGGTAGACAAAGGAAGGGTGGGAGCTCAGTGTGTCTCATTTAAATATTCATGTAGGGTAGACAAAGGAAGGAAAATGGACACTGAGTCTGATGAAATCCAGGGGTTCACGTTTCCTAGACAGAGGAGGAAGAAGAAGAAGAGGAAGGGTGAGTGGAAACTTGAGCTTTCTAGAAACGCAGCAGTGGGACGGTTTAAGAGGTGAACGCACACCCCCCCAACAACCCAAATAAGAAGGGGTAGAAAATACAACACTTTTAGTTAGGGGTGTCCCGATCAAGGTCTTTTGCTCCACAATCTGATCTCAAACTCTTTATGGGACAGTCTTTCCTTGCGTGAAATGTTCTGGTCGTCCAACCGCTTCCATAAACTCCCTAACCCTAGCGGTAGATTCCTGTAACTTGACATTAATACTTACTACTTGCTAAGTGCTTACATTTAATCTCATCATCTCAGTGTGTTTACTGAAACATTAAAGTTTCCTCAAATGATCTTCATGGCCTCCTTATATGAAAAGGAAAAACAAAATGACGCGGCAGAGTTTCCAGCAACTCACTGGCCTTGGGTAGTCGTGCTGGTCTAAAGGCCGGTGGGGATCCTACTCAGCATCAGCGAGGCTAGCTCATCATGTGGACCGTGAGAGTCCACCCAGAGACATTTGGGGCTTTTAGAAACACATTAAAACAGAAGCTCCCGTCTCTCCGGCCAGCAGCTTCATCAGTCTGCCACAGAGGGGTAGCTAACGCCGAGCGGCTCGGAGAATGACTCCCAACAGCCGGGCCGGGAGATCCATCAAACGCAGCGGGGAGGAGGGGGGATGATTGCAGAGCCGGCCCATCCATCTCTGAGCAAATTACACCCACAGCAAGGAGGAGAAATCAACCGAGCAAAGGGAGGGAGGAAAACGATTATAAGAAAAAGGAGAAGAAGAAGAAGAAGGGAGGAATGAGGGACAAAGGGCAAACGAGTTGAATGACCAATCTCCAACGGTGGAAAGAAGAGGAGGAAATAGAAGTGGACAACAAAAGGCTGAGAAAGAAGAAAAGATGGAGGTGGGGAAGCAGACAGGGAGGCAGGAGGTTGTTTAGGGGGCTACGAGGTGAAAAATGAGCCCAATATAAAGTCTGTACTCCCTCCTCCATCCTTCCATCCACCTCCACACAACAGTTCTGTCTCAAAGAGGTTGAGGATCATAAATCTGACGTCCAAAAACAAATCAGAAGGATTATAAAGACAATACTTCCTCATGCATTTTGTTAAACGCCTCTGAGAGATCATCAAGGCCACAGAAGCTGAGAATCTAGTCGTTAACAGAGACTAATTAGGAGCTTTGTGTTCTGGATGTACCGCGACCTGGATGACGGAGAACCTTCGCTACGACTTGGTGGATTTCATTAACCTCACCTGGTCTCCTGTGTACAGCCATTAATCTACAGAACGGTGTCTGAACGTCTTAGCTCAAACCAGAACCAGCAGAAACAGCTTCCCAGACACCACCAGGCCTCTCATATCACTGTCTGACTGTGGTGAGATCACACTGATGAGAGGCGTCAGTCTAATAATGAATAATGTTTACTGTGGAAGCTGAAAGGGGACCAACTCGTCCTCCAGAAGAAAACAGACATTAAATAGTGTTTTTCAGCAGGACACTGACTCAGGAACAGCTGACTGACCAAGACTGATGATGACTGGGAACTCATTCAACTTATTTCACTGTTGATATCTTTTAAAGCAGACTCTAAACGTCTCTCTTCTCTAACGGCAGATATTTAGTTGTAAACTAATCAGATCACGTGTGTACGACTACTGTTACTGTTTATCACCACATAAGCCCCGCCCCCAAGCAATCTGATTGGCCCGGAAGATGTTTCAGTTCCCAAAACTACGTTTACAAGAACAATAAACTGAATCGTCAATCTGATCAGAGGTCGACTGTTTCCATGGAGACTAAATAAATGAAGATCTTTACTGATGAAGTGGTTCAGCTACCTGTGGAGCATTAAATCTACTGGAAATAGAACAGAAGAAGAAGAAGGAGGTGGAGGAGAAAGAACTGAAGAGGAGAAAGAAAGGAGGAAACAGAGGAAGGACAAAAAGAATAAAGAGAAGTAGATGAAGGAGGTCGATGATGAGGAAGAGGAAGAGAAACAGATGAAAAGGGGGAGCAGGAGAAGAGAAAAAGAGAAGAAGAATAAAGCAGACAGGTGGAGGAGACAAAGAAGAAGAAAAATGAAGAGAACAAGGAGGTGAAGAAGGAGAAAAGCCTCAAGGAAGAGGAGGAGGAAGAAGATGAAAAATAAAAATAGTAGGAGAAAAATTAGAACAATGAAAAGGAGGAGAGTATGGAAGATGAGAAAAGTAGTAGAGGAGGAGTTTGTCCTCCATCTTCCTCCTCCAGTTCTGAATGTGTAGAGTCTTAGAAGACGACCCAGATGTCCCCACGTCTCCAACGTCTCTCTATCCATCTATCTAATCTGAGTCAACAGTAAAACAACGTCAACATTCATTTTCATGTGAGCTCATAAAGATCTCATTGTAAAGGAGACTCAAACCTCCCCAGCGTCCTGAGAGAAAGTGTTTCCTGGCTCCTCCACGTCTCAACATCATCTCTGTTGAGTTCTGCAACTTAAAGCTTAAAGTCTAATAAATCTATTTTCCTTCAGCAGAACAAACATCACAGTAACGGGAGGGAAACTGATCCCTGGCTGAGTGCAGGACATGCAGCAAATAATTCAATCCTAATCCTTTTAGCAGCTGATTCCTCGCTCACATCAGATTTTTAATTAACTGAATGGAGCCATTTCTGTTTTTCTTGTACACAGATTATTTCGGGGCGATAACAGATATTTTTAGCTGGATTTATCTCAGTATCATTTTCAGGGCTCCAGTATTGGACTCATTTTATTTCTCGGTGTTAATATTGTCAGGTGAACCCATAAAGGGGGAGCTAAAGTGAAACTAAGTGAGATTTATCTCCAGCTGCTGAGCAAACTCAAAGGCAGTAAAACTCCGGTCTAGTCTGCCGGGATAAGACCACTCCCTCCGCTCAGGAGACGCTTCCTCGTTTGACGGGAAGAGTCAGCGTCTCAACGAGGCAGCGAGCCGACTGCCAAGCGCCACCACAGGAAGGGATCTGCAGCGTTCACGGGCATATGCCGCTGTTTACGCAACACCACTTGAGTTTACTTGTGCTGAAAAAACACATCTGCTCAGCAACGGCAATGCAGCAATGAGCAATGAGCAATGAGCAATCGCTACAGCTCAGCTATGTGAGTGTGAAGGGAAAGTGACTTTAAACAGTTGGCTTTTTGATGCAGTCTGCCTCATAATATGATCTGGATGGAGAGTTATCAGATCAGCCATATATCATGATATTCTCCCTTGTGGTGACTCATCAGAGAATGGACATGGGCCTTCTGAGGGTGTCCTGTTGTTAGTGGGGGGTTCTTTGAGGGGAGGGGCCTCTGTGGATCATCCCACAGATACTTGATCAGTTTGGGATCTAATGACTTTGGAGGCCAGGTCAACACCTTGTGCTGTTCTTCATGTCTCTCCGTTGGGAACTGATTATGCGCCTGCAAATATCTGTCAGGCCAATCAAATAGTTTGGGCTGTCTTGTTCACAACTAACCGATTGGTTGAAGGACTACCCAGTTGATGAGGAGGTTTATTTGTTCCCTGGATTGGTTGAAACACGCCTCGTAATCTGGATGGGGAGTTACAAGACTAATATTTTGATAGATTGGGCTATAGGAGGCCAGAACGTTTCCATAAAACTAAATAAACTGGGACGTTGGGTCAGCGTTGGATCAAACTAAACCTGTTCAAGAAAGCCAGAAGAACAAAACCTCCAGAGAAACGGGACAACGGAACAACGGGACGACGGGACGACGGAACGACAGGACAACGGGACGACACGATGCTGCAGGACACGAGCGAGACCAAAGACTATAAACATCACAGCGAGCATCATGAAGCTGCAGCTGCTGAGGAGTGATGGCAGGCGTCCAGCAGCAGACTGAGGCAGTGGACCATGTAATTACCATATACTACACAATTTATGGAGCTGGGCCATGCAGCTATACACGGAGCACCGTGAGATGCCTTCAGGTCCCAGGGATTTTAATCTGAACTAATGAAGCTGTTGTTTACTTGGATGCTTTAATGCTCGTTAAATGTACAACATAAACAGAAGAGCTGGTTTTCTTTAGACATTAATCCATGTGTTTGTAGCTGACTTAGACGTTTTTAACTATTAAACTATTTAATGAACTATAAATTCTGCCTAAGATACTGGCTCACAAATTTACTTCTAATTACAGAAGCATTAAAAGAAGCATTAATTACCAAAGTTATCCTCAAATAAAAGCTATTTAACTAATTTACGTTTCTTATAATGGAAGACCTGATAAACTAGAAATACCAACGAACATGAGAAACACTAAAACTAAATGTTACAGTGATGTCGATTACACTAGAGTCCCTGAGGCTGCTCCTGACGACGTGACGAGTTTGGAAACTGGGGCTCTGCTCTGGATGACTGACCACAGACAGAGACTCGTGTTCTGTCTCAAAGCATCGGCACAAACAAAAGACTGTTAGAATTAAAATGTTTCTGACTATTAAACAGGATTTTAGGGACAAATAAAAGTCAAAATTTTAAGGGGATGACTAAATAGACTCTTGATGCAGTAAAAATAACCGTTAGAGATCACTTGTCTATTCAAGGAAATCTGATAGAACTGACTACTGCACTTATTTGTGTCCAAACAGCTGAAAAATGTCCTGAGGTTGGTTCCAAAATTGGTTGGAGGACTATTCCCTACCAAATCTAATCACTTGATACAAAACACAAGCAGCAATGGAGCTGAAAACAACAAGTGTCAAAAACTGTACTTCCTCTAATGACCACTAGAGGCTGGGTCTAACAATGAGTCGACCTCCATAGACCTCCATGTTAACAAGTCTAACTTTACAGCAGAAACAAACATGTTTATTTCATGTTTTTCATAGAGCTTAAGGTATGCAGTAGGTAGAGCGGGTCGTTCATAAACCAGAGGGATTGCATTTGTGTGATCAAGTAGGTAGATGTGTCACTGGGACTGTAAAGAGATGTATAAAGACGAGACCATATAAGGGCGTGGCTGCTTTGATCATTTCAGCTTTAATTAGAGAACTAGATGGAGTCAGGCGCTGCCAAGATGGCGGCACGCTGAGACGTCACGCTGAGCTTCAAAGCCGCCCAACCAATGATTTCAACTCAGAGATATAAAAGCTTCGGTTGAAGACAAATTCATCAATTCAATCTTTATTATCAATCATAAAATACCACTTTATATGTCCAACCAATAGTCCAAGACCAAGATACAAGTTCACAAGATGCAAGATGCAAGTTTAACTGCTTTGTTTACCAACCCACGAAGACTTTAGCTGAAGAACCAAAAACCAAAAACAACAAACCCTTCAAGCTTTTGTTTTGTTCCAGCTGCTAAACCACATTTTAACTTATTCTTAACGGTATCATCAATCATAAACAACAAAACGTCTAAGCTCAGGAGCGTTCCAACAATCAATATTAAATGGAATAACACCTACCGTTAATGGAGGCTTAGCTGGATCTGGGCATGCTCAGTCGATACCTGATCAATACTTCATAATATTTAATCAGACCTGAGCGCTGTAGAAGGTTTGGGTCAGTTTTACATTGTGGTAATATTTGGGTCAACTGGAACGACTAGATTACTTCTTCTATTAACATATAAACGGCTGAGCTTCATGACCGGTTTAGCTTTCCAGTCAGAAACAATCTTGGAAATTTAAAAAAAGAAGTCCTGCTTCTTTAAAGCCGGAACAAATCCAATTACTTCCTCCGAATGAATCTTTATCGGCAATCAAATCTCCCCGATGTGCCAGAGACTGAATTAAAGTGATCACGTTAGGGCCTGGGCCGCTGCCGTATCAATTAATCCTGCAGCAGAGACACAGATTCCAGGAAGCTGGTGTTCTGGAAAGCACAGCGGTCTCGTTTTACGTCGGCTTCGTTCAGAAATCTGACGACATGGAGCTTTATGGCTTTGGGGAAGTGTGACACTGAGCAGGAAACAGGAGAGGAGATCAGATAATAAAAAGGTTTATCAAGGCCAATGTTTTCATTATCTGGGATTAAATTCAATCATTATTTAGACTGATCCTGCTCCCGTCTATATACTAAATATAGTAAAGACTGTAGGTCGTGGAACCTGCACTGGTTCTGGCTCAAAGGTAACGAAACTCACCTGAGATCACATGTAAGGCTCAATAACGCTTGTACAGTCTGTTCCAAAGCAGAACACTGCATTATTACATATAGTTAGCAGGAAAACTAGATGGTTTTTAATTTAAATAGAATTGAATCTACTGAGTTTTGATTGTATATCAGCTCTACTGGTCCACATTCACAGAAAGTAAGAAAGGCAAAGACAAAATGGATTTAATTTATTTATATTTCAACATTTGTTATTCTTTTATTCATTTATATTCATATTTTTGCATTTTTTTCTTTTAATATTTATATTTACAAATGTTGTTATTCACTTATTTATTCCTCTTCATATTTCCAGATTTATTTTTTTTATTTATTCCTTTATTTATTTCTGTTTAATTCCACATTTATTCATTAGTTTATATATTCATTTTTGTTTCCATATTTTTTTATTTTGTATTTATTTCTATATTTATTTCCACAAGTTTTGTTTCATTTTCTTTTGTGAATGTGAAATATGAAAATAAATATATATCATTAGTTTATTTTTCTGATAAAAAGCGCCGTCAAGAACACAACAACTGAATTGAAAATAATTATTTTTAAAAACACAGAGTAGTTTAAGTATTAATAAGAATGTAGAGAAATATAAAGGAGGGTTTAGAATAATGAGCGTTGCCTCAACCCAGCCTTGTATTCTCAAGTACATCGTTTAATTTGATTGGCTAATGATACGACCACTGGTTCATCGTTGATCTATGTCATCACCTAACAGCTGCCCATTAACAGTGACACTATTAGCACTTGACTTTGGTTCTGGTTTTTCCAGCCAATCAAATTTAACTGGTTCTTAATTTCCACCAATCACATTAAAGAGAATGAGTGAGGCCTGAGGTGGAGAGGGGGCGGAGCCAAACCAGACAAACGATACCTCCCCTCAAACTTCAGCCGCTACACAAACACACACACACACACATTTATGCAAAGCAATCAGATTCACACACTGACTGCAGCTACCTGCAGCCATGTCTCGTCCTGCCGGACTCAAATACTCAGAATTAAAAGAATAACCCCTCCCCTAAATGTCTAGACGTGGATCTAAGGCTGAAATCTAACAACTATTATTTATTAGGGATCCATCGTCCCAGAAGATATTCATGAGTATCCATCCATCCAGTGTGGTAGAGTTTAGGCTCCTCACTGGCCCATTTCAGACCCATCATGGTTCATACTGCCATGTATATTACAAACATGGAAAACAACACGTTAGCTTACATTTAAATGCGTCCACTACCTATCGATGATTGTTTAAATTGCTGTATCGACGATTCTTTGAGTGGTGGATTAATCTTTTTGTTAACTACTAAATATTTACCTTCATGCTGTGATGCTAACCACTGCTAAAGGTTGCTAACACCCACTTAGAGCGGATCGTTCATGGAAATCTAGCTGGTTTAGTTTTAGAGGTCTATGTGTGCAGAAACAAACTGATGGAAAGAAGAGCTGACCATTAGCATCACCGTTAGCACTGATATTAGCATCTGCTGTTGAGTCTCTGTTCAGTTATTTTCTCAACAACGACTCCCAGACTCTGACCTTTAACAACACTCAGACTGACTTCACTGAAATACTTTCACGAAGACGTTTCATCCAAGTCTTCAGTTCTAAAAGATGGAGTCCACTCAGTCAAAGGCTGCACCCAAACAACAACAACAACAAACACTGAACGTTTAAAAGAAGAGAAAAGTTTCCTGGAGACAGCGTCAAGGAGAAACATCTTCCAGAGAGGGTTAGGGAGTTTATGGCAGCGTTGGATGACCAGAACATTTCTGGAGTAGACGCCATGTTTTAGTCGCATTAAGCAGCTCGACTTGCCTTCCAGAAGCACAAATGTGCCTGTAAATGTCTCGCAGCGCGGCAGCAGTGGATTGGACGGACTTAATTGAGCATGAAAGGCAACAGACGACCTCTGGTGCGTCGGCACTGCCTCCGATCCAACATCTGCACGCTTGAGGCTGAAGGACGGCCGGCAGCCAGCCGCCCAAACAAACCACACACAGTCCTTCATGCTCAGATTCACCTGGGAGCACAGACTGAACGCTGCATCTGCACAGTCTGCACCACGCAGGGTCATTACACAGTCTGTTAGTTAACGTCTAAATGACTTGTTGTGTGGCAGCTGTAGATCTACGCCATAATGTTCAAGATCAAAATGAACCGTCTGTGAAGTGGATTTTGTTTCTACACGGATGCTGCTGTGACTGGAGGTGTCGTTGATTATATGCATCTAGGATAAACCACAACCTGGACACTGAGAATCTGACTGTCATGACTTTGATTTGGAAATATTTCTAATTATTGTTACGATTTCTGATAAGAGGATCCAGAGAATAGAGTATATTTTAAAAAATTGATGCAGGGATTTCAACTTATAGAAGTAGAAGGATTGGAACAATATCAATTAAATCAGTTTAAATCTTTAAATCTAATAAATATCTGCAGCTAATGATTCATAAAAACACCAACAATCACCAGCATCACTCTGTGGCTCAGCCCTCCCTCGTTACTGCAACCTGAAATCTGTTCGCTCTGCACCGATTGGTCTCCAGGTGCGCCAGTCAAGCGGAACCGGGGCGGCTGATTGGACGACGAGTGGGCCTCACGCGGAGAGATAGATCAATGGCCGCCGCCATGCAGACTTGTTCACCGAGACGCAGACCTGGACTCTGTTAGCCTCCATCGCTCCATCACTGTCTCACGCTTACACACCAGAGGAGGTGGAGGAGGAGGAGGAGGAGGAGGAGGAGGAGGAGGGGTGTGGGGGGAGGAGCGGGGGAGTATTGTGAGGCTGTGGCGAAAGCACAAACACAGGAGAGGAGTCACAAATTAAAAAAACAGCCCCCTACCCGACTCGTTGTTCTCAGAATCCATCTTGTCGTAGGCGACGCGGCGGACGGACGGCCTGCCAGGTGGACCTCGACTCCTCCGTCTCTCTTTTCTCTGTTTTTCTACCCTCGTTCTCTCGCTCTCTCTCCCTCCCTCCCTCTCTCTCCCCCCTTCCTCACACACTGACACTCATCGCTGACCTTGCAGTGCGTTTCCTCTCGCCGGTGGCAGCAGCAGCAGCAGCAGCAGCTCTGCAGAGAGATGCAGCTTCACCTGCAGCGCTGCAGAGTCAAGTCCAAGCAGCTAAAACCCCCCGGTACCGACTACCCCCCCCAAGGACACGCTAAAAGACACAATCACACCGGGCACATGACATGAACGATGATGTTTTATGGGTTTGTGTTGGGCTGAAGATGTTTTAATCATCCTGATTGGTGCCTGATGATGCTGATGTACAGAGAGGACCTGCCACTGGAGGGATTTAGCCTTTTAAAAATGTGAGCTTGTGAGTTTAGATCTTTGTTTTTCTCTGATGCCATAAACCGATTCTCCTACCGATGGGTATCTGCTACCGATTTCCTGAATTTGATTCAAACCTGATCTTTTGTAGTTATTTATTTTAGGTCTGACGTTAAACCAAAACCACGTCCCTGTAGCTACAAAAGGTCTTCTTCTATTTTAATGGTGGTCGGCTAGATTCTCATCTTCCAGAGAGGGTTAGGGAGTTTATGGCAGCGTTGGATGACCAGAACATTTCTGGAGTAGAGAACACAAGGTACCAGCTACCCTCTCCACACTACATTAACTTTGACTGAAAGATTTATTGGACTCAATCCAGTCCACTCTAGGAGAAGACAAGGAAGACAAGGACAGACTTTAGGAAGCTACAGGAGACCAACTCTAGGAGAAGACAAGGAAGACAAGGACAGACTTTAGGAAGCTACAGGAGACCAACTCTAGGAGAAGACAAGGAAGACAAGGACAGACTTTAGGAAGCTACAGGAGACCAACTCTAGGAGAAGACAAGGAAGACAAGGACAGACTTTAGGAAGCTACAGGAGACCAACTCTAGGAGAAGACAAGGAAGACAAGGACAGGCTTTAGGAAGCTACAGGAGACCAACTCTAGGAGAAGACAAGGAAGACAAGGACAGACTTTAGGAAGACACAGGAGACCAACTCTAGGAGAAGACAAGGAAGACAAGGACAGACTTTAGGAAGACACAGGAGACCAACTCTAGGAGAAGACAAGGAAGACAAGGACAGACTTTAGGAAGCTACAGGAGACCAACTCTAGGAGAAGACAAGGAAGACAAGGACAGACTTCAGGAAGCTACAGGAGACCAACTCTAGGAGAAGACAAGGAAGACAAGGACAGACTTCAGGAAGCTATTTAGGATCAGATCAGGACTCAGATCGTTATCATACAGATTTTTCCTCCTTCCTTCTGCGTCTGTGTTGTCATGGTGCTGCTTTCAGATTTGACCGACCAGGAGCTCAAATTCGAAAATAAATAAAATAAAATAAAAATTTGTAGGGGAGAAATTTGGCTTAGTGTGAACGACACATGGTCTTAAGTTAGACCGGGCTGGGATATGTTGGCTGAGGTCCTCATAAGGGTATAACAGTGTGTTATAGTGTGTAACAGTCACAGATGGCTGCAGCAGATACCATCATGCCTCACACTAGTCAGACACTAATTTTAGAGTCCGAGCTGAAAACACAAATCACAGCGATGCTCTGAGTTTTATCAAAATATAGAAAGTCCTACTGTATGAATCCTTTCAGCTACACCAGGTATATGTTCTACTTTCACTGTGACGCGTCATAGAATGATTACCAGGTTTGATAAAGGTAGAAGAGCTGGTTTATTCTGGCAAAAAACTATAAAAATAAACTCTTATTCAATGAGTGAACAATAAGATCTCTTTCCTGCCTGGACTAATCTTGTTGTCTTGCAGCAAAAAATAATTATCTGGGGGTTTTATGATTCGATATCGGAGCTTTCAAAATTAGTTTTTTTTTTTAAATGCAGCTTCAAGAGAGAAAATAAAATCCTGGACTTCTAACTGAAGACATGGCTTTAAACAACATGGAAACTCACTGTTTGAAATGAACAACTGTGACTTAGGAAGCTAGGAAGGGCTACTGTTAGCTGGGAAGAGCTACTGTTAGCTAGGAAGCTAGGAAGAGCTACTGTTAGCAAGGAAGGAAGAGCTACTGTTAGCTAGGAAGAGCTACTGTTAGCTAGGAAGCTAGGAAGAGCCACTGTTAGCTGGGAAGAGCTACTGTTAGCTAGGAAGCTAGGAAGAGCCACTGTTAGCTGGGAAGAGCTACTGTTAGCTAGGAAGCTAGGAAGAGCCACTGTTAGCTGGGAAGAGCTACTGTTAGCTAGGAAGCTAGGAAGAGCTACTGTTAGCAAGGAAGGAAGAGCTACTGTTAGCTAGGAAGCTAGGAAGAGCTACTGTTAGCAAGGAAGAGCTACTGTTAGCTAGGAAGCTAGGAAGAGCTACTGTTAGCTAGGAAGCTAGGAAGAGCTACTGTTAGCTAGGAAGCTAGGAAGGGCTACTGTTAGCAAGGAAGAGCTACTGTTAGCTAGGAAGCTAGGAAGGGCTACTGTTAGCTAGGAAGCTAGGAAGAGCTACTGTTAGCTAGGAAGAGCTACTGTTAGCTGGGAAGAGCTACTGTTAGCTGGGAAGAGCTACTGTTAGCTGGGAAGCTAGGAAGAGCTACTGTTAGCTAGGAAGAACTACTGTTAGCTAGGAAGAGCTACTGGTAGCTGGGAGGCTAGGAAGAGCTGCTGTTAGCTAGGAGGCTAGGAAGAGCTGCTGTTAGCTGGGAGGCTAGGAAGAGCTTCAAACCTCTCCTGAATCTCCCTGATCAGCTGGTCCACACAGTTTATTCTTTCTCGATGAAATTATTTGTGGATTTCAACGCTCAGATGAGAGGAAGGTGAAAAACTGAAAATAGCCTTCTTTGCGTCCTTTAATCTTTGTCATTTAGTTTAATTTTGGTTTCTCTTCGGTGCTCTGGTTCTCTCTAGTCAACGTGGTCCGATCGTGTTGACTTGGCGGTGGATAGCTGCAAGCAGGTGATCAACTACCAACGATGCAGGTGAAACCACCAAAACTATCAGCTTGGTGTCACAGCCTTTAGACGATCAAACATATAAACATTTTATTGGCTGTGTTGCATCGTGACAAATTTCAAACCGTGTCTGTGTAATTTTAAACGCTGTTAGAACAAAAAAAAGCTTTGAAAACACAAGTGACACATAAAAATGCTTGGTTATAAAAATGAGGGAACATGATTCCCAAGTCTTTTAGTTCATCAGAGACCTAACATGTCTCAACATCAAAGTCTTTTTTATTTCTGTGATTGTGTACATCACCATCATTTGCATACCAAACACTCGGGGGTCGATCTACATTCAGTCGTCTCCAGAAAAAGTCCCGACCGGAGCAGACATTTCACATGCTGCCGTTCTTCTGCTCATCATATCTGTACCGACACCTGTCTGATGCTGATAGAGACACAGGCAGACGTTGGACGACAAAACAGGCCAGAAGCGTCACAATCCCTCTGCTAGTGCTGAAAAGCAGCAAGCTGAGCGTCGCACATCCAGCAGACAAAGATAAAAGCTTCCCCGTCTGCAAAGATGCGACCGTGGAGGAAACAGAGGGAGGCGCATCTCCTTTGAAGTTATATTTAGGCCAAAATCCTCCTTTGCGGAACAAACCGTCTTCCACTGCGCATACAAATCACAGCCAACAACTGAGGGAGGAACCGTCCTAAGAGCACAGGAACCGACCGCACACATACAATGAACCGGCGGAGCATCAAAACCGCAACCAGGCCCGCCGGGTTTGATTGACTTTGATTCCTTCTGCATCCTAAATACTGCCGGTCCACCTGGGACACAGATGCATGCTGGGTGACTGGGTTCTCACCGGACGTAACTTTGAAGATCTGAACAAACAGAAACGCCTCGCTGCAGGTCTAACATCCATTTAGACACAAACTGGAAATGCTTTCAAACAGAAAGAAACATGTGAGAGATCAGGTTTTAACATCTGAACAACACAAAACATAACTATTAGCTGGAAGGCTAGGAAGAGCTACTATTAGCTGGGAAGCTAGGAAGAGCTACTATTAGCTGGGAGGCTAGGAAGTGCTACTATTAGCTGGGAAGCTAGGAAGAGCTACTATTAGCTGGGAGGCTAGGAAGTGCTACTATTAGCTGGGAAGCTAGGAAGAGCTACTATTAGCGGAAGAGCTACTATTAGCTGGGAAGCTAGGAAGAGCTACAATTAGCGGGGAAGCTAGGAAGAGCTACTATTAGCTGGGAAGCTAGGAAGAGCTACAACTGGCTGGGAGGCTAGGAAGAGCTACTATTAGCTGGGAAGCTAGGAAGAGTTACTATTAGCAGGGAAGCTAGGAAGAGCTACTATTAGCTGGGAGGCTAGGATGAGCTACAACTGGCTGGGAAGCTAGGCAGAGCTACTATTAGTTGAGAGGCTAGGATGAGCTACTACTGCCTGGGAAGCTTGGAAGAGCTAATGTTAGCTGGGAAGCTAGAAAGAGCTACAACTGGCTGGGAAGCTAAGACAAGCTACTGTTAGCTGGAAAGATAGGAAGAGCTACTTTTAGCAAAGTCACACATTTGAACCTCAGCTGATCAGCTGACATAAAACACAATGTGACTCATTTCAAAGCTCTAAACATCTGTCAGCGTTTTGTATTAAATCCCTTTTCATTCAGCGTAAAAGAGCAGCAGCAGCAACAGAGAGCAGCGTGAGTGACGGCAGCGACAGCAGGTTTGTCCTACATAATGACTTAATTGAGCTGGTTAACACTCTGAGGATAATGAGAGCCTCTAGACCACAACAGACCCAGGAGTGAGAGCAGCCATTATAAATAGCAGCGGCTCTGAATCAGTCCGTCCACTTTCTGCCTCCGTACGAGTCAAACACTCTTCAAACACTCACAATTCACCGCAGCTGGTCGACGTTTGATTCGTCAAACACACATTTAGTAACACTTAACAGAGATCTGCAGCGTTAAACCAAACCCAGCGTTTGTCCAACTGTCAGAATAACTTCCAGAGTATCAGCGTCTGCTAACCACGCCGGTAGCTTAGCACCTTATAGCTTCATGTTGTGTCATACAGGTGGAATCTCAGATCTGGTCTCTGCTTCCCTACAGTTTCTACAACATACAGATTCTCTAATGATTTCCCATCAACATAACCCACAGTTGGTCACTAGTGGATGTTCTAGGCTCTGGTTGCCTAGGTAACACTCTTGTTATATTTCCCGCCACACAGGTTTTCATGTGAAATAAGCAGAACATATAAAAACATTGCTAGCCCATGGATGCAGCTCGCTCTTCCTCTATTTGTAAAGAAAATACCGTCAGCAACCCAACGCTCTACGACGCTGTCAACATGGTGGATGTGGTTGTGGGAACCAAAGTCATGGGGAACTCTATGTTTGCGTCATGTGTCAATCAGCTGTATCAGTCGCTCCCACTGGTCCTCAAAGTTGAGATGAGATCAACCTGGTACCGCCCACTTTGGGTTAACTAAGGTTTTTCATCGTCCAATCGTCGCCCCCCCTAGAAAGCAAGCTGAAACGACGTCACCTGGACTTGCAGGGTTTCTTGGCCATTTCTCAACTGCCCACGTTCTGTTCCAGTTCAAAGAACCATCTGACCAAATACTGTCCAAATACCCAGTTGTGTTCTTGCCCCGCCAGTTTATCAACGATGCATAGGGAGGTAAGTTGTTTGGACCGAGGACGTCCAATAATCCCAGAATGTCCCGTCCTCCAGAGTCTGCAGCTCAGAGTCAAACTTACTGAGACAACAACGAGTACGAAAATCCAAAGGTTGTGTTCTAGGTATTGATGCATGAGTTTGTGTAACACAGTGTGTCAATCAACTATATCGGACGTTCCCATTGGTCGTCACCTCAAAGGTTAGGTCTGGGTATCTCCACTGATTTCCTAAACAATCTGTCTTAGTTCCGAAAGAGCTTTCAACCAAACTGGTGCTGTAATTGGTTTCAGAGGTTTGTGGCATCTCTAAAAGATTTTACCTCTAGTTTCACATCCACACTTTTTAAAATCCAATCAGCTTCCAGACCAAACCGTGTTGTAGCGTCTACCATGTTCTGGATCTGCCTCAAACTACTATTGTTGCACAGTTTCTAACAAGAAGGTGCAAGAAATGGTGCACACTTAAAATAATTGATGCAAGGATTTCATGAAACGGTCTGGAGTCTTTCAAAATAAGATCTATTTGAATCGGAAAAACTACTTTTATAGATAACTTAACCCTAGTTGAGATCAACTTGGTACCAGCTTCATGTTACTAAAGGTGTTTACACCAATCATCACTACCTTCCTGAAAACTCCTTCGTCTCTTGTCACCACATCACTTCTAGTCTCCTACTTCCTGTGCTCTCATGTCTTATCGACCAGTTAGCATAGAGCAACCAATCATTGATCTGATCCGGACAACGACAAAACTAAGACTAATTTAAATTCTTTAAAGTAAGTCACATAGTTTCCGTAAACTAACCAGCGTTTATTAACTTCCTGTTGAAGCAACAGTGGTCTGCAGCGTATCCAAACACATACATGCAAACTGCCCCCGTCACCCAATTTAACCCCATCAGCAGGGGTCGATGTTGAAGGCGTCACATTACCACTAATGTAATCAGCAGTTTACCACTGGGAGTAATTACAGAGCAGACACGAGGCCTGCAGGGATGCAGAGTCCTTGAAGCTGCAGCAAAGCGCCTGCATCCAGACACCGTCAGCAGTCTGAGACGCCACCTCCACCTCCACGTCGCTCCACGTCGCTCCGCGTCGCTCCACCAGCCAACGCTCCAGGATGTCACCAATCTATCTGGGTGAGAATTTCTGGCTTCTCATTCCTCATCCTACTTTTCTCAGCAGCCAAGTGGGTCTTTAGGGGAGAATCATTCTCCGGCAAACGGCAGCTGGTTACCTGCCAGAGCAGCTGCTGCAGGAGAAGGAAGGCGAGGGCACCCAAAGTCCAACCTTCCCAAAATAGAAACCGACGCAGCAGGACACGCAGCAACCGAAGCCTCGCGTTATTCTTTTACTTATGCAGCAAGTTCAAGAGCAGCGAGGTCAAACATCTGGACAGCAAATGACAAGAACAAGAGGAGGATGAGGAGGGGGAGGAGGAGGAGGAGGAGGAGGAGGAGGAGTGCGACAGCTGAGAAAACCAGAGGATGTTTAAGACGTTAAACTGCTCATGATGCTGTTTAAACATCTTGAATACAGTCCAGTGTTGACAGGATTTTAAATGCAGCAGCCGTTCCCAAAGCTGACAAAGATACAGACGTAAATGTTGAAGTGAAATAGATCACGTTCAACTACAGCCAAGAAACATCTAAATGAAAACCAGCAGAGAAGATATTAAACCCCCCCCAGGCCTCTCATCCAGGTGTATCTCACACCAAGGTCTCAACACTTTCAAAACTCATACCACAAAATACAGAAAAAGACAAAGTCGCTTGACAATAACAACTATGAATAAATTAAAACACTTAAACAATACTTCTACTTGTAATTGGACAGTCCAGCATTATTATAGTTATTTTTGGTAAGCCACCAACACGTCCATCTTTTTTTAAGGTTAATCAAAACTAAACGCAATCACAGACTGGAGGCTTTCTGGGCTTTGCGCGCCCACCATCCACCCTGAGCACCTCCTGCTTGCTCTGATGTTCAGGTTTAAGAACCTGAACAGGTGAATTTGTGATTTACATAAAATTTGTTTGTACGGTACATCTGACATGTACCGTACAGATGTGTCCACATTTATTTAATTTAACTATCAAATAAGGGGATTCACATGTGACAGTCAAAAAGCGAAGAGTACCGAATTAACCTATAAATATTCACATTTTAAAAGATCACTTAATAATATGTTGTTGTTGTTTTCCAGACCAACTAATAAACTCAGCTCTGTATTAAGCTAAGTGTTAACTTTCTGACGGTTGGACTAATTACTGAACCTGACAAGTTTAACTGAATTACAAAGAAATAAAATTATTAGCAAAAAATGTATTATAACAAATAATGTTCAGGGTTAGTGACTGTGAAATTATTAATATTATTTGTTTCTTCAACATCACTTTTTGCTGATATTTATATTTAAGAAGCTGATATCAATTAATTAAAAAAATGTATTATTAATCCTTGTGTTGTTGTTTTAATTAGAAAGTAAGACCGATTTTCTGCCACAAAACAGTTGACAAAGTAAACTTTCTGTCTCTATAAATTCATAATGCATGTTTTTCACTATTTAATATCTTTCTGGAGTCAAAACATTAAATAAACTAGACAATAATAATCATATTTATCATCTATTTTACCGTTTTAATCAACAAACCACCACCAAGTTCAAGAAAGTACAGGTGACACCTTGGAAACCCTGATTTACGCAGTGTCAGTGAACGCAGCATAGCACTTCTTTTTTTTAACTTCGATCCTTGCGTCGTTGTTATAATTAGCTGGGAATGGTGACATTAAACGCAACACGTCTGATAAGGTGTGGGGTTATTTCTTCAACCAAATGTCAGCACACACATTCACGGTGACCGACACACACACACACACACACACACACACTCACACACTCCCAGCTTACCGGCTGGCATCCTGGTGCTAATGTACCGCAGTCCCCCCGTGAGCACCGACTGATCCCCGGCGGAGTTAGTTAGCCTCCATGTAGCTTCTCCCGCGGCTCCGCTTCACCTGAAACACGGAGTCACCTGTTAGAGGAGGACGTTTAGGAGAGGACGGGGAACCAGGAAGCCTCGTTGAGGGGGCTAGATGTGCCCTGCTGGGACCTGGAGGAGCAGCCGTGGAGGCACTAACCTGTCTGAGGAGGAGGAATTAGCTAAAAACAAAGGAGCTAACGGTCGAGTCCGAGCAGAGCGGCGGGGTCAGAGACGCCAACGGTCAGGGCACGGGGCCGGCCGACATACCTGTATGTAAACAGCAGCTGGCAGCAGGGGCTGAGCTTCTCCTACGCGTTACTACACTGCTTCCTGCTTTACGGTCGCAGGGAACGCGGAAGTGTGTTCACTGCGGCGGAGCTGGTCCAAAAACACTCACCCCTCCACCTCCTCCACCACCACCACCACCTCCTCCCTCCTCCCTCCTCCTCCTCCTCCACCTCCTCCCTCCGCTCCGGTTCAGCATATGCTGGATGAGCACGGCGGGGACCCGGGACACGGCTAATTATAGCCGCCTGCGGCAAGGTGCGATATCCGCACAGACCCGGCTTGGCTCTGGAAGTACCTGAAAACACACAGACACGTCTCTGAGTACACAAACACTGGTTTAAGTTCCTCATCTGAGTCAGACGTTAAGACTTTATTTGGTCCGTTCACATGAGGTGGACACATCTACAGGACAGGGCCGGATTAAACTTCTCAGGGGCCCCCGGGGCATATCGTTGTTGTTGGCCCCCCCATTAGAACAAAAAAGAAAAGTAACGATTAATAATTAATTTATCAATAAACGAAACTTTTCAGGTGTTTTTTTATTTATTTATTTTTATAATGTGTGATATAGGTCACATGTGTAACCCCTTATTTGGTACATTCATCTTTCAATCTAATTAAATTCATGTAAGGACACAACTCCAGGGGTGGATTTAAGTATTATATTATTTCTGAACTAAACTTGTCAGGTAAATATTTTTAGCAGAAATGTGAATATTTTTATATGTCAAGTATTACATGTGTAATCCCTTAAAAGAAATTATTCCAACTTTATTGACGACATATAAGAAACTATATATACAGTATATAAACCCACTCAACATAAAGAAATATTCACATTTCACATAAAAAAACTAGTATAAGATCGTATATTTTTCAGTAAAAAGTAAATTAAAAACAAACTATATATATATACATCTCTCTCTATATATATATATATATACATATAAATTTATTTTTCTGTTTATTTTGTGAAATGTGAATATTTTCTTGAAATATTTTTTGAAATGCCTTTCTCAAAGGTTAAGCAATTATTTATTTGTAAGGTTTATCCCACCATTCTCCACACTGTACATACAGAATGTCTTATATTTTCTAGTTATTTCTCCTCCCTATATTTTCTCAGAGTATGGTCATTGTTTTGTATATTTTTTGATATATATTTTTTAAATTTTTGTATTTGTGTTTTTTTGATAACCTTTTCCCTGTTCAAAGTCGTCACTGTCTTTCTGTATATATATTTTTTTGCCAAATTCTGTGCTACTGGAGCAAGGAAATTTCCCACACGTGGGATTAAATAAACGTCTTATGTCTTATGTCTATTTCTATATGTATTAACTGGGTTTTTTACTATTACAATATAATTCAGTTCATGATGAGGATGCATCTGCAGGGCCATTGCATTTAACCTCTCAGGTTGCAATGCAATTTTTAAATTATTATTATTATTACTATTATTATTAATTTAACATGTTATAATAATAGCCCTGTGATAGACTTGAGACCTGTCCAGGGTGGACCCCCCACGACCCTCCAGAGGACACGCGGCTACAGAAGATGAATAAATGAATGGATGAATGAATGAATATTATAATAGTTGGCTTTTAACTTGATCATATGTGAAACCAAGGACGGATTAAACCCCTCAGGGGCCCCTGGGGCATAAAGTTGCTGTTGGGCCCCCCGTTTACCCCGACTGTACATGTCAGATTTGGTAATTACCCAAATCAGAAACCAGAAACTAATAAGGAGCTAATATATAGAGATGAAGATATTGAAAAAAAAAGAAATGATGACTGATGAGTAACTGAACATTTTAAACTAACACGACTAATGTGAATATTTGCTTCTTTTTATTGAAATAAACTCAACAGAACAATAAAGAACAATTTAATTCAGCTTAACAGCTTACTTCTCATTAACACCCACATTACTCTGATTATTAAGTCGTGTCTCTATCAGATTTACGTCTGTATCTCGTGATGACACTGGTGATGTATATAATCCCTTCAGGGTTTCAGCGCTGTATCATTTGCAGGTAGTTAGCATAATGAAGAAAACAAATGGGCCTACACCTTCACTAATGAGGGGACCAGGGAGCATGTTGTCGTTAAAATCACCAGCGAGACACAAACGTCCGACAGACGGTAACGATCCAGAACTCAGCTAAAAATACCTCTCAGAGCTGATGGAGTGTGAATGTGTGTGAAAGTGTTGTGCTTTTTAAGCTTTTAAGGACCTTTGCTGCACCGACCAGTGGACTTAGAGGTGATTAAAGGCTTTGGCCCCGCGGACGGCACGCAGAGCATCCGTTAAAGTCACAGGAGTGACAGCAGCCGGCGGCGCCCTGCCTGACGAAAGATAAAAGAATTAAATAAAATAAAAAAAATAAAAAAGGTCCTGTCTGTAATTACACTAATGCAGCGGGTGTCCACATGTCACAGCTGTACAGTGTGATGGACGTGGCTTAAAAATAAAGCTGGAAGTGATGATTACCGACCAGACATCAGCAGATTGACGGCAACACTTCAGTGACAGGAACACAAAGGATTTTTATTCTAAAACCATGAGTTTACTAATGCAATTATGTTACCGTGGTGTAATTCTGTGGTGGAAAGTTTATCTGGAGTCTCTCTGTTGGGAACTGATTCTAATCCAGCAAAGGTCTGCAGGGCCAATCAGATTGTTTGGGGGCGGGGCTTGATGTTGTGATGGACAGAAGAGTAATAAGCGGTTTAGGCTTCTGCATCAATTTGACGCTGGTGACATCCCAGACGCTAACGGCGTAGCCTGACGTGCACCTCCCCAGAAATGTAACTAGGTGCCACGGCAACACAGACCGCGTTAAAGAGCTGTGATTGGTCCGCTTGGTAGTAACGTGTTTCCTCTTTAGTATTTCCGGCTGCTTCTCCATCTCTGCAATTTTTTAATCTATTGTTTTGGATCAATAAAGATGGAACACATGGAGGAAAGGTTAACTGGGGAGGTTCAGAGATACTCAACTCATCTTCGGTGAAATTTCGGCCAAACTTTCAGTCGCGTTTGTTGAAAGTGAAGCAGGAAGTAGAAACAAAAATTAACCCGACTGGCTAAAAGAACACAGCGCCGACGACTAGCGTTTGGGTGGAGTTGTTACTGAGCGAGCGTATAAGTATAAATGGCTCGCACTGATGTAGGCTACGTACTGTACGTAGGTTACGGTGTCTATGTCCCGCAGTACCGTAAATGAGCCTTAAAGGGTCTCTGATTGGTTGGAGGCCTGTCCAGTTGATGCAGAGCGTCGCCATCTCACGTAATTTAATGTATAAATGTATTTGCAGCAACCTCCAGGGCTGAAATAGTGAAGAAGTGCTTAAAACTGCAGTTCCTCTAATGTCCACTAGAGGCTGGCTCCAGATCAATCTCCATAGACCTCCAAATGTAGATGTTTACAGGCTGGTCTTAAACAACACATTTTTTAAAACTCACCTGTTTAAATCATATGAAGACTTAAAGTTAAGCTCTATTCTGTGTTTCTATCCTTTTAACCCTGTTTTATTTCACTCTAATGATCAGTCTGATGATGAAACTGTGAGCTGCACTAACCCGTCTGAAACCTGCTGCACAAATAAAGTTTTATTGACTTTTAGTTTAGTCAGAGTTTCCCGTCTCCTCCTATCTCTTTGGCTTGGGGACATGTTACAGTACTTGACCCGTTCATGTCTCATCAGTCCAGACATAAATTACCCAGAGGTCGAGGAGTATTCACCGATCCGTCATTCTCTCTCCGTTCAGGAGGAGGCGGCGATGTGCGCTGATCCTCGGCGCGGTATCGACAAGTTTAATCAGCAAACCGATGGAGTCGAGGAAAAACGTTTGAACGGCCCCAGTTTTCTCATTACCTGGAGGACGGCTGCTGATTGTCTCACAGCTCTGGGACGTCCTGGTGCAGCCTGGTCAGGACTAAAAGGATGTCTGGTAGCACGACATCTGGATTTTATTATGAGGCGTGTTTCAACAAAGAATCTGCATCAACTGGACAGTCCTCCAACCAACATGTTAAGCTTACATTAAGCCCCGTCCCAAAGGATCTGATTGGCCTGGGAAATCTTTGCAGGAAATAATCAGTTCCCAACGGAGAGACTCCACAACAGCTTTACACCACAAATAATAATTGTATTTTGGGTGATCAGGTGATCTGATCTTGTTCATCTCAACTCAGTTTATTTCCATGATATTTAGCTTTTGCATAGACACGGAAAATCCAAATAATAATCAGATTAAAACCTCCTCAGTCAGATCCTTCTGATGGATGAGGAGTAGAGGTGGTGGCGGTAACCATGGTAACCTTTCCTAATCAACATCAGGTGAGGAGTTACCATGGAGGTAGAAAAACAAGATGAACCAAGATGGAATCAATGTGGACAGAGACGATGGAGACATGGAGACATCTTGGTCGTCTTCTAAGACTCTAGACATTCTGGACATGGAGGAGGACATGGAGGAGGACATGGAGGAGGAGGACATGGAGGAGGAGATGGAGGAGGAGGACATGGAGGAGGAGGACATGGAGGAGACACTAGTTCTGTTTCTGGTTTATTTCCTGTAGAGAGAAAACATATTAAGAATATTAAGAATCACTGACCTGCAGTATTTATCCTGACAAACAAGGCAGAATATTTTTTGAAAGTTCAAGTGGTGGAAAGTTTCTTAAGTCCCCGTAATGGAAAACCTTAAATAGACATGGAGTTATTAATATTTAATCGATCCACAGAGTTGGTTCAGAAATGTTCAGTGAAAGAAAAACCTCATTCAGACTCTTGAACTCTTTTATTGAACTGCTTTTTACGTCATTGTCGACATAATGCTGCCACAACCTTCTGCTTTAATGTTTTCCTGTGAAGGAAGACGGTATATATATATTTATTTATATATATGTCTTTCACACAGTCCTCTCTGCAGTGCCCTGAGGTGGAGGTGAAAAGTGCCTCGTCTTTACACTTCAAAGGAGCTGTGTGGGAGGAAGACGGATGCCTGGGGTGAGTCATGAAAGGAGTTTTAACCTCCGGTGAAATCGCTGTCCGACAAACGTCAGATCAAGTCTGACGGCTGTTCAGCAGCCAATGGTTTAAACCGACCTCTCAGTCATCCAGTATGTAGCAGTGGTGGGCCGTGTATGCACCAGCTATTCCTCCAATGACTTCAACCTCATTAAAACACGTCTTAATACGATGGTTATGACTCCACTGCTATAGAAACCATCAACATCATACAGATACACAATAAAACAGGACGTAGCATGGTAGACAGGTATCTCAGAGAGATGAATGTCATTACTAAAGAAAGAAACTCACTTAGAACAATTCATAAAGTCTCCTCTCACTCTCTGCAGCCACCAGCGCCACATACGTCAAATCCAGCAGAAGCATCAATGTCGACCCAATAAAATGACAGAAATATACATAACAGATGTAAATATAATTCATTTTATTCACCAGAACTTTAGAAACTATTTAGAGTTCTCCTCAGAGCCTGTCAACCAAGGGTAGCGCTCATAGTTGCTGACCTGAAAGTTTCCCCGGCTGGGTCAGGCTAGCTAGCTCCAGGGTGGGGCGGCCTTTCCTCACAATATCCAGCTTTTCCTTCAAAGTCCGCCGTGAAAATGTCTTTCTAAGAAGATTTTAACTCTAAAACACCGGTGGGGCTGGTTGGGGTTTAAATGAGAACATCGGTGGGTGTTGTCCACCTGCAACTTGCATGACTAGAATCTGTTCTGAAAGACCCCCCTGAATCTTTTAGGGCCTCGCATTCAGATCTGATCTGGACCATCTAGTGACCAGCTCCAGGTAAGTGAGTCTCCAGATCCAGATCTCAACAACAGAATATTAAAACAGTGGTCACATCTAATGGATCTGTACCACTGCTCCAGAGCCGAGAACAGAGCTGTTTCATGAGTATACGTCATGACTTTGTCTTCACATGTTAAGTTATTATTTATTTCTGATGTTAGTTATTTTAGAGAAGGAATGGAGAAGCAAAGAGGGAAGGAAGAAAGAATAAAGGATTTAAGGAAAAGATGGACACTTGAGACCAGACTGATGAGGACGGATGTCAGTGTGAGGTCTTCCTTTGTCCAGATTCTCTCTTCAGTTAAACTAGTTTTGTTCTGGTTGTAGTTTATTTCTGCAGAGCTACGTCCAGACACGACCTGAGGAACCAGTGGATCAAGTCTATGAATGATCAGGAACGTAGCTGCACCCACTCCAGTAGTAGAGACAAGAGGGTGTGGACCTTTACTAGTAGATACAGAGGGCGTGGACCTTTAGAAGACGGCCGGACGGGCGTTTATTCGTCATCTTTCTCGTGACTAACAGGAACAACAGTTACCTCAGGGCTGCAGCAGGTTAGTGTTTCTAAACCCGTCCCAGAGACACAAAGACACTCAGGTCACAGTGAGTTCAGAGTTTAAAGCAACAAAACGTCTCATTTGAGGAGGAACTTCAATATTTGGACATTATTTTTCCTACTTTTTCTACAATCAGTTAATTGTTGACATGTTTCCTCAAATATCCAATGAGTCTAAAACTTTACCCACCAAGACACAATAAAAGAAGTGGAACCTGTTATTTATTTAAATTCTTCCTCTACATTTAACCCATCCATTCTGACATTTGTTGCATGTGATGATATAACTTCATCGTTGTTCCATTTAGTTTCATTCAAAAAGAGTATCTCTGGAACCTGCAGTCAGAACTTTTCTGAGGAACCGAAACTTAAAGCTGCGTAAACACTGTTCTGGCCACTAGGGGGCAACACAGAGCAAACAGCTGAATATTCATTGGGCACAGAGTGGCTTAAATTAAATGATGTGATCAGATACATGTGTTCACATCTAAACACCAGGCACTGTAAAGGTTTGTTGATCAAGAGGAGCATAGAACAAGAGAAGAAGAAGGAAAAAAAGAAGGAGGAGATAAAGGGAGAGTTGGAGGAGGAAGAAGATGAAGGAGAAACAGGGAGGAGGAGAAGAGAAGGAGAGAAGAAGATCAGTGCTGCTGTGGAGCATCAAATCTACGGGAAATAGAACAGAAGAAGAAGAAGGATACAGAACAAAATAAAGAGGGTGAGAAGGAGAAGGAAGAAGTAGAGGAGGACACATAACATGAAGGAGAAGGAAGAAGGAGGAGGAGGAGACAGAAGATTCATTTCCTCCTTTTCATTTCATCCAGCTCCTTCTTCATCGTCTTAATTTCCACATTTTCTGTCTTTGTTTTTGTTTTCATTAGCGTCTGTTTTATCTCGTCATGTCATCTGTCCGCGGTCGATTTCTTCCTCCTCTTTTTTGCATTTACTTGTCTTCATCTTTAATATCTTTCTCAGCATTTCCTTTTTAGTTCCTGTTTCCTGTTTATTTCCTGTTTGTGTCTGGATCGTCTCCTCTTCGTCAGCTTCCACATCTTTCTGGTCGTTTCCTTTCTCCTCTGCAGCCATTTACGATTTATTAGTTTTTTATTTTGCATCCTTATTAGTTTTAGTCTGTTTGGTCTCTTCTTGCTCTGTATTTGTGCTCAGTCCCTTTCTTTCATTTCTGTGTATCCATGTTCATATTCATGCTGATTTGCATCTCATTTTGCTCAGGTTGTGTCTCTTTCTGGTCACTTTGACTCTAGATTGTTTTATCACCCTTCCAAGTAGTTTAAGCGGTGATTTTTAACCATCTACTCTACTCCTCACACATAGCACCTCCAGATGTAGAGGACATAGACCGTCATGTTGAAATGTTAATAAAGATTTAACATCATTAATTCTGGCTGAGCGTGTTGAAAAGCAAGCGTCAACGTCTGGGGCTGAAAAATGAAGCTAATGCAAACAAGCAAAGAACTGCAGTTCATCTAATGTCCACTAGAGGCTGGTTCAAGAAGTGAGTCAATCCCCGTAGACGTCCATGTTAACATGGTCAACATTACAGCAGAAAACTTAAGATAATGCACCAGTTCTGACAACTTCTGGTTTGAGTCTAGAAGAGACAAAAAGCTAACTACCTAGCTAGCTTTAGCAGCAACGCTCCAGGCTGAAAAATGAAGCAAATGTGTAAAGTGCAGAAAAAAACTGCAGTTCCTTTAATGTCCACTAGAGGCTGGTTCAAGAAGTGAGCCATAGATGTCCATGTTAAAGGGGAACTACCGTTTTTTACAACCTGGACCTTATTTCTGGCATAAAATACGATCACTCCCACTATATGGATATACGCGGAGTCCATGTCGTCGTCTGCGTTTTCGGTGCCCCAGTCACTCCCCAGTTTTTAGTCCTTCGGAGGATATTTATCTCCAGTGGAGCGCCGTGTACATATAGTGGGAGTGACTGGGGCACCGAAACGCAGCCTCTAAATAACACATTATATGCCGCGAAACTCGTTCATTTCACCAATATTTTGTTATGATACGCTAGTGCTATTCCCCGTTGAGTCTGGAGTTACCTGCTATCATCATCCGAGGTCTGTAGATTGACCTACTAACCTCTGACCTGGATGATGTCATCTCTGAGCGTTATTTAGAGGCTGGGTTTCGGTGCCCCAGTCACTCCCACTATATGAGTATACGCAGCACTCCACTGGATCTAAATATCTTCCGAAGGACTAAAAATGACACCAAAGTTATATGGGTGAGTAAACGATCGTATTTTATGCCAGAAATAAGGTCCAGGTTGTAAAAAACAACGGTAGTCCCCTTTAATATGTCCAACATTACAACAGAAATAAACATGTTTACAACCTGGTACTAAACCAGTTTTGGTCTCTAGGGCTAACTTTGTAGACCTCACCTGTTTAAATCATATCAGGGATTGAATTTCTGCAGAATTAGGGGCGTGGCTGCTTTGAGTGATCCAATCAGCTGGATGTTAGTTGGAGTCACTGCCAAGATGGCGACGGCCGGAGACGCCACACTGAGCTTCACTCAGCTCCTCTGGACACAAAACCTCTAGTTTTATTAAAAGTGACAGAAGGTTAGGATGTGGACAAACTTAAAGACGTAAAACTGCTGCTAGACTCTGCCCAGGTCGGCGTGACGAGCCGACCGGTGACGTTACAGCCGAGTCCTAAAATAAACCCTCTCCGATGAATGTGACGGTGAGCCGAGGAAACTCTGAAAACTATGAGTCACACTCCACCGACTTAAAGACACAACCAAGGTGGGCGGAGGATTTTAATCAACGTTTTATTTATAATTTTGTTTGATTCATCCCCGTTTGTTTCTGTAGAGATTTAAAGATCATAAATATTGGCGCTGCGTTGAATGATTTAGTTTTTTGAGTCATGAAATGAAGCGTCTGAGCAGGAGCTTGGAGAGACGCCAGCGTTCAATAACTTAAAAAGTACCCAGAGACTTGTTATTTATCAAGAACATAAAATCACCCCTGGTTTTCTGGCAGCGAGAGTTTCCCCAAAAGAATCTGGAAGAAGAGCTTTGGTCTGTTTCTGTCTGCTCTCTCTTCTGTGTGATCTTAATTATCTAATGGCTGCCTGGAATCTGCTCTGTCCAGGAAATGTGACGTTACAGAATCAGATTACTGACGCTCTTATTTCAGCCCAGACTGGAAGTGTTAATACAGTAAAGGATGGATGAATGTGCAGACAAACACTGACCATATTTCCCACCTTAGAGGGCAGAGTTGAGCTGCTGTCTCTCTCTCTGTCTGTGGAAGCAGCAGCAGCAGCAGCAGCAGCAGCAGCAGCAGCAGCTCACTGGTGGAAGGAGGACGTGAAGGAAACCAGGAGACAGATTAACAATAAAGACACAGTGAAGGACTAAATTAACTGGTCTGGGACACGTTAGTGTGAACACACAATGAGTCCTGGGTCACATTAAAGACCACCTACTCAACAGGGCTGATCTGAGGAAGAGGAGTTTAACTCATTCATGCAACCACTAGTAGAAATGATCACATGAATCAGTGATGTCTGTTCATTAGTAATGAGAGCCTTTTAAAAGATTCTGGTCTTGGAGCTGAGAACCAAACTAAACTAGAAACTAATCTGAACTAGAATCAACTCAGGAGAGACATTACTCTGAGGATGGAAGATTCCTTCCTTCCTTCCTTCCTTTCTTCCTTCCTTCCTAGGTTTCTTCTTTCCTTCTCTCATCCTTTCCTTCCTTCTTCCCCCTCTCTCCTTTCCAGCCATCTTTCCTTCCTTCTCTCCCTTTCTTTTCTTTCTTCGTTCCTTCCTCCTACCCAGGTTTCTTGTTTCCTTCATTCTCTCCTTCTTTCTTTCCCTCTTTCCCCTTCCTATGTCTTCCTTCCTTCCATTCCTTCTCTCCCTCTTTCCTTCCTCCCTTCCTTCCTTCCTAGGTTTCTTCCTCCCTTTCTACCTTCCTTCCTCTCTTCCTTTCCTCCTTCTTGCCTAGGTTTCTCCTTCCTTCCTTTCCTCCTCCCTTCCTTTCCATCTTCCTTTTTTCCTCCTTTATTCCCCTCCTCTCTTCCTTCCTCCCTCCCTCCCTCCCTTCCTTCCTCCCTCCCTCCCTCCCTTCCTTCCTTCCTTCCTCCCTCCCTCCCTTCCTTCCTTCCTCTCTCTTTTCCTTGTTTCCTTCCTCCCGCCCATCCTCCCTTCCTTCCTTTCCTTCCTTCCTTCTTTCCTTCTCTAAAATATCTACCATTATAAATAAATCAGATCTTAACATGTGAGAGACTTTCCATCTTGTTCCAAAAACATGGATCATCTCCCCAAGTCATGACTCACACAGGGACATTTCACATTTTCAGGTGTCAAAACCAAGCTTCATTTACCTGAGGAAGGAAACACCGTCCACCACTTTCGTTCCTACCAAGTATCTTCCATGATGACAGCAGCTTGGAGCGTCAGGTGAACCCAAATGTAGCAGCAATGTCATTGACAGTATTTTCTTTTAAATGGAAAATAGACCTAGCTCTGTGCAGACACTAGCAGTGATTGTATTCATTCATTCATTCATTCTCTGTAATGCTGGGGGGGCTGGAGCCTATCCCAGCTGTCATTGGTCTAGAGGGGGGGTCCACCCTGGACAGGTCTCCAGTCTATAACAGGGCTAACACAGAGAGACACTCACACCTACGGCCAATTTAGAATCACCAATGAACCTAACCAGCATGTCTTTGGACGGTGGGAGGAAGCTGGAGAACCTGGAGAGAACCCACGCAGACACAGGGAGAACATGCAAACTACACACAGGAACCAGTCGGCCTGGATTAGAACCCAGAACCTTCTGGCTGGGAGGCATCAGTGCAATATTTTTAACTTGGAAACATTCTGGGGAGACAACCAGAGCACTGAATGACCACAATAGAACAACAGTCAGTCACAAAGACATGGAGCGAATCGCTTTATATTTGGGCGGGAATTATGCTGCAGCATCTCACCTGGTCAAACAGTCGTTCCTTTAAAGAACAGATTCTGTCTGAGATTCTTGTGATGGTTCCCGCTCATAGACTGAATAAAGATGGACGATGGAACTGCTCCTCTAAAGTGAAGCCAAACCAGGTAGAGCTCCCCCTGGTGGCTGGCTGGAGTACAGGTCATAAGCTCCACCCCCTCCATGTTAGTGGGCGGGACTTGAGCCGAACTAAAACACTGAAATAATTTATTTCCAAGGATGGTTTCTATCATTTAGGTAGTTAATATAATGTTGATGAATGTTCGAGTGTCAATTTTTAAGTGTCGTTTAGGATTAGTTAAACTAAAACATGAGTGAGTCTGGAGGAAGTGTGGGCGGGGCTTCGATATCGCGGCTCCATGTGGCTCCACCCTCAGACCGTACTGATCAGACTCTGGCTCCAAAGTCGCAAAAGAGCGCCGCCCGTATCCCCGGGAAACTAGCGTCAGTTTGGCCAATGAGAGGAAGTGGAGACGCGTTGTCCATATTTATATACAGTCTATGCTCCCGCCACACAAACTAATAACGTAATGGACGTCCTTCGTCTCCCGTTGAATGTGGCGACTTTACGATGGTCAGTCGATGGCAAAGATTCTCCTCCAGCTGCTCTCCAAACCCTCCAGGACAAATCTTTACACGCCTCATGTGGATTTTTTTGTTGTTTCCTTTCAGACAAGTCAAAGATGAAGGGAAGGGGAAGAAATATAAAAATAAAATCAATGAGGTATATATATATATATTTTTTTTGTTCCCATTGCTTGTGAAGTCATTTTTCTTATTTGTGTCGTATCTGCTGCAGCCGGCGCTAAGGAGGCCTTTGATTTCCCATCGCTGAGCTAGTTGACATTTATTTCACAAACACTTGACATTTGGAAATGGGCTCCCTGTGCGAGCGCCGTGTGTGCACACTTGTAAACCACACAGCCCGATGCCATTAGTAGCCTTTGTACAGAGCAGCTGGACGGTCTGACTCAGTTTGGACTGAAATCGACGGAAGTTTCTGCGGCTCAGGAGTCTGAAACCTTCCATCTGCCGATAAATCACTAGGTCTGGATCAATCCTGACCAAAGTGCAAACAAAGAAATAACATTTGTCCCACGGCGACTTCGGATCCAGTTCAGTGGAGTTTAGACTTCCTCCTCTGACTTGTCTGAAAGTTGAAACACTCAGGCAGAGTTTATTTTACACAAATAAAATGTTAGTCTCATGTTTAAACATGATTATTGATAAACCAACAAATTAACTAAATCAATCTGAAAATGTGAAAAGATGTAAGAAGACCTGTGTGTTTGGAAGTAAAAGTTACAGTAGATTCTTAAAGGGAAAGGCTGCAGTCTAGTTTTTTTATCTTGTTTTTACAGCACGTTAAATATAAAACAGCTTTTTATCAGCCAAGAAGAAAACTAAAACATTAAAAGTGGACTCTTCTGTCTTAAAAACACTCTTAAAAAATCTTATGTATGAGACTTTTTCTTGTATTCCTTGTAAAAATGGTTTAAAAAGTGTATTTATAAGGATATAATCTTGTCTAGAAAGGCTTCAGACCCTAACACAGAAATGTAACTACGCAGACTAAAAGAGCTGTGATTGGTCCACTTGGTAGTAGCATGTTTCCTCTTTAGTATTTCCAGCTGCTTCTCCATCTCCTCAATCTTTTAAATTGATTGTTTTGGATCAATAAAGATGGAACACATGGAGGAAAGGTTAACTGAGGAGGTTCAGAGATACAAACCTTTGTACGACTCGTCTTCGGGCAAAAGTAGTTTACGGCGTCTACGTCCCGTAGAGGTATAAACTCCGCTTTAGTCTGCCTGTCTGATAACAGCGTTAGGGTTAGGGTTAACTCATTAAACATCCACATTACACTAGTTTCTAACTGATGTCTGACTCATTTACACAGCCAACATGGTTAGTTGTCTGGTTCTACTCCTTCTTCTTCTTCTTCTTCTTCTTCTTCTGTTTTAATGACAGTTGGCCAGGACATGGTTTTGGTTTATGGCCTAAAACTAGTAACTACAAGACATCAGACCTGACTGAAGCTAAGATCCGGACATCTTTAGCTGCTAGCGAGCCTTCAGCAGATAAATAATACAGCTGCATTTCCAGTTACAGGTGACCCTGAACCATCCCTTGGTTATACTGCTGTAGGTCTAGACTGCTGAGGGGGGGCGGGGGGCACCTATTCAGCCTCAAGCAGGTCAAGGCTCACGGTTTCTGTCTATGCTCTGGGTTCGTTAGAGTCTGCTTGAGACAATATGTGTTATTGACAGTTTATATAAATATATATATGATCCAAACCAAATTCTACAACAACCTGAACCTTAAAATAGAAAATAAATTTTGGAAAATACCTCCAAACATCCGGGATGTTGATGGGAGTCTGATGATGGACGACCTTCCTCTGTCCTCCTCTGTAGCTGCCAGCTCTGAAATTAAAACTGCTGCTGCTGCAAAAAAATGAAACTCAGCAGAAAATGAATTTCTGATGAGTCCGTCAAACAATGACTCACCTTCTAGCCCTCACACGGTCCCGTACCGTATGTTTATATTTACCCTTCGTCATCTGAGCTCCGTCCAGATGCCTCTGACTGGTTGGAGGTCTATCCAGGGGTATTTGATTTTCTGTGTTGGTTGAATCATCACTAATCTGACTACCTGCCTGACACCTGGCTCAGCTGATGAGCCTCACATTCCTCAACTCAAAGCCTCCTCCTCCTCCTCTTCTTCCTCCTTCTTCTTCTTCTGTTGTTGTTGCACCTGCACTGCAGCTGTTTCTCTGGCGTCGGATAACACGGAGCGCTCGTCTCTGTGGGTGGATGCTCGCTGCTTGCACCCCCACCACCCCACCCCCTCCGCCACCCCCTGGTTGAGCCGCCAGGCGCCATCTGCTCCCATCAGGCGATCAGGCGAGGCTGATTGATGCAGCGGCCGCATGAAAAGCTCCAGGAATGACTCATCGACTCCCCGCCGCGACGCAGCGCTGCATCGGAGCAGGTCGTTGTTTAAGAAACGCTTTCTCCTCCGTGTCTCACCTCGCTGCCGCTCCAATGTTTTTAGACACAAACCAATCATTTATTGATCACTTTCAGTCAGGAGGGAGTTCTTCACGCTCTCAGCAAAAAAAGAAAAGTCAGGAAACATGTTCCAGCCTCTGGTGTACGTCTCTCTGCACCTCAAAGCTTTGAAGACTAAAGAAGTAGAGTCAGCTGACCTCAACCCCTCTGAAACTTTACCGTAAAGACTTAAAGGTGGTAAAGACCTGACGTTCACCTCCCCAGAAATGTAACTACGCATCACGGCGACGTAGACCACAAGAGCTGTGATTGGTCCACTTGGTAGCAGCGTGTTTCCTCTTTAGTATTTCCAGCTGCTTCTCCATCTCCTCAATCTTTAAATTGATTGTTTTGGATCAATAAAGATGAAACTCATGGCGGAAAGGTTAATTGAGGAGGTTCAGAGATACTCGACTCGTCTTTGGCGAAATTTAGGCAAAACTTTGAGTCGTCATTGTTGCAAAAAGTGAAGCAGAAAGTAGAAACAAAACTTAACCCGACTGGCAAAAGAGACACACCGCCGACTAGTGTTTGGGTGGAGGTGCTAGAGAGTAAAGAAGAGTGATGAGTGCACTAGTATAAATGACTCGAAGCAACGTAGGCTACGTACGTAGGTTACGGCATCTTTCTCCTTAAATGAGCCTTAAAAAGTAGTTTTGTTACCAACTAATTCAACTCTACGTCTCTCAGATGACGTCTGATGCTCTTCTGTCCATCACCACATTAAGCCCCGCCCCCGAACGATCTGATTGGACCAGCAGATCTTTGCAGGAGCAGAATCAGTTCCCAGAACGTCTTTCTACCAGACTAAATCGTATGTATCAGCTGGTCGTTAGCTAAATGAGGCAAACAAATACCTTCCAAACATCTTTCCTGCTGAAACACAAGCTAAAGGAAGAAACACTTCCGTCTTTAATTTGTTTCCCAGGCGTATTTTCATATCTGAGAGGTCCCGGTAGCCTCACATTGTGCCGCCGAGCTGTGATCACATTCCTCATTGAGATGCAGATGAAGGGCCGACCTGCTCCGGGCTCAGATGGCGGCTTTGGAGGCGGCCGCCGGCTTCGTTTGTTTGTTCTCCACTCCACGATTTCAGCTCACCATCCGGATCGGAGACTTAACAGGATCTCCCCTTCCTCCTCTTCCTCTTCCTCCTCCTCCTGCTGCTGCTTTTCACTCACAGCTGCTCATCCACTTTACCTCTCGGTGGCCTTATTATTGTGGCGGGTGAACCGGTGTTAAACTGCACTCAGCTGAAGTGCACGGTGACACTCATGAGGCTGGAAGCTCTCAACGTGACGACGAGAATACGAGGCTTCAGCAGGCTTCATATTAACACAGAAACAGAAATGAAACAGCTGCCATCACACATACCGTCTAACGTTCACAGCTACAGTGAAGCTGAATGGATGAGAGATGTGAGAGTTATGAAGCTCAGCGTTGGCATCTCCCCCACCGCCGCCATCTCCCCCACCGCCGCCATCTTGGCAGTTCCTGACTCCACCTACTGTGACTCCCAGCTAGTTTAAACAACGGTCAAAGATGAAGCTAGCTACCTGAGAGAACACCCACCTGTCACTCAAAGCAGACACCCCCCCTAATTTTGCATAGCTTTAAGTCTAGAGGATTTCTGCTCCGTGCATTTTTTTGTATTTCACGTTTTGGCTTTTAAAACCAGAAAACAGAAAAATGTCCAAAATCAATCTTTCTTTATCTGTGGAATCTAAAACCAAAAATAGAAAAGTTAATCTCAATCTTACTTTTGTTTCTCCTGAGGTAATTTCTTGTCCTTGAATTAACCAGGAGTTTCCAGGTCTCTCTGGTCCAGGAAGTAGTCTACATGGTGACCACTGGTCCAGGAAGTAGTCTCCATGGCGACCACTGGTCCAGGTCTCTCTGGTCCAGGAAGTAGTCTCCATGGCGACCACTGGTCCAGGTCTCTCTGGTCCAGGAAGTAGTCTCCATGGCGACCACTGGTCCAGGTCTCTCTGGTCCAGGAAGTAGTCTCCATGGTGACCACTGGTCCAGGTCTCTCTCTGGTCTAGGAAGTAGTCTCCATGGTGACCACTGGTCCAGGTCTCTCTGGTCCAGGTCTCTCTGGTCCATGGATCATTGTGTTCAGCTCTAAATAAACCTGGTTCTTCTCCAGATTCAGAGATAAATTCAGATGACCAGATACCTTGAGTCAGAAAGTCTAAAATTACATCTGAATATTGTTCCAGAGTCATGTCCATGCTCTGTTCTGCTTAGACCAACAGAAAAGATTTAATATCACTGATGGAAAGTTCTTCTTCTTCTTCTATAAAATCTTCTGCTTTTATATGAATCTAATAACCACTGGTTTCTCCTTTACTTGTTTCTCTGGTTCCTGGTTTCATAGATTAAAGGACCAAACGTCTAATTGACTTTACTGCTGTGCCGTGACGCTTTTAGCAGGAAGTCGACGAGTCACGGATCACGTGACAATAACAACATGGACACCTCCACGAAGACAGGTGAGGAACACGTAGCAGCAAATTAGAAGTGGTTCATCAAGTCTGTGGAAATACTTCTCTAGAGATGAAGCCCATTCTACCATGAATGGTTGCAGAGACCCAGCGCTCCTCTGGTTTTGGTCGTTTATTTTTATTGCTTCCAAACCGGAGAGTTGCTAAACTGTATTTCGTTGTTTTTCACCAGACAATTGTTATTATTATTATTATTAGTCTATATCCAACACCTTTAACATAAAGGCTAACGTTTCCATGATTAGGTCGTACCATTTATTTATTATTTTATATCTCTGCTGTGAGTCTCATCCTGACCTGGACCACATGCTGACAGCTACGTGGTCTTTTCTTTTCAGTTCCGTGCATTCACTGGAAATATTTTAATGTTCTGCCCGTAAAATATTTGCGGCGGGAAGCATAATATGGGGGTTTCCTAGGCAACCGGAGCCCGGACTGTCCACCGGTGACAAGCTATCAGCCACAAAGAGACGGACGACGAGGCGCATTGCTTTAAACGTGAACACGAAGAATGAGAGGAGCTGAGTGAATGATATCTCTGATCTGCTCCGGTGGTTTTTTGACACAATGACCTCTTTTATTCTGCTCAGACTGAGACTGACAGGTTTTCATTTTGCCTTCTGCTCAAAGTCTCCAGTCAACAATAGGACGGGACGAGCTGCTGCTGCTGCTGCTGCCAGGCTTCAGTTAGCATGAGTCACTGAGGCTTATGCTCACTAATCGTCTCTCTCATTCATTCATTCATTCGCTAAAGAAAAAAAAAATATGGAGGGGATTTGCTCCAGCGCTGGGCCTCGTGAAATAACGCTGATCCTGGAGGGTGGACCTGGGGGAGGAGGGTGTCTGAGTTTCCTCTTTGTAAACAGAAGAGACAATCTACAGATTATCAGCATTATCAACAGCTGACGGTGCAGAGGTCAACGGTCAGAGTATAAATATAATCCTGATCAGTAGTCACATGGGATCAATCTTACCCAGAGATGTCATGCGATTTAGAAATGACCCCCCCACCAACCCCCCCACCTCCACACTGATGGACCGCTTCAGTTACTTTGCAGATTTGGATTCATAATTAAAAATATGAAATATTTAGTCATGAATAAATATATATTGTGTGTGTTTCCTGTTTTAATGTTTCAAGTTTCTTATCTGGTGTTTCATGTGTAGCTTTACTTCCTGTCTGTGTTTCATCTCCTTTGTGATTATGTGATTAGAAAAGTGCTCCAACCAATCAGAGAAATGAAGTATCTGGCATTCAGAGATTAAAGCTTTCTGGACAAATGTTTGCCCACTTGAAAACCCCAATGACGTGCTGCATACTGCTGTTGTTTAGGCCAGGTTGCTTGGTAGCTATGGTTAGCTGCTGAGCGGGCCATACAAGCCAGCAGCGTTAGGTTAGCTTATGTTTCACAATGTTCGAATTATCCTCTGCTGCTCTGTGGGCCTACAAGCCAGCAGCATTTACTTAGTTTATTTAGATTGTAGGTTAAGCTAGCCAGTAGCATTTGGTTAGCTTTTATTTCACAAGGTTTGAGATAGCGTCTGCTGCTGAGCGGGCCATACAAGCCAGCAGCAGTTACTTAGTTCATTTAGATTGTGGTGTATTAATGAATGAATCTCTATCTATCTATCTATCGACTCTTATCTATCACTTCACCCATCTATTTATCCATCCATCCATCCATCATCCATCCATAGATAGACAGACGTCTTCATTGTGGTTTACCAGTCATCATTTCCTTCATCCGTGGATCATCTAACGAGCTCCTTCCAGTCTGTGGAGGATCGTCCCGTAGCTATCAGAGCTCTGAGGGGTAACACCGGGGGGCCGTCAGGTTTTTATTCAGACCATCACAGAAACAATTCCTCTGTGAAACATGACGGCGTCTGTTTGGAGGCAGTCAATCAGAGAAAGGTTAAACACTCCAGACTGAGACCCTGGAAATCTGTTAGAGGGAGATAAGACCACCGTGACTCATACATGGAGGACGCTGAAGTGTTTATGGTCCTGATTTAAACACGACAGGACAACTATGGTGATGTGTTCAAGGACACTTCAAAATGAGAGGTCTGATCAGACAAGTGTATTAACAACAAGAAGAGGTCTGTTTCATGGCGGACGTTTTAAATTTAGTTCCCTTCAGTTTATAGATGAATAAAACCAGACTAGACATAATCAGTTCCCAACAGAGAGACTCCAGGCTGCGTGTCTCCTACCTTTAAAACTTGTCTCGGACCTTTCTGCTTCCAGGTCCCATGTTTACTACAGCTTTATAAAACCCAGTCTGACTTTTCTCAGATTAAATCCAGCATTGTTAGATCATGTAGGGAAGGGTTTGGTTTGTGTTAACACATCTGACACTGAGCTATTTTCATCTTATCTGATTTTTTTGGATTGTGCAAAATGGATCTTACTGTCTGTGGGTTTAGTTTGCATCAAATAAATTTCCCCAAAATATTAGAGCTTCAAGAGAAAAGTGTCCTAAGGCCTGAACGAGAGAGCATGGTTCATCTAGACATGCTGCTGATTACAGCTCCTCGTTTATACTCAAACTGAGCTGACATGTCTTTGGTTTAGACACAAGGAGACGACAGACAAACATGGAAGACAGAGATTAGCATTTCCAAAGAAACTAGACTTCCGTGCACATCCCTCATTTATTCCAAAGTGATGACTCTTTTACTCTCAGCACATTAGCCATGCTAATTCACCGCTAACCTTCCCGCTCTCTTCAGGCGCTGCAGTATTCTCCCGCTGCTGATAATTAAACGCCACGGTGAACAATCTATTGTCAGGTTCATTCGCTGTCCAGTAGCTCCAGCCGTGCATGTTAATGTCGCCCACACACCGGTCGGTCGGTCAGTCGGGGTCAGCCGGTGGATTTTATTCGCTCTAAACTCGGTGGAACCTGGAATTAAAACGACGCAAATAAAAACAGATAAAAACAGGACAGACGGAAATGAAGGAAACTCTGAGTCTGAACTCCATCTGAGGAGCAGCTTGTCTACAGGGAAGGCAGGCAACTGCTTGGGCCCCCAGGCCTGTAGGAGGCCCTCGAAGGCTGGGAAGCTTAGTACTAGACCTCCCTAAGGGGCCCCCAGTTTAAACTACAGCAGTGTGTATGCTAAATGTGACTAAAATGTGCTAAAATGTCAATAACTGTAGGAGACCTCCTTAAAGGTCCCTCACCTGAATGACAAACTTTAAACTACAGCAGTGGCAAAAGATTTCAACGACAGTAGGAGATCTCCTATAACTGAACAACTAACCCTGATTATCCTCATTACATGTTAAAGCTCATACCTCCCTGTATTACTGCTCCTCTTCATTATTATTTTTATCAGTTTACACCCCTCTCCTCTCCCGTTCTTTTCCTCCTCTCTCCGCTCCACATCCAGCCGTCCTTGTGTGGTCTAAATGAAAAACCACGGGTCATCAGATATTCTCTGAGAAAGATCAACAGCTTTGTGGAGCTTCATTTAACCTCCCATTGTGTGACAGCGCTCAGTGTATTTACTGGAATGAGGGCTGGGCCCATGAATGCGTTGGTCGTGATTCACGCTTTTTATTTGAGGTGGATTAAATGAAAGAAACTGTTTATTACTTTGACCAAACTCAAACCGGTGTGGCCTCATGCTACCGTTGGGCAGTAAATCCTCCATTTTGAAGGTTGTTGTGTTCAGTTTCGGTTGAGTATCCAGGTTTGTGAATGTACGGTGGGGGAAATGTTTTTGTGCATTTGTCAAAAGGTAAGTTTGATACGTGGAGAATTTCTGACTGATTCAACAAAGTGACAAAATATAAAATATGCAATCAACGGCAGCAGTGAAAGTGTCTCTCTTCTGGAGCGATTAAAATTGCTTTGTCTTTCTTTTACTATTAGCTTGGAGGCTAGGAAGCTAAGAAGAGCTACTATTAGCTGGGAGACTAGAAAGCTAGGAAGAACTAGTATCAGCTAAGAGACTATGAAGCTAGAAAGAGCTACTATTAGCTGGGAGGCTAGGAAGCGGGGAAGAGCCACTATTAGCTGGGAGGCTAGGAAACTAAGATGAGCTACTGTTATCTGGGATGCTAGGAAGCTAGGAAGCTAGGAAGAACTACTATCAGCTGAGACTGAGGCTAGGAAGCAAGGAAGAGCTACTATTACCTGGGAGCTGAATAACGCTATTATGCTGATCAGTTGGTTTAAACTTTATTCATTCTAGATGAAAATATTTGTGGATTTGAATGTTCAGATGAAGATCTTCCTTTCTTCCTCTTCTTTGTGTCCTTTGTACTTCGCTATTTTGTTTACTTCCTGTTTCTCTCTTCATGCTCTGATCAGCCAATCACAGGGATCTCTCTGACACAGCTTGGTCTGATTCAACAGGGTCAAATGGATGAATATTAAAACTTAAATGTCAAACTAATGCAGAAAACTGCTCTTACGTAGAAGAGTTTCAGAAAAAGGTCCAGTATTTAAATGTATACAGTGTGTGTGTGGGTGTGTGTGTATGTGTGTGTGTGTGTGTGTTGGATGGATGGTGTTTGTGTGTCTGCAGAGATAAGATACCAAGGTTACAGATCCGACCTGCTTTCATATCAGCCAATGATCAGCTGCAACATCGATCAACAGCAAGACACACAAGAGCAGCCGACTCAATTATTCATCTCTAAACTCTTTTGTCCCCTGTTAGCGGATCAATAGCTGCTATAATCAGCTTTCCAATGAAGGAACGTAGCACACTATACACTCTGAGCATCATAGATTATGTTGCATTTGAGGGTGCGTTGCTACTACACCCAAAAATATACACAAGACATTAAGAAATGGAGATAAAAACTTTCTTACCCTGAGTGTTTTTAATAAAATTCCCGTTGTTACCTGAATCAGAAGAGTTTCATGTGCAAGTGGTTGCCATGTTGTGGCAATTACTTCCTATTAAATGTTTGTTTTGGGAGTTTTCTCTTGTTTCCTTTTTAGTTTTTGGTGTGTTAGCATGCTAACATTATAATTAATAGACTGTTAACAGGTAGAGTTGTCACCAATTAAGTTAATTTTATGCAGCGTTCACATCACACAGCTCAGGAGGTGTCACAGAGGTGAAATCATTTGTGCACAATAATTCATAATCGTGGCTCGGGAACAATACGAACATACCTGTTAACAAGAGCACCAGAAACTTATCCAAATAATAATCTTCTCAATTAAAGAAGTCATTGATCACCTTTAAAAAATATGGAATCAGAACTAAGAGAGGAAACTAGATCAGCTGGATGAGAAGATTAATATGTCTGTGGAAGCCAAGAAGAGTTACTGTTAGCTGAGAGGATGGGAAATTAGGAGGAGCTACTGTTAGCTGAGAGGATGGGAAGCTAGGAGGAGCTACTGTTGGCGGAGAAGATGGAAGCTAGGAGGAGCTACTGTTGGCGGAGAAGATGGAAGCTAGGATGAGCTACTGTTAGCTGGGAAGCTAGGAGGAGCTACTGTTAGCTGGGAAGCTAGGAAAAGCTACTGTTAGCTGGGAAGCTAGGAGGAGTTATGCTGAGAGGCTGGGAAGCTAGGATGAGCTACTGTTAGCTGAGAAGCTAGGAAGAGCTACTGTTAGCTGGGAAGGTAGGAGGAGCTACTGTTAGCTTTCGAACCCTCAAAACAAGGGCATGTAGACTTGTAGAATTTCTTGACGATGTTTCATCCAAGTCTTCAGTTTTAAAAGACTGGTGGAGGAGTTGAGGTTTAAATAGAAACATCTGTGGGTGTTGTCCACCTGAAAGTCACATGACCAGAGAAGTTTCAGGGAAACTCATGGTGGCTTAACATGGTCTGATGCTGCTGTTATTTAAAAGTAAAGAAAGTAAACGAATCCTCAGATATTCATGAACATTAGTCACAGATTAAACTAAACCTGCACTGAAAAAAACAAAATGAAAACAAAATGTCGACCTCTGAGGCAAAAGATTAAAGTTGTTAGCATGCTAATGTGATAATTAGTAATCTCAACGAGTGCAGATGTCAGCGTGGTAGGAGGCTGAGGCTGATGGGAATTAACTTCTGGTAAATAACACAATCAGCTGATAAATGTGTTCGATTTTAAAAGTTTCAGTGTGTTTACGTTTTCCTCAGGAACAGGGAATTTAAATCCCTCCCTCTCTCTCTTTGTCTCTCTCCACTATTTTCCATCAGCTTTGGTAAAGTCTGCTCTCTAGACGCCGATGATCCATTTGCTTTAATAAAACTCCAGAGAATGATACTTGGGCTGCAGTTAAGCTTCTTAGCAGAGATCCCTGTTCACAAGTATGACCTGAAACTGTGGAATACTGGAAGGAAAACGTGTCGACGGTGAGATTTAAAGTCGTAAACTAGACGTCATGCAACAGACCGGCTGGTTACTACTGTCCAACACTGAAGTCGTTCTTTGGGTTCTTCATAGATCCAAGAACAAAACACTTGAAATGGATAATTTTGTTTTTTTTATTATCAAATTTTAATTTCAAATTATTGGTAACTGCAAAATTGGAATTTAGATTTTTATTTATTTATTTTTTGTAATTTTGAATTTTTGCCAACAAAATTGTCCAACTTCTCCAATGTTTGTTTGTTCCTGTTTCCAGTTCTTCACAGAGAGTGAGCCAGAAGCTGGTACAAACCATCTGGATTAACAAACATGATTAAAACCCAATTTAATCCAAATCCAGCTGTAATTTTGAATTCTATTCTTCTCTAATTTCGTTGAGCCAACCATTTGCGTTGCTCATCAACAGATTTAAAGATGTTTCTAGTGATGAGTTGTCCAGCTAGTACAGGGCAACTGTGACAATGAACAACTCCATTTAAGAGGAAGAAACCTTGGGAGGAACCAGACTCTGCTCCTCTTCAACGTACTGGTCTTCCGTGGTTGACCTCCATATTCACCGCCTGAACAGCGGAGACAGAGAGGGTCAGTGACTCACCTACTTCGTCTCTCCTCCTGGTGTCTTCAGAGTTCATGTCCTGGTCTTCTGGTCCCCCCTCCTACATCCAGTCCTAGAGCTGAGGATGAAGACACTTCCAGTAAATGCTGCGTTGGCGTCTTTAAATGTCAGTTCAGGATGTGGACGTGTCTCTGGTAGAACAAGACATAGGCTGACGTCTTCCTCTGGTCACAAACCCATGAGCCGGTGGTTTCAGAGACCATGGAGTCATTGAAGGTGAGCCAGCGGTCCACGGGCTCGCCTGGACAGTCCTCTGGGTGGACACCATCACGGATGGAGTGTCCTAACAGGACCTATGCTACCAAAATGACTGATGGTGCTGACCAGACTGTAGAAGCATCCACCCTGAGAAGATGATCAATGTCCACATCATCCAGATGTTTCTGTGTCACCTGGGACACCACCAGGTCTGACGGGGTCCTGCACCTCCTCCTCCAGCTGGTAGGACGGAGTTAAGTGGAAACGCTTCAGGTGAACGATGAGAAGATGTGAAGAAGAAAACGATGCATGCTGAGCGGAAAGAGAAGGAGGAGACAGTTTGTTCTGAATCTTAAGACCCACTCAGGGTCAGTGGACCACAGCTTGGGAACCCCTCAGGTCAGCTGATCATCTGAAGTCCAGATCTTCCTCTGAGGGTTAGAAACCAACACAACCACAACTTCAGATCTGCTGGGTCTCACCATCAGGTACTTGTCCAGCATGTCCTCCATGGACCCTCCAGGAACCAGGTCCAGGGTCAGATTGGTGTCAACCAATTATGCATCTGCTCAGGTCCCGGGGTTTGCTTGCTTTTTCCACCAGCACTGTGAACAGTCAGTGAGTGTGTTCAGTATACTATAATCGTTTACGTCTTATTAGACTGAAAACATTGGACGTCTGGTCACATTTAAAGACCAACTAATTCTAAAAGGCTTTTTTTTGTTGTCATTGTACCGTGACTCTGTGTTTATATAGTTTTTAAACATTCAGTACTTGTGGGTTTATTGTTGGTTTTGGTCTTTTATACAGAATCACTTGAACTACATACGATGCGAGGCCAAACATTCTGCACCCTCATCCCCTCCGGGGCTCACTAATCAGCATTCCTTTTGATTCGACGACTGGATCCAATTTGAACGGCGGCGTGATGTTCCGGTCTCCGGTTCACGCCGAGCCGCACCTTAATTCACCTGACAAATGCGAACAAAGAGCGAGCTCCCTTCGGGTCTCTTTATCTTTCTTACTTTTAATTGGGCCACTCCATCAAAGAGGGATGTCTCGCCAATGAAACACTGTGTCATTTTAATTTTCTCTCATTAGCTTTTAAATTACTTTGCGGTCTTCCGAAGGGGAGACGAGTCATTTTTTAAGATGGAAATGAAAGAGCGGCTTGGGGTAAAGGAATAAAAAAGAAAAAGAAAAGAAAAGACTCCAGAGCAGCTTCACGGCTGCTGTTACCCACACTGTATGTGGATGGTTTCTGACCTTTAACCTTTCAGAGAGGAGATGCTGTGATAGGAAAATATCACATATTCCACAACGTTGATTTCTTAATTGTGTTTTGGAATAATTTGCTTTCACTGCAACACTTCCAAACTGCTGTGGCCTCTTCAAATATAATAATCATGTTGGTTTATTTTATGGTGTAGAGCACCCTTCCAGTGTGTTTGTCAGTGATACCTTTCTCTCTAACAGTGATTCACTCCTTTAATCCCAGAACATCTGTGCGTTGGAGCAGCTCCAGGGACGGTTGCCTCCCCTGCCTGGGGCCGGTGGACTTAAGGAGGCACTGAAAGGATTTTCCAGTGTAGCTCCGAAGCCAAGTTTCCTCTCCGTCTTCGTCTCAAAGCCCACCTCCATCCTCTCCTCCCACGGAACAGCCGGGATCACTGTCCTGGCAGATGTGGACGAAAAGGATGACGCTTGATTTGGAGTAAAAAACAAAACACGTAGTGCATAGCGCAAAGAAATGACTCAATACATCAGGGGATTTTCTTGATGGTAGACAAAGACAAACCCAATCAAACACATGAAACAGAAATATTCTACTTGTTTATGCAAGAAAATGGGCCAATATTACATATCAGAGAGGTGCTCCTCCAGGATTAAATCAGGGTCCATGTGTTCAGAAGTGTTTCCATCAATGTAATGAGACTCAGGTGTGGTTCAGTTCCTGGTTTAGTTTCAATAAATCAGGGATTTGTCTCAGTCTGATCTTCACAACACATGTTTGTGGACAAAGGAGCTTTCTGAGGAGCTCAGAGAAAGAGTTGTTGTTGCTCATCAGGCTGGAAAAGGTTCCAGAAACATCTCTAAAGAGTTTGGAACCCACAAATAATCCACAGTCAGACAGATTGAAGACGACTGTTCCCCTCCACAGGAGTGGTCCACCAACAAAGATCACTCCATAATAGTCTGAGAGGTCCCAAAGGAACCCAGGGGAACTTCTAAGCAGCTATATTGGCTAATGTTGGAGTTTAAACGTAAAGATTCTTCCTGCACAGTTGTCATGAATGGATAAATTAGCTATAGAGACCACATTAGTTTTACTACCAGGCTGTAAACATGTTTATTCCTGCTGTAAAGTTGGACATGTTAACATGGAGGTCTACGGGGACTGACTCAGTTTGGGAGCCAGCCTCTAGTGGACATCTGAGGAGCTGCAATAAACAGTTTTCCAACCAAACAACTGTTGAAAAACAGACTGAATGCAGGACTGAGAGGATGGGATTTAAAGTGAAGCTCTGTATTCTGGTGTTTATTTCCCACGAGAACTGGATCAAATTCTCTTCAAAACCACCACATAACACTCATCAGTCTGCAGTCTCCAAGTCTATAGAGGACGTGAATTCATCTTCTCAGCTCGGGACACTTTGGTTTGAACTCTGAAATGCGTGGGTGTTGATTTTCTTTTTCTTTTTTTAAGGAATGGGAAGCGTCTCCAGCGAGGAAAGTGTCACCACTTCTTCCGAGCTTACAATTTAAGTCAGACAACGGGACACGCTTCAGGAGAATGGAAAAGGCCCTGAGCTCTTATTCTATTTCAGTGAAGCGACTTTATAACCCGACACTCTCCTCGCACTATGTCTGCCGCTCGCTTTACACCGAACAGCCATTATCATGCTTTCAAAGTTCCCAACAGCTAAAGCTTCTTCTTTTTTTTTTTTTCTGCATCAACCTAGTTTCTCTTCTTTTCTTTTTTGTGTCCTGCTGGTTTGATTGATGTGTCATGAGTCTAGTTGTTCAGGGTGTCAGCAGTCCGCCAATTAAACCAAAGGGGAGCAGGGACAGAAGTGGAACAGCCAAGTCAATGATTAGACTTAGAAAGAACCGTGCCTGTCAAATCAGAAACTGTACTTTAATGCAAAAGCCACAGCTGTTACACGGGACCCACATGAAGAGACAGAAAATGAAATATAAACGCCTGAGGATTCAGTCAAAGTAGTTGCAGTATTGTTTATTGCAACGCACTTCTTAGCTGCTAATACCAGCCACTGTTCAGGGTTTAATGTTGAGTTATTTACTGTGTTAAAGATCTGAAAACCCAGCCTGTGTAAAGAACACATACATTAAATAGATAGCATACACAAGGATCATTAATTCCAGTTTACATTTATGGATAATTTCAGTTAAATGCTAATCCATTATCCACTCTACTGTCCACTGTTTAAATATGTGCCAGTAAAATGTCAGAGGTTAATAACTAGATCATGTTTTTATGAAGGGCGGCACAGTGGAGAGGTGGTTAGCACTGATGCCTCACAGCGAGAAGGTCCCACGTTCGAATCCAGGGGCCGACTGGTTCCTTTCTGTGTGGAGTTTGCATGTTCTCCCTGTGTCTGTGTGGGTTCTCTCAATGTCTCACCAATGAACCTAACCAGCATGTCTTTGGACGGTGGGAGGAAGCTGGAGAACCTGGAGAGACAGGGAGAACATGCAAACTCCACACAGAAAGGAACCAGTCGGCCCATGGATTAGAACCCAGAACCTTCTGGCTGTGAGGCATCAGTGCTAACCACCTCGCCACTGTGCCACCTGTCATAATTTTTGTTAACTAAATTGTTTAACCCTGGTCCAGAAGTCTCTTCCAGTCACTGGAGGAATTGTTGCTCCCAGGAAGCTGATCCTTACCGATCGTTTTGGGTCCAAAAGTGACTGGAGCACGACTTAGACAGGACTAGGAATCAAAATGTGATGTTTCACAAAAGGCGAATGACTCTAATGCAGGACACACAAGGCAGGAATAACGAAAGACAAAGCAGGCAATCTAAGAACAATATAAGAAAGGTCAACCCGAAACATACATGAAAGTGGTAGACACCAAGAAAAACACGAGGGTAAAATTGTTCAACCCGGTGGGAGAACATTTATGACAAACAGGTTGCACGTTTCCTTACTTTAACAACGTTGCAGAGAAAAGAAGACAACTTTCTCTGTCCGTTGTTTGAATCTTAAGTTGCATAAAGATGGTAGAAAGTCTAGAAAGCAACACACTTATTAAAGCAAACACGTCACCACTTGTGAACTCTGACCTTACAGAAAATTTCCACTTGCGAGATTGTCAATGACATGACCCCATCTGGAATTGGAAAATACTTCCATTAGAATGAAATAAAACCAAAGCAAAACTGACATATTTGAGATACTGGTTGCAGAAAATATTCAAAAATTTGTTTATTAACTAACCTCCTGGCCAGTGACTTAGCAAAAATAATTCCAGAAGAGTGAAACCTACATCTGTAGAGGAAAATGACTGAGCAAAGTTACGTTTTTAAGGAGAGGTAAAAAAAAAAACAAAAAAACGAGGATGCACAGAAAACTAAAAGTGAAGACGGTTGTTTGATCTGTTTTTCTGTTCAGATGTCTTCCTGCCACAAGTCCTTCGTTATCTGATAATCATGAGCAATCAGCAGCAGCAGAAGAAGAAGAAGAAGAAAGAACTCAGATTGATCTGCTCCTGACTGACCGATGGAGCAGCAGAAGTAAGAATCAATATCGTTTAGGCTCATTAACTGTTGTTGTTTCCAGCTGATGGATAGACAGACCTGCAGCCCTGAGGTCACAAGTTCAGTCCCCGCTGTGTCTCTTTTTGTGTCAGGCGTGTGCGACAGGGCAGCAAACGCTTTAAAAATAGCCCCTCGCTGCCGTCAGTGATATAAAAGCTGTGGTATGAACCCGGTGTTGTTGGCCGCCTTCCCGTCGTCTCCGCTGAACCGCGAGCTCTTTGCGAATCTGTCCACATACATTTTGTCCTGGTTGGAGTCAAACTGTGCCGGTGCAAGCGAGCAGGTGGCCGATTGTCAAACAGATGAAGGCGACAGGCTGCGTGGAAATAAAAGGGAAAGAAGGGCATCTGGAGCAAATAACTGAATACTTGGTGTATGCATTAAAAAAAACCAACTTGTGTTTAAACAGCATCCGTCCTCTGCAAATCCTCTCTGATGACGGGATCGCAGTGTTTGGAAGATTTTAGTCTCTTTTGGCCTTTTCTGCAGATCTGCCAGAACCTCCCCAAAGACATCTAGTAGAGAACCTATAGATACATGGACTGAATGTTTCAGAGAATCTCACAATATGAGGACAGAAAGAAAAACCTCTAGTGCCAGAATGATCTCTGATTTGACCACTGGGCATACGTAGAAAACTTTCCACACTCCAAAACCTCTACCTGAACAGTTATAGGAATCTCCAGTTACTTCTGAAGATATTTCTAAAATAAATATGCAAATAAAACAGAAATCTTTGTAGAAATATGCAGCATGAGAATACATATCCAAAAACTGTGGAAAGCAACTGGACGCCACTCATCTGAGTAGCTTCTTCAGGTCACACCCTGACCTGGATGACTGAGGACCTTCACAGACATGCTCAAGTGCAACTTTATGGTCCAAACGCAGACAAGTTGGTCTTTATTGTTGTTGGTTTGATGCGTCTGTACCTTCAGAACCATTATTGGTTTAATCTCTTGTCTCCAGTCGTTTGTGATAGTTTCTGAAAAACAAGCTATGGTTGGTTGGTCGGCATCCAACAAGAAGTCGTTGGTGTCTCGGCCAAGTGACACCAATTGTGCGTTCACACTGGCATAGAGAGAGCAACGAGCTACAACACATTTTTGTTTTTTAATGCAAGCCGTGATATGAAGTAAGTCCGACACGTATGTGCTGCTATGTGACAGGCTAGTTGAGCTAGCTTCAACTTTTTAAGGCGCCAATCATGTTGCCGTGTTGTATTTACAGTCAATGTCCGACTTCACAGAGTGTTTTAGTGACTCTGTTATGTTGAATGGTGAGGTACAAGGGGAGGCAGAGCAGGAAACAAGTTTAAGTTTAAGTTTAATGAAAACTTACTAAATCTGGAACAAGAAGCGCTGCAGGGTGGTCAGGGCATCCAGAAACACAAATCCAAGAAAAAAAAAGACAAAATCTGGACAAGAAAACAAGAAAACGGGGAAGCACGAGGAACAGGGTAAATCCACAGGAGGGAGGAGTCCACAAGGATAAAACCAATCAACCAATCAAAGGGCGGAAAAATACAGAAAGTAAAACAAGACAAGAAACATCAAGGAAGAGCTTTACAAAATAAAAACAGGAAACGAGGAAAAACCAAACAAGGTCACAGAAAATATTCAAATCTGAAAACCAGGACAGATTGTCTCAGTGATAATGTTGCTGGCAACGTTTTCTGTTGCTCCATGTTTCAGACTAAAGCCATGCCTTCTAAAATACCTTAACATCATGTGAGCCGGACGCCATGTCACCCTTTAATTAATTAATAAGTAAGTCTGCAGCTAATAGACCATCTTTTATATTGAGAAGGATTTTTTTTTCTGATTCTCTGCTTGCGATACTTCTGCAGTAAAGGATGCAGCACAGATTTCCATCTCTGCTTCACGTTACCGACCAAACTCACATGAAATCCGGGGCTTTAGGAAAATTTGATCCTGGCTACTGTAGGCCTCTTTCCATCCGGCTCGAGTATTAAAGACGGATTAAAGACACACATGGTATCTGCGAAGTGAGATTAAAATCATGTACGCTCTGCGGAATGAGATTAACGTTGCGGCTGACGAACCAGTACCAGTAAATACGCCTTCGTGTGTTTTATGCTCGCTTTCATACACGGTCATCGATGCAAATCGCCGTCCGCCGTCGGTAAACGCCGTTCAGGAGATTTACAGACGCCTGTGTTTTGTTTTAAGGCTTCGTTCTGGTTTCACATTCGTCAAACTCCCGGCAGTGTTTACGGCGCTGCAGCATGTGATGGCGGTTGTTTTAATTACGGGAGACAATAAATCGGCTCTCCAGGAAACGTCAAGGAATTAAAGATATGGGCGGCTGCAGACGCCCGAGAAGCAGCGCAGTTTGAAATACATTCAGCTTCGGTCATTATAGAAGTCATTAGAGATCATTTAGTTCCTTGGAATTTTGTGAGGCGGCCGTTACGTCTGTCACGACAACGATAAGAGAGGTTTACAGACTGTTAGAGGATCTCTGGCTCTAACCAAAGGAAGGTTGGCATTTTCTATATATTTGCTGGAAATGAAGACGAGATGGTCTTCCTGTCTGCACCGTCAGTTACGAGTTGGAGGAGAAAACAGTCCAACTTTCAGACACTACCAGGACGCTGAAGCTTTGGCTATTTCATTTAATTTATAAAAATAAATCTTTTGGACCCTTTTTAGTTCTAAGGATGAGAAAACTCTTAATCTGGGTTTCTTTATTCTGGATGTGTCCATCACCACATTAAGCCCTGCCCCCCAAATGATCTGAGCAGATCTTTGCTGGAGCAGAATCAGTTCCCAACAGAGAGACTCCAGAACAACTTTCCACAAAAAGACAAAGATGTTAGTCTGGCTTCCAGGCTTCTATACGACTAAATTCTAACATATGAACCATTGACTTCCATCTTTTCTGAAAACGTCAGCAAACACATCGAGTTTACTGAAAACACCCTCATTTAAAGGCAGTGATTTCTCCCCACAGCTCAACAATCATCAGTCAACGTAAAGGTGTGAAGTCGTTTCCTCAAGCAGCTCAGATGGAGAACTCTGACACCGTTGACCTTCACCAAACCCACCTCCCACAACCTAAACTAAGGTTATTGACTCTGTGACCGAGGCGCCACCGTTCCCTCAGTTTACACCAATTAGATTGATCCGTCTCTGAGCCAGCCGTGTCACAGCTGTCAGGCCAACTTGTCAGTGTTGGGTCAACATAACCTTGTCACACTTTCTTCAACTTTAATTTTAATTAATCTTTAACATTTGAGTCTCTCCTGATTGAAACACCTCCTCACTCACGTTGTTTGTTTTTAGCCCTGAGCTGATTTGTGGCCGGTGAAGACCACTGGAGCAAACCGAAGCCCTTCCTGCTCCTCATGACCTCGTGATGCTGCAATTCACTTAAAAGCCTCCAAATCCTTCCATTAATAGCAAAGCTTCCCGCTCTTCTCTGATTGTTTTTGTTTAATTATCCAGCAGCAAAAGGTGTCCTCCACTTTTAATATTCAGCACGGCTCCATCGTTGTCAGCAAGGAGGCACAGACTGAAGGAGGGCAGCCTGAAGCCTGTTCCTCATACAGTCATTACGCTGTGATTTCTGCTTGGATGGATGTGCATGAAGTGACACTTTAGTCTTCATAGCATCAGTTTTGTGTTTTGGACTCATGAAACATGTGAAAGGCATCTGTTCTGATCTGGTTAATTACATCATGAATCATCTGCAAAGCCCTCGAGACGTTCACGTTTGAACTTCTGCTCGTTGTGATTCAGTCCGGCCGTCTTGAGAGGCAGGACTTTAACCCCCGCCCCCCCTGTGGTGACAGACTTTTTCTTTTTGCTGATTTAGAGCTACCAACAGCGGACATGGATGCTGCCGCTGTCTCATTTAGAGTCCTTTGAGTGGTGATGGTGGTGGTGGGTCTGAAACGTCTGAAACTTAACAAATCTTTTAATACCGGACATATGACATGTAACACTGGCATAGAGATCAGCTCATACAGGTGTGGTGGTGGTAACCATGGTAACCTTTACTAATCATCTCCTAATAACTAAACATCAGATGAGGAGTTTCCAGGAGGGACAGACATGGAGGTAGAAAAACAAGATGAACCAAGATGGAACCAATGTGGACAGAGACATGGAGACATCTTGGTCTTCTTCTAAGACTCTACACATTCAGGACTGGACACTAACATATTGGACAATATACTCCTTCTACTTCACAACACCAGCAAATAAAAAAACAAGCACAAACAACAACGGAAATATTCCAAAAAAAAGACACTTATCAAGGGTGTTAAACAAACAGAAGAAAATTGATTTCAACACCACTGATGAGGAGCAAATGTCAACGACTTCAAAAGTCGTGAAGCTTTGCAGAACAAGAACGTCCCAGGAGGTTCGCTGAGGTTTTTGGGTTCCCATGGAAACATTTCTGTCGTCATTTATGCATCTTGCAACAAGTTTGTGGATTTTCTGGTGTTGTGAGTGTTTGTTTACTTCGCTTGTGTTTTCTCTGGTCTCTCTGTACATCAGCAAATTAAATTAAAGTTAGTGGTACAAGCAGCGGCAAAGCGTGTCAAGATTCGGGCAGCCGGGCTATGTCCGTTGATGACCAGCGATACCGTGGTTCCACCACCGAACGTGCAAGATGCTGAAGCCCATATCCCCAGATTTTTGGCTTCACTTTGGCCTCATAGCAGGAAGGTGTGGACACGTCATTCATTCCTTCATATACGATCTCCGATCTGAACCAAAACGTTGCCGTCCCACATTGATTCCGTCTTTTTTTCATCCAGCAAAGTTGTCTCCATGTCCAACATCTTTCCTGCCCTGTCGACAGATCACTGATGAAGATGGAGAGGAAGACCTCAAACGAACAATAATTGCCTGAGATGTTTAATTAGCCGTGAAGGAGGCTAGAAAAAAAAGAAAAAGAAACAAACACACAATCGTGACGAGCAGCCTGATGGCAAAACCAAATGTTGTAGCGTGTTCTGCAGACAGCAGGTCGTACGAAGCAGCTGTTCTGATTAGATCTTCATCCTCTTCCTCCTCTCGCTGCGTTGTTTTTTGCGTCTCTAATTAAACAAGTGACATTTGAAACAGAGCCCCAGGTCACTGGAGGACTAACCCTCTCCTTCCTCCCTCGTCTTCATCGGGCCCTTCTTCCTTCTGCGTGCATCAATCACGGCTCCAGCCCCCGGTCGTCCCCCGGGTCTTTTCTCGGCGGTCCGATGCCGAGTGTCAGATGGTCTGGTAATGAGTTGTTATTGTGCCCGTCGATGTATACGCGCCTCCCCGATGAGCTGGCGTCACCCCGAGGATAATGTTTCATTGATTGCGTGATCGATGGCTCATGCGAGGAGCCGAAGGTGTCGTTGTTGGGTGTTGAGCCGAGCGCCGTGTCCCGTCATCTGGTCCTTAATGCCTTCACAGCCTCCGGGAGGCAAAAAGCTCAGACATCCATTAACAGATCACATGTTTTTAAGAAGGAGAAACGATCCCTGCAGATAAAGGACGTTAAGGAAGAGCCTCGGTTCAGGGCTCATCCAGGAGATGTTTCAGCTTTCTTTGTTGGGTTTTGCTTTGTTTCTCTTTCTTGACTAACTGCATCCAGAATTAGCAGATTTTTACTGGAATCCATTCTCCCACACAAACCCAAAACAGAACATTGACTAATTTCAGCTTCTGTTGTGTTGAGAGCAACTAAACCATATGTCATAGCTCTGTACTCTACATTGTAGTCTGACATACACCTCCACAAAAATGTGACCTCACCGTCCCAGTGACATGGACCAAAACCACAATCTACTCAAATGTGTTTCTGTTAAAGTCGGGAGTCTGTGGAGGCCAATTCTTTTAAAATCAAATGTCCATCCCGTTCATCTGCCTCCATCCAGGCACCACTTACCAAGTCTTTATCGGACCTCTATCAGAACTGGTCCACGCTGACCCTGCACCAACCCCTTAACGTGACATGTCGGCTCTGAGGTTCCAGCTTACAAACTTTGAGTCCTCCTAAGACTCAATCGGGGCCCGACTATAGAAAACCTAAAGACCACCACCTCGCCCCGGCTCGCTGCCCATCACACCAGCCTCCACTTTTTTTAAATAAAAAATGTTCAGCAGTGTCTCAGTAGTCGTTTGCCTCCTTTAACTTTAATGACAGCAGCACTTGAGTTTAAAGCTGATGAACCATATTATCCCAGAATGAGTTTCTTGACGTCATCGTCTCCCAGTCCAAAAACAAACAAGCTGAAACAAGAAGTTTTGATACTGAAACAGCAATAAATACTGGAGGGGGAGTTGAGGTTTAAATATGAACATCTGAGGATGACTGACATGGATGGTCCTTTACAACTTAAGAAGCTACTTGAATGAAACCCTGTGAGTCCAGTTGCTTTTGTTCCAGCTTGTTTTATTTAGATCTACCTAAGACCTGGATGAATCTTCACAGACAGATTTAATTAAAGTTTCCTTCATTACTCATCCTGCCTCAGACACTTCTGTCCTCCAGTTTGAACCAAAAGCATCGCCCTGTGTCCGTCCGAACATTTGCTCGGCTCCTTCAGCTTCCGCCCTTAACAACCACTTCCTAATGGTGTCTCTTTTGCAGCCCTCCTCTTAATTAGCTCTATTTCAGCTTCTCAGTCTATTACCGAGCCATAGAGCTCATCATTCTTCTGAGGCTGCTTACAAATCCTGATGAAGAGTCTAGTGAGTCAATCAGGGCCTAACGAGTCAACAGACTTCCCTGTTTTTTTGTTTTTTTATTTTTTGGTTATGCTTCTCAGATTAATTAGGAGACATGAGTAAAGACCGTGAGGAGGTTTTCTTTCCTCTCTGGTGATTATAACTGCATGTGGTGGCTCTGAAGTCTGTGCCGACAGATGCCGACGTGTCCTTCGGCATCGAAGCGACTCTGATCTCTGATGTTTGACCCCTCGGATGAAATCTGAATGTTCCCCAGAAAAAGGAAAAAATATCATCAATTTAACCACGATGCATGTTTTATACATACACTGAGGTGTACCTTCAGTTTGATAGAGAAAGATGGTGTCGAGGAGGCAGATGGAGAGCAGCAGTCAGGAGTCAGGAAAACATCTTGTTCTGCCAACGCGCTAGCTTCCTGCCCGGTGTAATTCAGAAGTGAAAGGTCACGGCCATTTTATTTAACCTCCTGTCAATGACTCACTGCACAGGGAGCTAATGCACACACAAAAATAACTCCTGGTTCTGTCTTTAAAAGAATTATATTCTGTATATTTTTATAACTGTGGATTTAAAAGGAGCAAATATTCTTCAGGTTCCTGTCTTAAGACAAACATTAAACAAACATTTCTACAAAATAAAGAAAGCAAATGACCCTGAGAAAGATTTAGGGCAGGAAACACTGCACAGACAACCGGACAGAGAGTCTCTGAGAGCTCATTTTTCAGATGTGACAGACATTTAAATTTTACCGGAGCTATTTCTCACAGACGTGAATTTCCCTGCAGGATCCGGCGGCCGATCGATGCAGGACGAGCCGACACTCGGCGGGAAATATCAGCGCTCCGCTTCGGCTGATAAACGGCCGCCAGCTCCGCGTCCTTCTTTTTCTTCTCTCTGCGCATCCTGTTCATCAAAGTTTGTTCATTTTTCGTGGGACCAGAGACGTCCCGGCTGACGTCGACCTTTCTGTCACCCGTCAGCTCGGAAAATACGACCTCAACTTTTGAGCTGCGTCAGCAAACGGCCGGGCGGGAAACCCTATTTTTCTATCAAATGAATCCAACCAAACAGACTCCTCTGCCTCCGTCTTGTCGGTCTCTGATGTTTTTATCCAAACATGTTAACCGAGAGTGAGTCATCTCTGCCAGATCAATCCAGAAAGAGCAGCGCTCCACGATTGAATAAGCTCAGAGTCGACTGGGATTCATTATTCAGTTTGATGCAGGTGGCTTTTCTTCATCTCTCTCCTGTTTGCAGAACTTCAGATGATAAATACAACACAGTAAGTCTGCTAATCCTGGTACTGATAATACTACACATGTTCAGTAAGGCCAGACAACGTCATCCGCCATAAACTCACAGCTACACCAATGCTGGGGTTTCCATAGAGCTCTATTAAAAGTGTTTTATCCTGTCGTACATAAACATGAATTTTGCCACACTTACCTACACATTACTGTTGAGTAGAAAGTAAAATGTAAAAACCTGAAGACAATTAAACTGGAGAAACTCAACAACTCCAGGTGTTCTTGTTTTCAGCTTTTTTGGGGATATGATGACCTGGACGACTGAAAACCTTCACAGACACATATATCACTCGTACTAAGGCATCACAAAAGCCTCAAAGGTTTCAGCCGGTACAGTAACGTATATTTTCTTCCCAAACCATTCGGTGCAGGGCGTTTGGTTCTTTCTCCATTTTCCCCCAACCACAGTATCATGTCTGCTAACCATTAGCATGCAGCAGGGTTAGCATTTAACGCTGGGAAGACGCTTGGACTTCACAAATGCTGTAAAACGCGTGTTTTAAAAAGTCCTGCAGTCATAACATATGTGTACTGATGTGTCTATACATGTTATGACGTAGACGTAAAAATTCATTAATGAAAAGTTTGTCATTAATGAATTTTCCTCTAAAAGTTCATCATTCATACGTCCTAGGACGACTGGGATTCTAGGACGTTATGAATGATGAACTTTTAGAGGAAATGATTTTTCAAAATTCTGACATTTTATCTCAAATGATTGTTATTTTTATTGTTAAATGTTGAATTTGAAAATTACTTTTTAGATTTTCAACCTAATAATTTTGACTCTGTAAGACAAATTCTGATTGTATATGCACATATATATATATATATATATATATATATATATATATATATATATATAGTATTGATGTATAGACCGTAAAAATCTATTTTGTTATAATAAAAGCTGAATGATTCCTTGAGTTTTACAAGTCTTACTTATATTTTATTTAGTTTATTTTAAGTTTTTATTCTAACGATGCTTTGCCTTCATTTTCTGTGCTTTTATTCTTCATCTCAGGTTAAGTGATCTTATGCCACTCTTATTTTGTATATTTTGCTTCATGATGACCTGTATACAGAGGTGTACAGGAGGTAGGATAGTGAAGGTGATGAGGGTGGGTTTATTCTGGCTAAGTAGAAGGTGGAGGACGTGGAGGAGGCCTGAAAACTAACTGGAGTGTGAAACAGAATTACAGGATCACTTCTGCTAATGCATCAATCAGAATAAATGACTCGGGTTTACTGTTTGGGGTTTGTCACATAGTTTACAGGAGCTGTATAAAATTATAACCGGCAAAAATAGATAATAAAAATAAATAAAGCCTTGTGAGTGACAGACTTCACCTGTTGATTGAACATAAAGATGGACAAACCCTCCATGACTACGATAAGGGAAAGAGTTTTGAAGCTCAGTGTGGCGTCTCTGGCCGACGCCATCTTGGCAGTCCTTGACTCCACTTTAACTCCCAGCTAATTCAACAATGGCCAAAGCGGTTTAGCTAAGGCTAAAGGCAGCTAGCAGTTTGTAAGTATGCTATTAGCTTAACCTGGACATTAACTTGGACATGGAGGCTCCCGGGAGTTGACTCGCTTTTGGAGCCTCCAGTTTTCACTGTATTGGTTGAAACATCCAGATTGCGTCAGGTACAGTTCAAAAGGCTAGTTTAGTGGTTTGATAAAGTTATGTGAAGGAGATGCCGGCCGATGCTGCAGATGCATGTTGCTGTGAGGTGAAACTAAAAACATGAAACCGACTCAGGTTTCATAGCGGACGTAATGTGCTTTGATAACGCAGAGTGAGCGAGTTAAATCCCTGAAGCGGTTATCTGAACAGAGATGTAGCAGGTCAGCATCTATTTCTGTCCACAGGACCAGAGCCGGTCGTCTAGACAGCCAGTGACCCAGCTTCCTGGTCAGAACCAAAATATCATCCGTACCTCAGATTCACAGAGTCAACACAGTGACAACAGTCTCTGAATTCTATCAACCTTGATGTCATTTATAGAAAAAAGTATGCATGTATTTAACATATTTAATGCTCCAGATGAGAGTATTTTACTTGTGTCAGAGCAAAGAGATGACAACCAGTCTGATCTATAGCAGTGAACACTGTACTACTTTAACAATAAATAAACCTGGTCATATCTTGTTGCATTAAACCAACGTTATGAATGGACAGTAGAATATGTGCAGTTTTAATTTTACTTTTTAGCTCATAATTATTTATTCATTTAATCTGAATGTGGTTTTATTTCATAAATTTCACCCAGTTGTTTAAAATGAGTTGTTTTTATATATTTCATTTACTTAATCATTTTTAAAAGTTAAAGAAACCATATATTATATATATTTATTATCATTGTATTTTCGCAAAGAATTCCATAAATATTCCATAAATATTAAAATATCAAGAAACACACACTATAATAACATTTAAAAAACATCCAGTCACATAAATCAGTGTAAATCTATACCAGACGTTAAACACAATAACAAAGCAAAGTATTAAAAAAACATTAAAATAAATAAATAAAATGAAATAAACAAGATTAAGAAATTAAAAAATATGATAAAAATGTATAAATGAAACACACGCAATCTAAAACAGAAATATACCACCTAGTAATTAACATAAAAATTCATTAATTGAAAGTTTGTCAATCACAGCGTCCTGAAAAAAAAAAAAAGATTTTAGAAGAAAAAAATCCAAAATGATTTCTTAATATTTGGGACTTTTTATCTTGACTTATTGTTATTTTCAGCGTGAAATGTTGAATTTGTGTTTTTAGATTTTCAACCTCATAATTTTGACTTTGTCAGATTCAGATTTTATTTCAAGATTTTGACCATTTATGGCTTAACTGTTTAGAAAGTAATCTGAAAAATACCTTTTTGACATTTGATCAAATACATTTAAATGAATCAGGCTGAAATCATCTTATTTCATTAGATAGTAGCAGACATGTTTTTATTTTTTTGTAGTTTTTATCCAGCAGCAGTCTGAGTTAACAAAGTGTTGTGAGACATTTTAGAGGAAAGTAAAGACTCTGTCTTTGTAAGTTAATCAAATTAAACGGCCCAGCATAGAAACCAAACTAATAGGAAATGAAGGCAGCGAGGCGGACACGTCCCGTTTTTAATTTATTAAACTGACGATTAAAGCTGCATCAGCACACGGTCGGCTGCCCTGATTTCAGCCGAGCTCTGAATGAGAAGTTTTCTTTCGTTCCTCCAGGATTTAATGTTGAAGTGAAGCTAAAACAGTTCACCACCAGAATAACGTTCAGGTACAGGTTTGACCTCGGTGAGAGGAGATTCATTCAGAGGAGGCTCAGTTGTTCAGATCTGTGGTATTAGCTCTGACTTTACATGGACATTGATATGTCGACAACAATACGTACAGATGGACCATTGTTCCAATTACAGATGGACTGTTCTGTGAATTACCAAGTACACAAACTTTAGACTTGACAAGCTTGACTATGAAGTACAGACTCTGGAGGGCGGTCATTCTGTAATTTGGAGTAGCAGTACACAATGATGACAAAGACCAAGACCTTTGGAACACAAGACAACAACAAGGAAAACCAAAGAACCATGACACATTCTGGGATACCTGGCTGTACCAAGTCCGCACAAGTTACCTCCAGGTGTCACTCCCAGATATTTTGGACTGCACTTGGTCAGAGGATACTTTGAGTTGGAACTGAACATGGGCAGAGACTGATGATTGTTCATAAGAACAGACAAGAACGCAGATAGAGGGACGGCCAAGAAGAAGAACCAGAAGAACAACAAAAATTAGAAGAAGAAGTAGAAGAAGTTCATAAATATTTAGTTCACAAACTTTGGACTTGTGTACTTGGTAGTTTGGACTTCAAGTCTGATACAGACTCTGGTAGGACAAGAACACATCCAGGTATCTGAACTGCACTTGATCTGATTCTACTTAGAACTGGAAGAGTAATTGGGCAGAGATTGATGACAATTCACAAGAACAGACCAGAAGAACTTATATTGGTCTCCAGGCTCTGGTCACCTTGGTAACGCTCTTGTATAGTTCATACTTCCCATTCCAAATGATTCCAAGCACAGCATAAAAATGACGGTAGATGATAAGAAAGACAGTATGTGGAAGGAGCTAGACCTTCTTCTATTTGAAAAGAAAACACCAACAAACAGTCTGGGTTCACCCAATGCTCCAAGAAGCCATCATCATCACTGAGGTGAATCTGGTGGACGTTGGACATGTCTCCTATCAGTCCTCCCCTCAAAGCTGATATTAGTTCAGCTTCGCCCACAGACTTAGACTGAGCTCCGACAGGAAACGATCCTCACATAAATTCTGTCTGATTATGAGTTTGTTTTTCCCTTTATTGCATTATTGCGAAATAAAATTCTCATTCTATCCGCATGGACTCATCCACAAATCATCACCAGCGACCACTTTATATTTACTGGAGAGCAGCAGCCAGCCAAGAACCCGTCCTCACAGTTTATTTCTCAGACGCCAGGCCGCTGACTGTGAGTCGGATTCCCTCTCAGCTGCTCTGGCACATTGTTCCTCGTGCAGCCGAAGCCGTTAATTATGGCAGCCAGTTCACAGTTTTGATAGCAGTGCTCTGGCGCTCGGCGACGTCCCAACTGTCAGCTTAATCACAGAGCGGGGTCGACGACACACCGACCGGCGCTGGCTGGCTGGATGGCTGGATGGCTGGCTCTACCCTCCCCTCATCGCTGCAACGCTGCATAAAATATCAAGTCACTGCAGCCGCTTAGCTGAAATTTAACCCGGAATGAAGAAGCAGATGGAAAGATTATGAACTGTAGTTAGGGCTGACATTAAAACACGATGTGAGGGTCATTTTGAGGGCAGTAAAATGATGATTTCAAGTCATGTCCACCCTGGACAGGACATGACTTTTGAGATTTTAGTATTTAAACATTGGACAGTAGAGTGGATAATAAATTGGCATTCAGCATTTAATTAAAGTTGTATATAAATGTAGTTCCTGGAATGAATCCTTCTTGTGTACGAGTCCAAACACAAACCTTTCACCTCGTTATGTTTGTACTTAAATAACCACAGCAGCAGTTCTGAGTCCTGTCCCCTGGAATGAACGAGAAGACAAGTTATCAGAAGTCGTACTGCTTCTGAACGTCTGTGTTTATTGAACTTTAGTTTACAGTTTCATAAATGTTCTATTTTATCTAAAGACGACATATAAAAGAGTCAACACAATAATTAACATTGTCAAGTCTAAAACTATGAAAGATAAAAACGAGTAAAAAGTGACAATGACTAATAAATGTGTGCAACATGTTTATCCAGAGAATCTAAACCAATTAATCTGAGGCCAACCCGACATTAACGATGGAAGAAAACTACCTTATTTTTAATAGAGCAGACAGAGCAGGTGTTTGGATGTGTTTATTTTGTGAACAGCTGACTCTACAATATGGCATTAAACGCTTCTCGGCTCCAACTCGAGGTGGAGGCCCGGGATGTGGCGTGAAATCAGACGGCAGCTCTTCTTCTCGATCTTGTTTTGCTTTTGTAAACTGCTGTCGGTGTTCAACCCCCCCTCCAACTCGCTGCTCCCACGGGGTTTCACACACAAACACAGCGAACATGCCCAGCGACACATCAGAAGTGCCGTCTGCATTACGAAGGCTCATTAATGGTCCATTTCTGTCTGTGTCGATTTGATGTGTGTCACCCGTCTGGTGTGTAGTCACCGCGAATACGACATCCTGTCCTGGAGAGGGTGGAAAATAGCTGCTCATTAGCTGGCTTCTCCTCCTCCACAGACAGATAAAACCGGGCAGACTCACATGTTTATTCTAGGTTTATTTATTGGATCTCAGACACGTGCTTTTACACAGATGTGGAAAATGTTTTTTTTTTTTTTTTTTTTTTACATCACAGATGTGTCACATGACATAATAAAAGAGAATCTTGACCTGACATCAAAACTCTCATCCTGGAACCTTAGCTTTTAAACAGCTATGGTTCCTGGATGAGAAAAGTGCTGAAAACTGCAGTTCCTCAAATGGCCACTAGATGCTAGTTGGTGCTAAAAGGGAGTCAGTCCCGACTAGCCTGGAAAACTGATCAGCTTCCTTTTCCTACATATTTTCTTTTTGTAGTATTAATGTTCTGGAGTCTCCCCGTTGGGAACCAATTCTGCTCCTGCAAAGATCTGCTGGGCCAATCAGATCGTTTGGGGGCGGGGCTTAATGTGGAGATGGACGGAAGATAAACATTAGTCGTACACGTCATTTGAGAGACGTGGAGTTGAATTAAAATGTCTCTGATTGGTTGGAGGACTATCTAGTTGATGAAGATGCATTTTCATCCAAATGGCGTGCTATGCTAGGCTACACATGAGCATCAAAAATGTTCTATTTGTGGTTAGTTAAAAATATCAAATAAATGATGGTGTACATGCATGTGATCCATGTTTTCCGCATTGTTAAGATGAATTCAAACTAATTGTTGACAAAATTTGCTAATTCCGTTAAAATGTGAACTAGCCAAACAAAACTAGCCAGACACAAACTTTTATTGCAGAAAGTCGGCCTTAAGGGTGCGGCCGACTTGGGTAGCTAGTTGTCTTTAGCCTAATCTCCACTGTCGCTGCAGCTCTTTGACAATTTGTGAATTAGCTTGGAGTTAGGTGGAGTCAGGCAAAGATGGAGACGAGCAGACACGTCCATGCTGAGCTTCAACGCCGCTCTTAAAGAAACATGGTGGAAGATTCGTCCATCTATATTTACAGTCAATGGTCTTAGACTTTGATATTGCACACTATTATTAATGGAGCATTTACAGCTGCATACAGATAGTAAATTATTGGTTTTCAGGATAATTTTATTTAATCGGTACAAGCAGGAAAGCTAGATATTGGCTGTGTGAAAGTATTGCTATCTTGTAAAAAAACATTCGATATTTATGTTCAGTTCTTTTATATTTTAGGAGGGTTATAAACAAATATATACTTGTTTTATTTTGATGCAGTAGACGTGCAGTAGCGTCTCTGTAGCCTGAGAGGCAACACCCGGGGAAAATGAAAGCCTGCATATCTCACATCTGCTAATTAGACGTACTGCTGTGAGCACAGGGGAGTCATTGAAGGCAACATGCGAGGACACAAGAGGAAATCTGGGTGTGAGAAAAACTGTGACCTTTTCGTTCTTTTCTATTTGTGGTCTACAGAGTCCGGCCTGACGTTTTGTTGATGCTAGAATTTTTCTGCAGCAATATCTAGAAAGCAAATACAGTTGAGGAGCTTCAGTCCACATCAAACATTAGACTGGAGGATGATCGTTGGTGGCAGACGGGCTGCTTTTTACTATTCATGAATCTGCTGATCTGCTGGATTTTCACAACAACCGTCTCTGGAGTTTCCAATGATTCTGGCGACAGAAACTCCTCGTTTCAGGTCAGACTGGTCCGAGCTGACGGGATGTGCTTCGCTAACTCAACTCTTGACAGCTGTGCAGAGCGGAACAGCAGCTGAGAATGAAGCAAGCTGGAGGTGGATGGACTCCAACGGCAGAACACCTCAGATGTTAGGTCAGAATCGACTGCATGAATTCACAGAGACAAAGTGGCTGCTGCTGTAACAGTGGGAGGAATGTTTTCTTCAACACTTTATTTTCTTTAAAACCAATCAGTATTAGTATGAGTTAGGGGTTGAACCGAATAGTCGACTAGTCAGTTTTACTGCTGACTTACTGACGATGTTCATCCCTTCATGGTCACAGTTGATCATCTTCTAATGGGATGATGCTCAACGTCACAAAGCTGAACTCAACCAAAAGTCAACACCAGGAGGAGCTCTAAAGCCCTGGAGACAAAATTAAGCCTGGAAGCTACTTCCTCACAATTATTGTGGCAGAACGTTGGTCTGGAGTCCCTCCGTTGGGAACTGGTTCCGTCCATAATGAACACCTGAAGGCCTGAAGTCATCAGAGGATTTATTCTGTAGCTTCAAGCTGTCGTGTCGATGCTCAACGAACAAAAACTGATAATGTTGTCTATAAAATGTTAGAAAAACGCTCAAGTATCCCTTGTTCTTGGACTTTTTTAGCCTGGAAGTCAGCCAGAACTTCTACAAATGAAACACGTCAACACATAATGAAACCCAAACTCAGATAAGAATTTGAATCTGGCTACTCCAGATGTTTTCAAGAGGAACATAAAACATGTTTCTAGTTAACAGATGGCGATAGCTCGTCGTACCATCTTTGCTTTGAAAAGGAAGATGCATCAACAACGTCGCTGCTTGATCTGCGTTCACCAAACCCACTATCATCATGGTCAGCTTGGCTGTAGGAACTAAAGTCGTGGAAGGTGTTTCAATCATCTGTATCTGAGTTGCTCCCATTGGTCGTCGCCGTAAAGTTGAGATTGGTTCAACTTGGTAACGCCACCAAACATTTCTTTCAGTTTGCATACGGTGGAACGGGGAGGTTGGCAGCTTTAATCTGCAGGGATTCATGCTGTCAACACTGAGTGCAGAAAAGATGGAGTCTACTTTCACCCTGAGATGTTTCATCAGTATCTGAGTCTTTTATTTTGGCAGGAAGCTGCAGAAACACAGCGACAGTCCAGGAGACTGATGTCATTTCGGGAAGGAGACGTGTTTTGTCAGCTGGGACGGTCAGAGGGGGAAGAAGCCTCGGTGTCGTCTGTGTTTTGGCGACAATCCAGACACGGGACATGTGGAACAGTGTGTGAACGCTCAGTGACTCCATGCATCAACCTGACAGCATCCAGCCTGGGACCCTGACAGCTGCTGCTGCGTTCAGACAGCAGAAGATAAAAAAAGAAACATATCAACAGGTTTTTACAGATTCATTTACGTTATTTCAGTTGATCCAAACAAGAGGTTCAAAGGAGAACTAGCGTGAGAAAATCCGGAGTTAATACTCAATCGGTTTGTAGAGATGAACATCTGTTGAGCTGTAGATGAACACACGTAACAGTCAGATAGAGGAATGGATCCTATCAGCAGGATGAAGGTCAGTGCTGTACATTAGAGTCGATTCAGATAACATGTATGAGCCTGTGAAGGCCACGGCTGCTGCTGCTGCTGTCCTCTGAATTATACATGTAGAGCACGGCGGCGTGTTACTGCCACCGCCACAGAAATAAAAATGACATACTTCTCCTTAGCCTGGAAGCAAGACCGACTTCCAAAAACTTTTTTAAGCGGTGGAAAGTTTATCTGGAATCTCTCCGTTGGGAACTGATTCTGCTCCAGCAAAGATCTACCCAGCCAATCAGATTGTTTGGGGGCGTGGCTTAACATGGTGATGGACAGAAGTCTTACATGTCATCTGAGAAATGTAGAGAACTCAATGTCTGATAGGTTGGAGGACTGTCCAGTTGATGCAAAGGTATTTTGTCTTTGACGTCTGTTTGGTTTACCTGGGCTCTATGTCCTTACCTTATGTCAACTACAAAGAGAGAAAGATAAAAATACTTAATGACACTTAAGTACACGAAGAATGAGAGACGAAAGAAACATCCAGTCCAGACACATCTTCGTTGCAGATGAGGCATTCAGATTCATCTCTAAAACAAGGCTGCTCCCAGGCAGCCGTGAAACGATGTCGGTCATCGCCACCTTCACCTCCGTTTCCCACGGGTCGCTGCTCTTTACGGGCAACGCAAATTACCTGGACACCGAACTCATCAGCCAACAAGACGTCCCGTACAGACCTTGCATCAACATCTGATCCCACCTGTCCATCTCTACGTCCCTGTGTCTCCATCTGGTCTTAATATAAATGTGTCTCCACATGCGTCCCCAGCCAGCACTTGAGATCTGATCTCAGTTTGTGTGTCTGTAAATCAGCAGCGCCATCATGTGGTCAGTAGAATATTGTAGCAGCTGCTGTCTCTAATGGATCTCTACCTACCGCTGGATCAGAACCATCAACAGCTGCTTGTTGACTTGGATACATGATCCAGATTTAGGAACAAGGTGGAAAGACTCTCACATGTTAAGATCTGATTTATTTTATAGACAAAGCTCAGATTGAACCCTTAAAGCTTCCATCCTCAGAGTAACGTCACCACTGTGCTGTTTGAAGGATCAGTCCTGAGCGTCTGTGGAGGGGTTTTGTCCTTGAAGGCAACACAGATGGACACCTGAGACGAACAGGTGAGACGACCTCTGTCAACACCGTCAACAGTCTCCTCAGAAACAGAAAAGCATCCAGTGAGTGTAGAATATCTTCTGAAATACAAGTTAATATCACACATGACTAAACAGGTTCCACTGTGATCCATTAAGAAAACAGTTTTCCTCTTGAGAGACTTTCTTTTTCACAAAGATGTTTTAACGAGGACAAACTCATCTGAGCTGGATGTTCCCATCGTGCTCTTTGGAGGAAGTGATTATGTTCTTCAGCACAAACATGTGGCGATTCATCTGAGTTACCGAAAGATCAAACTATGATGTTTAAGAGCGATGTTTAATCACACGGCCATGGAAACAAAAAGACAAATTAAGACAAACTGTCTTCTGTTTGTCTGCAGAGACGAAGCAAACGCCGGACATCACATTCATAATTAGCCAATTTAAATATTGGTTTCCTGCACATTCAGCTCAAGAGGTCAATCAGTAAGGAAGGAACGTTATTGATCCTGTGATCTCTGATCGCAGACGATTCCAAGTCAAACAACGAGAGCAGGCAGTCAAAGACATGATGAGCCGAGCGGAGCAGATTTTAGGCGAGGGACTGGAGGAATGAGGAGGCCGGAGAAAGAAAAAAAAAAAAGCAGAAAGGAAGTCCTCTGGATGACTCATCCCCTCAGGCTGCCTCTCAGATGTGATGCCAGCACAGTTGGTTCTCTGCAGCCGGCTCCAAACACCATCACTTCTTCCAGGGCTGGCCAAGGCCTCAGCGACTCCCTGATATCCACCACAGCGCAACAAAATCTCAACAACTTCTTTAATCTTGTACAGAGGATTATAAACTTATATCATTTGGTGGTGGTGGTGAGGGGGATTTCTGTGCAGTGAGGCTTTTCTATCAGGTTATGTAATGTCTGGGGATTACCGGGGACATATTTTCCTCTGCTCAGACGTCAACATGCAACGATACAGCCGATTGTTGGCGAGGATGTAAAATAAAGGTTTGTTACCAGAGGCTTTTTAAATGATAGGTTCAGCAATCTACACATCTACAGCTACACGGAGGATGTTTAAAAGACTTTAGGCTGATTTAAACATGAATAACCACTCATCATACGGACTCCTCTCATGTACGTAATGAACACGACCACATCTGAAGGCTGCAGAAGTTGTCCGGTTGTCTTCACCACCTTGGGAGAGTGGGTGTCTCGTTGCCGTCCCTCCAAAAGTAATTCCCACAAGAGAATTTATTGCATAATAAACATAAAATGAAAATAAGACGCCATAGCTCTGGTGTCCTTGTTACGCCCCACTGGCCCTGCAGACGCAGTGAAGGTGTCCTGGGTTGATGCATGGCACTGATTGTCTTTATCACATGGGACACCTGGGAAGGTGTAGAGTCTTTGCTCCTGCTGCTGAAGCTCAGTTTGTCATTTAGTGTAATTCAGAGAAACAAACCTGTGGTAACAGCTCATCATGGAGACGACGAAGAGTTTCAACCAGCATTCATTTAGTTAACGAAGACGATGGAGGAAAAAATATTTGTCAACGGTCAAATAAAAACTTTTCAATTGGAGAATTCGGTTGGTAAAAATTGTCAAAAAAAAAAAAAGTTTGTAAAAAATAAATTAATTAAAAAAAAAAATGAAATTACAATTTTGGAAATATTCTGGAAATTATATTTTTTATAATAATGAACCAAAAAATATTTGAGTAATTGTAATAGAATGTTAAAAGCATTTCAGTTGGAGAATTAATTCTTTTTTTTTTTCTCACTTTGTGAAACTATTGATATTCACTTTTTGTTCATAATGAAAGACAACATTAAACCTTCAAAAGTTTCAGGTTTATAGTTGGTAAGAATGAAAATCTGACAGTTCATCAATCCAGAGTTAACTTAAAAAGATATACTGATAAAAAGCCTGAAATTGTGATTAAATTAATATTCTTTTATTAAGTGTTTTGTTCTTGGATCTGTGACGAATCCAAAGAACAGCTTCAGTGTTGGACCGTAGTAACCAGCCGGTCTGTTGCATGACGTCTAGTTTACGACTTTAAATCTCACCGTCGACACGTTTTCCTTCCAGTATTCCACAGTTTCAGGTCATACTTGTGAACAGGGATCTCTGCTAAGAAGCTTAACTGCAGCCCAAGTATCATTCTCTGGAGTTTTATTAAAGCAAATGGATCATCGGTGTCTAGAGAGCAGACTTTACCAAAGCTGATGGAAAATAGTGGAGAGAGACAAAGAGAGGGAGGGAGGGATTTAAATTCCCTGTTCCTGAGGAAAACGTCTTTGCAACTTTCCTCCACAAAAAAATTGTAGACAGGAAATTTGGTCCGGCTTCCAGGCTACATGTCCTGCCTCTGCTCGGTCAGATAAACCGGAGCTGCATTTAAACCCGCCTGACATCCAATGGTTCTACTGTGTTTCTTGCCATGTATACAGAATTTTCTACATTTCTGTATATACATGACTCATCATCAGCATCATGTTCTCCAAATAGTGACCTCATGAGGTCACATGTCATAGTTTTGGTTCTTGTGTAGATGTACTCACCCGATGTAGGCGACGGTCTTCTTCTCGGACACCAGCAGATTTTCACACAACTCCTGAAAGTAGACAAAAATAACCCAGTCACACAAATGGACCTGGAATATTATGTGTTGGTATTTGTTTATTATGGAAAAGTTAGCCAATATTACATATATGTCAGGTGTAAAAGTAAGTGTTTCCATCAATGTCATGAGACTCAGGTGTGGTTCAGTTCCTGGTTTAGTTTCAATAAATCAGGGATTTGTCTCAGTCTGATCTTCACAACACATGTTTGTGGACAAAGGAGCTTTCTGAGGAGCTCAGAGAAAGAGTTGTTGTTGCTCATCAGGCTGGAAAAGGTTCCAGAACCATCTCTAAAGAGTTTGGAACCCACAAATAATCCACAGTCAGACAGATTGAAGACGACTGTTCCCCTCCATAACCCACAGATCTGTGATCAGCATTGTTTTCTCTCAGAGGTCTGGAACCAGCTAACGTTGTTAAAATAAACCAGGAATTAAATTCAGGTTCCTCGTTCTGCATCATTTCAGTCAATTCGCTGCTTCATCCAATCATCTGAAGGTCTCCTACAAATCTTCCTCTGTCAGGATTATGAGTCTTTACCGTTGGGTCGCGTTTGACCCAGATTCAGAGAGAGAAGAATTTATCAGTGTAATTATTAACCGTTAGTCAAATAGAGAGGAGGCTGAGCTTCCACCACATTTACATGTTTAAGTCCAACATTATTATTATTATTGATACAGTGGTTCTGCTGAGGAGCATCACATCTACTGGAAATATAAGAAGAAGAAAAAAGAGGAGGAGAAGAAGACAGAGAAGAAGAAGTAAGGAAAGAAGAACTTGGATGTGCAGAAGAAAAAGGAGGAGGAGGAACTGATGAAGAAGGAGAATATGGAGGATGAAGAAAAAGAAAAATTAGGAACAGGAACAGAACAAGAAGGAGGAGGAGGAGTAGGAGGAAGAGAGTAGATGGGGATGAAGAGGGAGGATGAGGAGCAGAAAGAGGAAGTGTCTCCTCCTCCATGTCCTCCTCCAGTCCTGAATGTGTAGAGTCTTAGAAGACGACCAAGATGTCCTCACGTCTCCAACATTGCTGTCCACATGGATTCAAGGTTGGTTCATCTCCCTCCATGTAGGATGGGTTTATTCCAGATTCATCTCCCTCCATGTAGGATGGATTTATTCCAGATTCATCTCCCTCCATGTAGGATGGGTTTATTCCAGGTTGGTTCATGTCCTTCCATGTAGGATGGGTTTATTCCAGGTGATCAGCTGTTTCCACCGTCCGTCTACATCTGATCCGTCCCAGTCTGTTCCTCTGATGACTAACCGTCGTTCTCCTGCTGTGAAGGTCATTTACCAGCTCGTTTGTCAAAGCGCTGCAGCCAGCGTACGCTTCACACTCCACACACCTAATGATTTTATTCCACATTAGTTATTTGTGTTTGTTCACGCTGCGTCGCGGTTTGAGTGGCGTGAGTAATAACCTTATTAACTCCCGTGGCAGGCTGGTTTCTGGTCCATTTCACCACCGAGGACGAGGTCTCCGGAGACTTCTTCTGGAATCACAAAACCCGCCGGTTAATTACCTACGAGAACCGGAGCGGTGTGAAAGGAAATGATGACGGCCTCCCCTCAATTTCAAACACCATTGAGCAAGGCATTCTTCACGACAGCGGAGACATTAGAGTGAGTTTCAAACGTCTAACAAAGACACACGACGTCTCTAGTTAATAAGGTGAATCCAGGTTTAATCTGAAACCACCAAGAGTTTTAATTTACTTGTGCTCAATTTGGTTCCAAAGATCAAGGAGGGAGGATCCATATTCTCCTCCTTCATCACTTCCTCCTCTTCATCCTCCTTTTCTTCTTCCTCCATTACCTTCTTCTCGTCCTTGTTCTCCTTACCTTCCATCTTCTTCATCTCCTTGTTCTCTTTCTTCTTCTTCTTCATCCTCATCTTGTTTGCTTTTCTTCTTCTTCTCCTTCTCCATTTTCTCCTTATTCTTGCCGTCCTCCTCTTCATCCTTCTTTCTCTCTTGCCCTCTTTCTTCTTCTCCTCCTCTTTCTCCATTTTCTTCTTCACGTCCTTATCCTCCGTCTCCTTCATCTTCTTGTTTGCTTTCTTCGACTTCTTCTCCTTTTACTTCTTGTCCTCTTTTGCCTCCTGTTCCTTCTGCTTCTCCTCATCCTCCAACTTCTTCTTCTCCTCTTTCTCCTTATTCTTCTCTTCGTCCTCCTCTTCATACTTCTCTCTCTCCTTTTTCCTATTCCTCCTCCATATTCTCCTCCTCTTCCTCCTCCATTTTCTTGTCCTCATCTTTGTTCCCCTTATTCTCCGTCTCCTTCATCTCCTTGTTCTCTTCCTTCTTCTCTTCATCCTTTTCCTTCTTGTCCTCTTTCGTCTTTTTCATCTCCACCTTGTTCTCTTTTCTTCTTCTCCTCCTCCTCCAATTTCTTCTTTTTTTATTCTCGTCTCTGTCCTCCTCTTCATACGCCTCGCTCTCCTTTTTCCTGTTCCTTCTCCATATTCTCCTCTTTCTCCATTTTCTTTTCCTCGTTTTTGTTCTCTTATCCTCATCTCCTTGTTCTCTTCATTCTTTTCCTCTTCCTCCTCCTCCTTGTTTGTCTTCTTCATCACCATTGTGTTCTCTTTCCTCCTCCTCCTCCTCCTCCATTTACTTCTTCTCATCCTCTTTCTCCTTTTTCTTGTCATCGTCATCCTCTTCTGCTTCCTACTTCTGTTCCTCCTTCTCCTTCATCAGAACCTCTTCATCAACAAAGTTCTCTGGTGATCAGTGCTTTGAGGATCACGTCATTTTATCCGGTCTCCATGGTAACAGTTCATCCCTGATCACAGTGATTGATCAGGGCTGGAGAAGAACCGCCCACAGAAGTAAATAATCCATCATAACATCATTTTTTCTGAATGGTTCAAGTGCAGATTCAAACTTTCTTCAAGGTGATTTAACCGTTGGGTTTCATTAGAGCGCTCATCAATCGTACATAACCCGATGAATCCACGGCTGACTCATTCCAGTAGTGAATCATCGCAGTAGAAATCTGATCTCGGAGCAGTTGTTCATTATTCATGGTCGGCCGTCTTCGCCACCACACGCCGCTGCAGATTCACACATTCAAACCGAGCTGTCAACTACAACAAGGAAAACACTGAATCTCACTCCAGGGAGGATTTTTCCACTACTACCGTGTTACTCTTCATCGGGTCGGGGACGTCCTCCTCCTCACAGTTTTTTCCCCTTTTTTAAAAAACCTTTTTATTATTTGCATTTGTTTAACTGCAGAGAGGGATCACATGAAACATTGGCCCTGGCAGATTGAAATGAGACTAATCATTATTCTTCATGCACTCCCTGCGCTGCTCTTTCTTTCAATGATTTTCTTCTGCTCCTGCATTAATCTCACAACCAGAGATTTCTCATTTCAAATGTCCATAAAAAGCTCACACTATTAGGAACGAATAGAGCTTAGAAACACGGAAAATGACCAAATATTCTCGGGTTTTACTCAGGTACTTGGGCTCCAGGCTCACAAACGCTTGATTAATGCAAATTATTTAAAAAATGCAGCAAAAAAAGTGTAAATTAACTGTGGGAATTATGCGATTAATCATGATCAAATATTTTAATACAATTAATTATTTTTGGGAATTTGCTAAAAAGTGTAAAAAACCAAGACATTTGGAGTTTTGTACATTTTTCTGCAGCTTTTTCTCAAGATAAATTTAGATTTGATGGTTCTTTTGACAAAAAGAAACTTATCTGCATTTACTGTCAATGTGAACTGAGTTGCTCAGATATTAAGAGTAATACAATCTATATTTAAAACAGATATTTTAAAATAGTGTGATTAATTTGCATTAATCGTGCATTAACTAGGGGACTAACAAGATTAAATATTTGAATGTACTGAAAGCTATACTGGGATAATTTTGGCAATCTGCTAAAAACGATAAAATCTGTTCTGATAAAATTAGATTTGTGACACTTCTCTTGACAAAAACATTGCATTGTAATAATCGCACAGTAACTGTGGGAATTATGTGATTAAGCCAGAAGATTTGGAGTTTTGTACATTTTTCTTCAGCTTTTTCTCAAGATAAATTTAGATTTGATGCGTCTCTTGACAAAAAGAAACTTATCTGCTTTTACTGTCAATGTGAACTGAGTTGCTCAGATATTAAGAGTAATACAATGTACATTTAAAACAGATATTTAAAAATGTTGTGATTACTTAGCATAACTGTGCATTAACATGGGGAATTAGGGGATTAATCGTTAAATATTTTAATCTATCGAAAGCCTTAATGGGAGAATTTTGGGTATCTGCTAAAAATGTTCAGGTAAATCCTAAAACCAAAAGTTATATAGTTTTGTAAATTTTTCTACATTTTTTTCCATAGATAAAATTAGATTTTAACATTTGTTGTGACGCTTCTCTTGACCAAAAAAAGTTATCTGCCTCCACTGCCAATGTGAACCAAGTACATTTAAAACAGATATTTTAAGAAAGTGTGATTAATTTGCATTAATCTCACATAAACTGTTGGATTTATGCGATTAATCGCAAGTCCTACTGAGATTACTTAGGGATATTGCTAAAAATGTACTAAATCTGATAAAACTGGGGCTATGAGGTTTTATACATTTTTCAGCAGCTTTTTCTGAAGCTCAATTTAGATTTGAATATTGAACACTTTGCATGATTTCTTCACAAAAGTAAAATAAAATAGCAATTCTACTACCAACCCTGCAACTGTGGTTGTACTCAGTGCTTCCTAAATTAGAAAATGTGACTACGGTGAGTCTGTATATGAGATGCAGTCAAATATGCTGTTGAAATAACCCTTAAGTGGACAAAACACAAAGAGAAGTAGAGTAAAGTGGGTCCGACTTCATGCTTGTGACAGTTTCTAACCTCCATCAGGGACAAATGATGAGAATAAGAGCTCCTGCAGGAATAAAAACCTTCCCGTGTCTCCTTCTATTATTCAAGGTAAGGCCTATTTTTGCTCTGGAGCGAGCTGTGAGACTGCAGCCTTGACACAGGTGATGGCTCGGGGAAAGGACTCGTTTGTCCTTGATGCTCGACCGTCGTTAAGCTCTGTGCATATGAAGAGAGGGCAAGGCGTCCCTCGTTCCCTGTCATCTCGTCACCGAAACCTCAAATTACGGCCGGCGTTGAATTGATGAGCTGTCACGCGTGACCCTGCCGAGCCGTCAGGGCGCTGACACCCTGAAAATGAGCAGGTCTGCGCGAAATGGCAAACAGCTTAATTTCTGAGGGGAAGCGGGAGGTTTTCACTCAGGCTGACGCTCTACACACATAATGTATGCAGGCTTTAATGTGACTGCTGAGAGGAAATGAAGGGTTTCACTCTGAATGGGCAAATATGACATTTAAACCAGCACATGACTTCCATGACTGCATCCATCACGTTAATGTAAAGCAATTAAATCTGCTGTAGTTAACTGTTTGAAGAGAGTTGCTGATTTTTCTCCTTGACTCTGTCCCCAGGAAAATTTTCTCTTCTTTTAAGCGTTTGTTGTTGTTGTCTGGGTGCAGCCTTTGCCTGAGTGGACTCCATGGATTCTGTTTAATCATTTTATTGGATTTATTCAACTATTTTTTGGAATATACTGTGACCTGGATGACTCAGCGCCACGGCGTTACTGCAGCTGCCGCACACACTGGTTTGTGGATGATGACAAGTGTTCCGATAAAGAAACTCTCACATGATGTTTGTCCTTCGGCATATACACACTATATATATATATATATATATATATATATATATATCTAAAGTGTCTGATCCAGGACATGAGTCATTGAGCCCTGGCGAGCTGAACTGAGCATTAATCTTGTTAGGGTGTGAGAGTGCAGAGGCCACAGCAGGACGGGATGTTTCATACGAGGAGAGTTATGACAATAAAAAAACAACAACATCAACAACAGAGAACATGAGGTGTGTTTAGTGCTCTGTTGTGTTTCACTGTATTTACTACTAGTTTCTATTCTCAGAGATCACTCTGATTGGCTGAGCAGCACAAGAAGACTTGACTTCATCTCATCTGAACATTCAAATCCACAACAACATAATGATCAAGAATGAATGTAGCGCAACTGATCAGTATGATTCAGTAGAGCTTCCTAGCTTCCTGCTAACAGTAGTTCTTCCTAGCTTCCTGCTAACAGTAGTTCTTCCTAGCTCCATGGCTTCCTGCTAACAGTAATTCTTCCTAGCTTCCCAGCTAACAGTAGCTCTCCTTAGCTTCCCAGCTAACCGTAGTCCTTTGTAGCCTCCCAGCTAATACTAGCTCTTCCTAGCCTCCACCTAACAGTAGTCCTTCCTAGCTTTCCAGCTAATGTCTTTTCCTAGCTTTCTGGCTAACCGTAGTTCTTCCTAGCTTCCAACTGAAAGTAGTTCTTACTTGCTTCTCAGCTAATAGTAGTTCTTCCTAGGTTCCCAGCTAATAGTAGCTCCTCGTTGCTTCCTAGCTTCCCTGCTAATAGTAGCTCTTCATAGCCTGCCAGCTAATAATAGCCATTCTATCTTGTTTTACCATATTTAAAATATGATTCTTTTTGTATTAAGCCTTTATTTAGTTACTCAACACTTTTGTTTGATTTAACTGAGACTCATTAATGAGAACAATGACAACAGCCTTTAAGTGAAGTAAAGTGAACAGTCATCACTCACCATTTTGGTTTCGTCTCCTGCCATTAATTTATAATCCCAGTATGAGAGGAAAGAAGCAGAACTGAACATAAACAAACACATTGAAACATATTATGTTGTAAAAGTGGCAGCCATCTTGTGCTAGTTCCGAAAGAGGAGGCGAGCCTCAGAAGTAGGCGGGTTCTTAAATTTGATTGGACGGTGAACGTGTGACAAATAAATAAATATGAAAAGGATAAATAGTGCAAGATGCACCAATAATCAGTTTATTTTAAATGTTGGTTATTTATGATGGACTGTTGATCTATGAAATGAATAATCATTGGAACCATTTTAAGGAAGTGTTTCTGCTCTACTCTAGAGGATGAACCTGATTGGCCACTTTGAATTGGGAAGGCGGGGCTAATGTTATATATGTGAGTGGACTGGAGGAGGCATCAGGTAACTGTTGGGAGAAGATGTTTGGGTTTAAGTTATTGTCCTGTTTGTTGTTTTGTTGGCGGCCCAGTTCCACTTGTTTTTGGACCTTTTAAAAGAACATGAAATCTACGCTGCTGATTGTGGTAAGAGCAAAAATAAAAACAAAACATTCAGCATTCATGAAGGGAACAACACATTTCATTGTTTTAATGAGGATTAAAGTTGGGATGGTACAACATATATCTACCAGGGCAGTTAAAGTAAATGTACTAATAAAGCAAATTCCTTTTTTTTCGTCTTTTAGAGGACATATATAAATGGCTACCCGGTTTCTCAGCTCACTTTTCTAGTATCTATGTGATTGTCATTGAACCTGAGCTTTTAGAAGAATCATTTAAGGATTAGAAACGTCCTTAAATGAGACTGATACGTACACTTCTGGTTGTAGTAAGAGAAAATATACTAGAAGTATAAAAGTAATCGAGTGCCTGCATTTATCAAAACCTCAACCATCGTCATATTTGATTCACCAGCAAATGACTAATTTTGTGAACTAATGAAGCGTTAATTAGGAAAAAGCTTAATTAAAATCTGACCACAAGGTTTCTGTTTTATTTAAGAGTCATTTACAAAGGTCACACCAGGCTCAGTGAGGTCCAACGTTTAAGGAACCGCAGCTTTTTGCCTTTTCAGTATTTTTCCCCAATCAGTCCTGGCGTCCCACTTATAAGGACACGTTAAGGTCGCGTTGAATAACGGCCGCCTCTTAGTGTTGCTCCACGGCGTCGGGTTTAGATTCAGTTTGGAGGAAGGATTTCAGTAATTCTCCTTTCATGGGAATCAGCAGGAAAAAAAAAAGAAAAGAAAGGAAAGCTACAGTAGAGACACGGCAGACGAAAGGAGGGTAAAAATAGACTGAATAGCAATGAGGCAACTTTCCTCTCGCCTGGAGCCATGCGTGAGTCAAAGTGGGGGTTGCTCCTCCTCATGAGGACCTCTCCTCGCAGCTCCTCAAGGTTTAGGAGAGAATTATTTACCCAATCTAATCTGAGTCCAGGGAGCTCCGACAGGCCTTGGCGCCGCTTCCCCCGGATAAGAGAAAAAGTGGGACAAGATACTGTAGCGCGGCAGGGGGTCGGGATGGGCAGCGGCGGGGGTGGGGGTGGGGAGGTTTGGGGATGATGGCGTTCCCGTTTCCTCCTCAAATATCCTTCCCACATTTTGGGCACTTAGATGACGCTCTGAATTAATCTGAGTTAATCCCGCTTTAACCGGCGTCCCCCCCTGGCAAGACGGTGAGCAGAAGATCTGTGGCGGGCGATCGTAAAAACATCTCCGGGGAAGTTCTCCATCTCGTCGTTAATTTGGCGTTTACTGTTTGTGATTAAGACGCGAAGGGCCTGCAAGCCTCGGGATTATTCTGGCGTCTTATCACAAGAGAATATTATTTACCTTTTTATGTTGGCGTGTTGATGCTATCGCTCAGAGTGATTCACACCGGGGGGCGACCTCATATTTAAGGATTACCAACATTGCAGAGCTGTGGTGCAGCAGCCAGAGCTGTAAAAGAACGACTGAGAGTGTTTTTTAGAGGAATGTAAAGGGATGTGGATGCTAGCTATTCTTAGCCTGACTAAGGATAGTCCTACAACCAACCACATTAAGCAATTTACCGCATTCTCAACAAATGCTTTAACATCTGTCAACTGTTCGTCCTTCGTCCTAAGTTATTTACTTTCAATTATTTTACGACAAACAGCTTAATTCTCTGATGGCAGCCATTTTATCGTCAACAAATTTGACTCCAACTACTCTTCCGTCAATCACCATATTAAGCCCCGCCCTCTCCCCCCCCAAACGATCTGATTGGCCCAGCAGATCTTTGCAGGAGCAGAATCACTTCCCAACAGAGAGACTCCAGAACAACACACGAAGAAGAAGAAGAAGAAGAAGAAGAAGAAGAGTGTTGTGTTTATGTTTCTATCTTTATGAGGACCTTCCACTTGTGTTTCTATCTTTATGAGGACCTTCCATTAATATAACCCCCTGCCCCTGACCCTTAACCTCTGACCCCAGATGTCACCTTTACCCTAAACCTCTTACTCTTTAGTCTTAACGTGTTTAAAACCCTCAAAAAGTTCAAGCTGACCCCACAACGACAGTGATCCATGAGCGTCTGGCCCCCACTACTTAATAAAAACCACACATACACACACAGGGGTGACTGTGACGTCAAACCGGAGCCTAGCTGACGCGCCTCGCGCTGCTGACCAGCCTCGCGCTCTCTGTAAATCCACTCCACGCGGCGGCTGCTACACGCTCTCTGAGCACCACCGAGGAGGAGACAAAGAAGAAGAAGAAGAAGAACGAAGGAGGGAAACCGGGAGGTCTCACACGGAGAGACGGCTCACCGGAGGAGGAGGAGGAGGAACTGGAGGAGGAGGAGGAGGGAGGAGGAGGAGGAAGGAGCCTCAACCTCAACCTCGCGCGCACACCACATTATTTACCGGACACCATCCATGGAGACGAGTCCGTTGGAGAGCTCGCGCGGTCTCCTCAAAGAGAAAACAGACTGACGGACGACGTTTGTTCGGCACAGCACCCCCCCTCACCCACCCCTCCCTCCGCCCTTAGCCAGGTGTTGCATCCGAGCGCGAGCCTCTCGTGTGGACGGAGAGGCACGAGAAGGAGGGACGATCCGTGTTTGAAGAGCTCGCGCCCTCGACACTGATCCTGTCTGCGGAGCCTCACGCGCAACAACAAGTTGACAATTGAGATTATTTTTTTTTCTTTTTCAGCTCGAGACGCGGATTTTATCACCGGATTCTGTCGCTGTTGACCTTCCCGGATTTTTATCTTTTATTATATTTATTTTTTTAAAGATTAAAATTAACGTGATTTTTTTAATTTTTGTTGGTTTGTTCCACATCGGCACGCGCAAATAGGAAGAGAATGGCAAAGTAAACAGGTCCAGGTGTGCCTGCGACGCACGAGCCAGTTTTGGCAGGCAGGAGGAGGGGGTGGGGGGGTTCAATTAGAGATTACATTTACCCCCGAACCCCGCAGCCTCGTTGTACCCGGATCCCACCCTGATGGTGCGGACGGTTGGAGCACGGTGGCTCGAGCTGCTGCCTGGACACGCCACGAGGTGATTTCCTTTTTCCTTTCAGCGCGGAGACACGGTGATGATGATGATGATGATGATGATGAAGAGGAGGAGCAGGGTACGCGGTTAATCAGGGAGATGCTTTTCCACTCGAGGAGGATTTACGTGCTGTTTCTTGAGTGGGATCGTTCGCGTGACAATGACCTCCAACCGCGCTTTACCCCGTGCCGTGCTCGCCGCAACCCGAGAGAGAAGAAGCACGCGCCCCCGGTTCGATGCGCACGAGAGGACGTCGTTTCCCCAAAACCCCTGAGCTAAGTCGCGACCGGGAAGGGCGGGATAACACGAACACGTTAACGGACAGGAGGAGAAAAAACGCGAGCGGCAACAAGCGGCGGCGGCGGCGGCGGCGGCGATGGAACTGTCCGAGGTCCGGTGCTCCAGCGCGAGCGAGGAGCTGTACACCATCAACAAGACCCCGAGCAGCAGCAACAACAGTAACAGCAGCGGCAGCGCGCGACCCAAACGGCTGCTGTGGCAGAACGCGGTGCGGCACATCACCGAGCAGCGGTTCATCCACGAGCAGGGCGGGGGAGGCGAAGGAGGGGTGAAGGGCTTCGGCCCGGACGAGCCCTACGACCCGAGCCAGGGCGCGCGGAAGCAGTCGGCGGGCCGGACGTCGGTGGGAGACCGGCACAACAACGGCGGCACCAAAGTGTTCCCGGAGCGCGCCAGCAGCGACCTGGGCTTCCTGCAGATCGACTGCGCGCCGAGCAACTCGGACTTCTTCCTGAACTGGGGCTACACGTACCGGGGCGTCATCTTCCCCACGCTGCGCAACGCCTTCAAGTCCCGCGACCTGGAGCGGCTGTACCAGCGCTACTTCCTGGGCCAGAGGCGCAAGTCGGTGGTGGTGATGAACATCCTGGACGTGGTGACCAAGCTCACCCTGCTGGTGCTGCACCTCACCCTGGCCTCCTCCCCCATGGACCTGATCAAAGGGACGCTCCTGGGCTTCTTCACGGGCATCGAGGTCGTCATTTGTGCCTTAGTGGTGGTGCGGAAGGACACCACGTCGCACAGCTACCTGCAGTACAGCGGCGTGGTCACCTGGGTGGCCATGGCCACGCAGATCCTGGCGGCCGGTCTGGGCTACGGGCTGCTGGGGGACGGGGTGGGCTACGTCCTCTTCACCCTGTTCGCCACCTACAGCATGCTGCCGCTGCCGCTCACCTGGGCCATCCTGGCCGGCCTCTTCACCTCGGGGCTCCACCTCCTGGTCCAGCTGCTCATCTCCCAGAATGCACAGCTCTCCACCAACCAGGTAAGAACTGACCTGTCCATCCGTCCATCCATCCATCCGTCCATCCATCCATCCATCCTTCTCCTCTTATTTAGTCCACATTTCTTCATCCCCTTGTCTTCCACCTTCTATCCTCGTCTTCTTCATTCTCTCCATCCTCCTCCTCCTCCTCTCTCATTTTCTTATCTTTCTTCTTCTTCTTCTTCTTCAATGTTCCTCCACCATCTCCTAATCCGCCTCACCCCCTCATTTTATCTTCTTCTCTTTCCCACCCTCCTCTTCATCTTCTTCTTCTCTCCTCCGTTTGACCCCTCAAACATTCCCCCCTTCCTGTGTCGACCTCCTCCTCTTCCTCCTCTCACTCTATCCATCTTCCCCCCATTTTGTTCTTCTCATTCTTACCCTCCTCTTCCACTTTGACCTCCCTTTATCCTCTTCCTCCTCTTCTTCTTTAATTTCCCTTCACCATCTCCTAATCCAGTCCTCCTCCTCCTCCTCCTCCTCATCCTATCACTCTTTCCATCTTCCCCCATTTACTCTTTTTCTCTTTCCCCGCCCTCCTCTTCCTCCTCCTCTTCTGTCTTCCCCCGTCTCTCTCTTCATCTTCCCTTCTATCAACCTCTTCCTCTTCTCCATCTTTCTCTTCTTCTATTTTCCACCTTCCACTCTGACCTCCCTCTATCCTCCCCTCTCCTCTCCTATCTTCTCCTTTCCTCTCTCCACCTAACTCCATCTTCCCCTCTACTCTTCCTCTCCTTTACTGGTCTCCTCTTCATCACAGTTTCCCATCACTGGTTTTCTCCTTCTCTTCCTCTCTGCACCTCCTTCTCTTCTATCTTTGCCTCACTTCTTCTTCTTCTCTCCTCCGTTTGACCCCTTAAACATTTCCTCCTTCCTGTGTCGACCTCCTCCTCTTCCTCTTGTCACTGTTTCCATCTTCCTCCCGTGTCTTCATATTCCTCTTCTCTTTCCCACCCTCCTCCTCGTCCATGTTGACCTTCCTTTATCCCCCTCCTCCTCCTCCTCCTCTATCTCCATCTTCTCCTCCTTCTGTGTCCTAACCAGGCTGTAGTTGTCTCTGCCGTGTCTCCGTCCATCATGGACGGACAGAGAGCAGACGTCTCAGGGTTTCAGCACCAGGAGCTGTCCACTCACACACACACACACACACACTCGTCTTTCTGTCTTTGTGAGGACGAGACTCTGACCCTAACCGTGACCTCACTGTGACCTTTACCTGTTGAGTCTTGACAGGTTGAGACCCTCAAACAGTTGTGGGCCCCGAACAAAGGCCCCGACGATGTAATAGACACAATCAGTCCACACACACACACACACACAGACACACACACTGTGTAGATATGAATGAGGTTCTGATATGCAGCACAGCTCCCCCTACTGGAGGAAACTGTAGTCATCTATCTATCTCTCTATCTATCTATCTATCTCTCTATCTATCTGTCTATCTATCTATATCTCTTTTAGTCTATCTATCTGTCTATCTGTCTATCTGTCTATGTCTTTCTGTCTTTCTTCTAACTTGATATTTTTCTTGATCTAACATTATCTCTTTTCTTTCTTCTATCAACAGTTTTTCTTATTTTTCTCTTTATTCTGTCTGTCCATCTGTCCAGCATCGTTGGTTCTTTCTTTCTTTCTTTCATCAATATTCTTCTTTCTGTCTTTAGTCAATCTATCTCTCTATTTATTTCTTTCTATCTGTTAATATTTTGTCTTTTATCTTCAATCAATTATTCTTAGTTTCTTTCTGTCTTTCTTTTTTTATTTCTATCTCTATCTGTCTATCAATCTAACATTATTCCTTTCTATGTCTCTGTCTTTCTTTAGTTCTCTCTCTCTGTTTCTTCTCCTCTTTCTTCTATCATTTGTCTTTCTTTCTTTCTTTCTTTCTTTTCTGTCCAGACTGGGTAAATCATTACTTAATAACATATTTTACGTGGAGATGAGTTTGTTGAATGAATGAATGAATGAGGAATAACCTCGTCGCCGATGCTGATGAACTGTAACGGTGGACGTGTCCGTCGTCGCTCCGTGGCTCACGCTTCACCTCACGCTGTAGAGAAACCAGGAGTCAAACAACACGACGTACGTCCAGGAAACCTGGAGCTTCCTGGAAAACCTGATGTGAAAGTTTGGTTTTGGGGTTTGACTGGAACGTAAACAGAGAAACTGTCTCCATTGTCCATCTGATTTAATGCACGTTCGCCTGCTTTAATGTAAACATGACTCTTCTATCGGTGTTGTAGACGTGTTCAAGTTCTGCAGAAGTACAGTTTGATCTTAGTTTATGACATCTGGAGCTTCCTCTCTCTGACCTAATCCATTCTGTGCTGCTAGTTCCTGGTTCCCTCTATATGTTCTGATCGTCTCTGTGTTGTCGGTTTAGACCGCGGCGCTTTAGTAAAACCTCTTGAGTCATGACTTATTTTCAGTGTTGACACATCTCAGAGTCATGCCGCTCGGGGGCGGGGGCATACAGGAACCTCCTAAAATACTCTCATACTCTCGCGCCGCCTGATCCGAGGCTTGGATGAACGGAGCCTCGTCAGCTGACCCCGTCGGCGGGGCCGTGTACATGTGCTGCACACTGTGGCTGTTGTTGTGTAGCTCTGGGGGGATTTCCCAGCTTCCCCTTGTGCTGTGTCACTTCGCTCGCAGCTACTGTAAACCGGCGAGGAAAGGTCAGAGGTTGAGAGCTTTAAAGAGGCGCCCGTTAGCGTGATCCGATGCTGGCGCTAACAGTGTTTTACAACTCGCCATCAGAACCTTTGATATCCAGTAGACAAACACGTCTACGACGCTTATTTCGTGTTGATTTCTTTGGCTTCATGGAAGTCAGAGATGAGACACTGATCGGAAACAAATCCATAAAGCTTGACTGAAAAACAACAAGTTCAGACTGTGAGGCTTTACATTTCCTGTTGTTTCTAGGTTAGCATGAGGAGGAGGTTAGCATGAGGAGTCAACAAGCAGCTGTTGATGGTTCTGATCCAGCGGTAGGTAGAGATCCATTAGAGACAGCAGCTGCTACAATATTCTACTGACCACATGATGGCGCTGCTGATTTACAGACACACAAACTGAGATCAGATCTCAAGTGCTGGCTGGGGACGCATGTGGAGACACGTTTATATTAAGACCAGGTGGAGACACAGGGACTAGCGAAGTACAGCTGGCTAGCTGCAGACTGGATGGCCCAGGTCAGAATATTAATGTGAGGTCTGAACTGTGAGATCACATGAGGTGATGTGTTCAATGCTCCCTCATCTGGCAGGATAATCTGAATAATATCCTGTAGTGTGTGCACGTTTGAGATTAGAGAGAAGAACATCTGTGAAGTTTCTCCTAAAATGTGTTTGTTTTCTGAGCTTCACTTGATGTTGGAGCTTTTATTGACCAAATAATTAATCACCAAATTTAAAAAATAATCAACAGATTAATCAGTAATTTTAAAGCAGTTCTAATTACAAAAGAATAAAACTGATCACAGCATTTTAATTTACTGTCTTTATGATAATTAAAGATAAAGTCACTGATACGTGGGTGTGTTTCTGAAGTTCAGAGACAAGGCTATTAATTAGCTTCCGCTCATGCCGTGATAAGTCCTAGCTTGTGTCATTATTATAAGCATGAGCTAGCTGAAAGTCTGCGGGTGGGCCGGATTATTTTAGCGCTGACCTGAAATCGCTCGGAGATCAGCGCCTGACACGTTCTGTCTCGGTTTGGCTGCGATGACACGCGAGCTGGGCTGCAGCTGGATGGACGCAGGATTAGGACGGCTCATGCTGCAACTCCTGGGGTTAGGAAGACTTGGCACGCTGAGAAATTAAACATCCTGAACTCAAGGGGTGCTAATCTGCTCTTAATAAATGTGTTGGCTTAAGGACGGGGTGAACACGCTGGGAGGGTTTGGTTTTACTGGAGACGGAAACGTAGCACAACTTAAAAAAACAAACAGGTTTATTGAATGAAATGCTTTGTGCTAATGTGCTTTAATTAAGTAGTCAATTTTTAAACATAACCCAAAAAATCCGGATTATAGATTGATAAATATTTTGATAATTGAAAAATTTCCTCCTTTTGTTAAATCATATAATTTTTTTGACAATTTTATCATATAATAATAATTAATCTGCGAACGATATATTTAAGACTATATATGACCCATGTATTGTATGTAGATATAAATATGTAGATTTACATGGAATACGTTTTGCAATATTTTCTAAAACAAAGACCCTGACGTTTGTCGCTGTAAATGCTTTTATTCTGCCGAGCGCAGTCGTACGACCTGAAGCTCAAAACTGCCAGAATGCTAAAATACCAAAAGTAGTAGTTTTCACGTTTACTTAGCTTCAGCCACTGAATATTTATCTGATGGTTGGTTGGTGATCAGGGTCTGGGACAGAGCAGATGCTAATGGTGATGCTAATGGCTTACATGGCAACGCTGCCTCCCAGCAGTTTGTTTCTGCTCATATAAACCTCCTCTAAAACTAAACCAGGTAGATTTCCAGTGACGTTCCACTCTAAGTGGCTGTTAGCATCCTTTAGCAATGGTTAGCATCACAGCATGAAGGTTGTTGGTTCTAATCTGCTGGCCGGCTGCCGTTTCTATGTGGAGGTTCCATGTTCTCCCTGTGTCTGCTGAGTTTCCTCTAACAAAGACATATTCCAGTGAATTTCGTCTTTAGATTTAATTTAAATGGTTGGTTGGTCGTCAGAGTCTGGGAGTCGCCGTTGTGTCTTTATTTGTTATTTTAGAGAAAAAACCTCAACAGAGCAGATGCTAATGGAGATGCTAATGGAGATGCTTATGGCTAGCATGACAATGCTGCCTCCCAGCAGTTCGCTTCTGCTCATATAAACCTCCTCTAAAACTAAAACCAGACAGATTTCCAGTGACGTTCCGCTCTAAGTGGGTGTTAGCATCCTTTAGCAGTGGTTAGCATCGCAGCATGAAGGTTGTTGGTTCTAATGTTCTCTCTGTGTCTGCTGAGTTTCCTCTAACATAGACTGTTGGCTTCATGAACGGCCCTTCACTGTTTGTAATTGACTGAGCACGTTTGCAGTCAAATAAATCCTGGACAGCAAGTCACATGCTCATTTAACCTTTTTTAAACTAAAGATTATGATCAGCCTTTAGATTAGATTAGTCGCCATCAGCTCCAACTATCAGCCATGAACTGTGTCCCTTCTGAGCTCTGGATCCATTTCTGGTGTGTCGTGTGTGTGCTTCAGACTTTTAATAAATGACGGGTTTCTTCTGATTACCATGAGACACACACACATCCCTGGTTCTCTTCTTTAAATGTGTTCAGTGCCAGTGATAGAGGTGTTGCTGTTATAAATCATCCTCCATTGACTGTTGGGAATCGTCCACCTCTAACGCTGTGCTGTAGCCTAAACCCTCAGACTGTCCCACCTCTCTCTCTCCATCTTCATTGCTTTCTTTCACTCCTGACTCTTCCTGTCAGACTCTTATTGATCCACCTCCGTCTCTTTAGAGCCTCTCCGGGGCCCCCTCCCCTCGTTGGCCCTGCATCCTTTGTGTCCGGCCCGTCAAAGGCTGAGCTATTGACCGGCTGCGTTCTCCTTTTAAAAACCTCCTCACCAGCACCACCTCTCTAAACAATGAGCTCATACCGACCCCATGTCAGTCTGAAAGGACTCCGACCTGCATCTGGTTTCCCCCGTCGCTGCCGTATCGACGCCCGCCTTTTGTGCAGAAGTCATTTAACCTTCTCGGTTGCCGTTAAACGAACAGAGGCATCAGTAAATAACACATTAGCTTGATCTGGGCAGTGTGTGTGTGTTTTAGGCGTTAGGGAAGTGATTGGGTGTTTCTAAGAGCAGTCGATTAGCTCGCTGCAGCTTCCTCTTTCAAGGTCAAACTCAGCTTACCTGGAGCGCCTGCTGCACCGACGAGATAGGACAAAAAAAATAAAAAAAAGAGCCAAGGGTGGATTTCAAACGGAGGCTACACGCGTGCATTCTCAATCTCTTGCCTCCAGCGTTCCCTGAGAGACGAAGCCTTTGTGCTTTTTTTTTTTTCAGCTTTTCACAAAGGCTCATCATCACAGACATTAGCCCCCGTTCTTCCTCTGCTTTTCATTTCCATTTTTGATTTTAGCCGTTTTAATTTGAGAGGGAGCTGTTTAACAGCGCCACTGGCTGACCTCGATTACCCGGTTAAATGAACCGTTTTGCCCAGAATTTCCACTTAAAACCAAAAGCTTCACATAAAAGTACCACACGCTGCTCTCGTTGCTGCATCTGGAAACAAATCACAGGTTGCATCCACACTCACACACAAACAAACAGTAATTACATGTTGCTGTGTGTGTTTGTCTGTTGCCGGTGGTGCCTCACAGGAAGATTCTGACTGGTGGAAAACGCGTCACAAGCATAGACTGTATATAAATATGGACTTCCGTGCACTGGCCAAACTGACGGTATTTTAAGGGATACGGGCGACGCCATCTTGCGACTCTGGTCCAGGAAGTAGTCTCTATGGTGACTCCACTGGTCCAGGAAGTAGTCTCCATGTTGACTCTGCTGGTCCAGGTCTGTCTGGTCCAGGAAGTAGTCTCCATGGTGATTCAACTGGTCCAGGTCTTTCCGGTCCAGGAAGTAGTCTCCATGGTGACTCAACTGGTCCAGGTCTCTCTGGTCCAGGAAGTAGTCTCCATGGTGACCACTGGTCCAGGTCTCTCTGGTCCAGGAAGTAGTCTCCATGGTGACCACTGGTCCAGGTCTCTCTAGTCCAGGAAGTAGTTCTTCTTCTTCTTCTTTTTCTTCACCTACAAAATCTTCTGCTTTAATATGAATGTAACAACCACTGGTTTCATAGATTAAAGGACCAAAGGTGAATTTACTGGTTTAGCATTTTTACTTTTTTCTTTTTAAATTGTAAATCAAAATAAACCCATATTTTATTTTCCCACCACTTTGGTTCCTACCGCCAGATCCACTGTACTATTAGCAGCTTGGGTCGTCAGGTGTTTGGAAACATGAGGTTTGTCAACTAGAGCCTGGACCGTCCACTAGCGACCAACAAGTGAATGGTTTGATTTTTGGGACAAGGTTTCTGTAAAACGACCAACAACGTCTGCTTCTTTATTTTCCCTTGAAGATATTTATTGACTCGCTCTTTGTTGCTAGGCAGAGTTTCTTCGTCGTCTTCCAGCACCATGGCGGTGATGGGCGGCCATGTTGGTCCTGACACGCTTCCTGTTATCTGAATCTGTCGTGACCTTTAAAGCGTGGCCTCGTCTGCAGCTTTCCTCTCGGTTCTGCTCTGACCGCAGACATTTCCTCTTCAGACTGACTCAGCTCGATGAAAAACCATCTCTGAGGGAAGAGGGAGACGAGACGGGGAGGCGCAGAGGGGGGACGAATCAGTGACTCCATCCTTTATCTCCTCGCCTCCCCCCTCCTCCCCACCCTCCCTCACCTCTCTTTCACCCTCCTCCTCCTGCAGCTCGCCGGTTTCATGCGGTTGATCCCGGACAATCTTGCCGTTACCAGACACTGCACTCAGCCGCTCTTAATATTTAATGAAGGATCAGGGTCGCAGCTTTTTGAGCTTTTAATGGCAGCGCAGTTTTTTTTCCAGTGATATTTATTTGTGCTTCGACCTCCCAGACATTTCCAAAAATTACCTCGCACAAAAGCTTTTAACGCCAAGGTAACTGAAATAAACACCTTGCTAGGGTTTTACAAATCAGAAGGTGTAATTATGAGTTAAAACTGAATAAATGCCACTTAGACATCTTGAAATAACATAAAAGCTTCCTCCAAATCGTTTGGTAATTATTTTTAGGCCTTGAATATTTGTTGAACATTAGCACTCTAGTCAGAAATGTAGTTTTCTGTTGATCAAGGAGCATTGTTTCACAAAATAAACTCAAATAATTCACCAGAGCTTTCATTTCTATCACTATGCATTGTTTTTTTTTTTGTTGTTTTTGAGCACATCCCATTTTTATTTTCTCGCTTCTGTTAAAAACAAACCCAGAGATGAAGTTTTGAAGCTCAGTGTGGCGTCTGCAGTGGCGCCATCTTTGTAGTTAGGATGTTGATCGGTTATAAAAAGAAATACCCTTTTTACTTTATCATAGGGATGTCCCGACCATGTTTCTTTGCCTCCTGATCCGATAGGGATCATTTAATAGTCCTGATCCGATCCTAAATAGATTCCTAAAGTATTTCCTTGTCTTCTCCTAGAGTCGACTGGATTCAGCCCAATAAATCTTTCTGTCAAAGTTGTCCGATATCGATTGGGACGTCCCTACATTATTATTCTATAAATGAAACTGGTAAAAGTGTTGAAGAAGACACAAGCCTCTTCTTGCAGTCATAGAAATCTACCTATCGTGGCGTCTAATACGTTAAAAGGCAGTTTCTACTTGGCTCAGGTCGGTTTATACTGAACGAGGCTTTGATGTTGGATGCAGCTCATTTTCAGTTACAGACTCCACTAGAGAGGAGGTGGAGGAGGTGGAGGGGGGTCATCATTTGTCACCTTGTTGGTTCCTCCAGCCTCGGCCTCGGTGGGACCAAATCAAATGGTCTGTCTGGAGGAATTACAGTCCGGGCTCTAAAAGCGAGACAAAAATAAAGAAATAAAAACCAGAAACCAACCCCCTGTAGCGGCTCATTTCCTCCTCTCTCTCTCTTTTTCTTTCTTTCTTTCTCTGCTTCGGGCTCTTAAACCTTTTTGTGGACTTAAAGTGTCAGAGGAGAGTCTGGACCAGATGAATCATACTTTGTGTCGTTCCACATCACGGTTACTCCTAAAAAAATAAACGCCGTCAGGGAACATGGGAGCTATTCTTTTATTTCTTTTGTTTGGAGCTTAAAGTAAACCCAGATATGGATGGTGATGCAGCGTTTGTTCAGCAGCGTGGACCGACCTCCACACTCACCTGTAAGTCATTTGTTTTGGGGTTTTTTTCTTGCCAAACGCTGACTCAGTATTTGCCCTCTCCTCCTCCTCCTCCTCCTCGCTCCTCCTCCCTCCTCCATTATCATGCAGACCTTTATGTCAATGAAAGTCTCCCTCTTTGTGTCCCTCTCACTGGACTGCTAACAGAACCCAATTACTGCTCATAGTACGTCTGCTGGACTCCTGGATAAAAATTGGACGGTTTTGGGAAGACGCTGGTTGCATTAAAGGACAAACTATTTATTTTCCTCTGTATCAGTTGAATCACTCAGGAAATAACTAGCAGTGATGTGACAAGAGACCACGGATGTTAAATGGAGTAAGCTATTTTTAAAAAGATGTGTTCTGAGTCTGTCTCAGGAGTTCCCCAAACGTTTACCTGAAGGAAACGTCCACGACAATGTGTCTGTGAATCCAGGTCATAGTATGTCCAATAAAAGAAGCTGAAAACAAGAGCAACTGGACTTGTAGAGTCTCTTTAAGACTCGTCCCAGTAGCTTCTTCAGGCGTAGCTGGACCACTTACACCGGAAGGACGAGGGACACTCTTTAGAGGACAAGAATGTCCACATTTGAGCCAGAGAAGACAGATGGACTGGGAAGACGAGTAAAAGAGGAGTAAAGCAAAACATCTATGTCAAATTATAAACCCCTTCTCTGAACATCTGAGGTGGATTGAGATATAAACCAATCAGCCACAACATTATGACCACTGACAGGAGAAGTAAATAACATTGACCATCTTGTGACAGTTCAGTGTTCTGCTGGGAAACTTCTGGACCTGGCATTCATTGGTGTGGATGTTACTTAGACATGTAGCACCCTCCTAGACCAGACCAGGCACCCCCACCCCATAGCAATGACACTCCTTGATGGCAGCAGCCATCCCCAGCAGGATGCAGCCTGACACAGACACACACACACAAAAACACTTTAGGAACAACTAAAAATAAAAACATGAAGAACAGCACAAGGTGTTGACCTGGCCTCCAAATTCACTAGATCCCAAACTGATCAAGTATCTGTGGGATGATCCACAGAGGCCCCTCCCCTCAAAGGCCCCCCACTAACAACATCCTGTTACCAGACACCACAGGACACCCTCAGAAGGCCCATGTCCAGGAATGTGGTCATAATGTTATGCCTGATCGGTGTAATAACAATAAAAAAAGAAAAAATCACCAAATGAGAAGGTGTGTTCAAGCGTTTGACTGGTGCTGTATCTCTGGGTGTTTCTAAAAACCAAAAACGACATCGTCCCAAACCGACTCTTGACTGTTTTAAAGTAGACGTCTTGTTCCTGGACTCTAATGAAAGGTGACACAGCTTTCTCCTCCTATATCCACATTCACCTTCACCATTAGTGACGGATTAACTGAAGCAGAGACACACTGAAGTTGTGTTTCTTTTTACTTCTCAAAACTAAACTTTATCCAAATAAAAGAAAACATTTAGAACTATGTACAGTTTTTAACCTTTACTTGCAAATGTGGGGGATCTGATCTCCACCTGTCCATCTCTAAGTCCCTGTGTCTCCACCTGGTCTTAATATAAATGTGTCTCCACATGCGTCCCCAGCCAGCACTTGAGATCTGACCTCAGTTTGTGTGTCTGTAAATCAGCAGCGCCATCATGTGGTCAGTAGAATATTGTACCAGCTGCTGTCTCTAATGGATCTCTACCTACCGCTGGATCAGAACCATCAACAGCTGCTGGTTGACTTGGAGACATGATCCAGATGTTGGAGCAAGATGGAAAGACTCTCACATGTTAAGATCTGATTTATTTAAGATGGTAGTTATTTTAGAGAAGGAAGGAAGGAAGGAAGGAAGTAAAGAAAGGAAGAATGGTTGTGGTAGTGGTTGAATGAATGAGTTAAACTCCTCTTCCTCAGATCAGCCCTGTTGAGTAGGTGGTCTTTAATGTGACCCAGGACTCATTGTGTGTTCACACTACCAAAGGAAGGAGGTCACATGTGTCAGTGTTCACACCTGAACTCTAACCTGGACTCTAGAGACCAGATGTCAGTGTGAAGGTCTGGACGGGTCCTGAGGGACCTAACATGTCCATCAGGTCAATGCATAGAGACTGTGGAGGCCAGAGTTAGGAGTTGTGTTCCTGGTAATGATCAGATTGATTGAATGGCGTCTCCTCCTCCTCCTCCTCCTCCTCCTCCTCCTCCTCCTCCTCCTCCTGTCTGGGTGGTTTTTCTCCTCATCATTAGCTCCTCTGTTCTCTGCTCCTCCCTCTACGTTTGTTAATTAAGTGAATCTGTGGCTGGAGGCCGAGTTAGGAGGTTAAAGGACGAGGAGCATTGATTATCTGTCTCACATCAGCTGTTGTGTTTATGGACTCCTCTTCCTCCTCCTTATTCTCCTCCTTCTCCTCTTCCTCCTTCTTCACACCCTCATTCTTTTCCTCTTCCTTCTTCATCATCCTCTTCTCCTCCTCCCTTTCCTTCTCTTCCTTCATCTCTTCCTCTTCCTCTTCCTCATCCTTCTCCTCTTCTTTCCTCTGTTCCTCCACCTCTTCCTCCTCTTTCTTATTTTCCCTCTCCTCTTCTTCTTCTTCGTCTTCTTCTCCTCTTTCCTTTCTTTCTTTTTCTTCATCTCCATCTCTCCCTCCTCCCTCTTCTCCTTCCTCTTCGCTTCCTCCCCCTTCTTCTTCCTCTCCTCCTCCTTCTGATCAGAATGGTCTCTTTCTTACATTAGACTTCATTACGTCTAATTCAGATGAATGTATTGATTCAGTTTATGAAGTTCATCACTATTTGTTTATGGTCCAGTGAACTTTTTAAATGTCTAAATAGATGTTTAGATCAACTACATAATAAAATCAAGATCTCCTCTGATATTCGGCTTCGCTTCGTCCTGTTTAAACCTGAGAACATATTGAGTGAGGTTTTTAAGCTCAGAGTGTGTGGGTGATTTTCAGCTTATTGGTAACGTTGAGGATGATTTCAGACAGGATTACCTCCCGGCGGTAATCTATTCATAGCACCGGGCGCCGGGCGCCAGCGCTCGCCGCTCTCCTCTCGGGCCAGCGTTTAACGAGATTACTGTTGGATTACTGTTATCTGTTTGAATTGTGGGAAAAAATGAAAAAAAACAAAACAGCAGGTATTCAGCAAAATGAATCAACGCTGTTTAAAAAATGTTGTTTGAGTTATAGACATTCCTCGTTGAATTAAAAAAAAAAACTGAAACTGGAAAAAAGAAAATCATTTTATCAAGATTTAAAGTCTTAGAAGAGTTTGCTTTCCTTTTATTGGCTCTTAGTTGTACCATAACCACCGGGGACAAACCTCGTAGATCAAAGCTTTTAGATGTTTCCTGAAACCGTTGTTTGCCAGAGCGACCTCATCTCGTATCGATTTATCCATCTACTTATTTTACCGGCGGACCCTGAATCATCTGCAGCAGCTCTGACTGATAAAATGTTAAACTTCTTTAGATCCGGTCTGACATAAGAATTAGCTCAGGCTGAAGCTTTGGAGCAAGTATTTTATTCTTAAGGACTAAATTTCACAACATTTTACACACGTTAATTGGTTCTTGTAACCACTGACTGTTTCCCTAACAGCAGTTTTGAAGCTCAGTGCAGTCGCCATCTTGGCGTTGACTACTAGAATATTTAAAAATGGTCAAAGAGGTGGAGCTGAGGCTAAAGACTGCTATCACCCTGTGAAGACACGCACCTGTCTTTTCAAAGTTGGACATGTTAACATGGACGTCTATGTGATTGACTCAATTCTTGTGCCAGCCTCCAGTGGACATTAGAGGAACTGTAGTTTTTTGTATTCTCGCATTAGCTTAATTTGTAGGTTGCTGCTTGAGCTAGCCAGGTAGTTAGCATGTCAGTTGCCATTTTTGTAAAGAAAACAGTTGTTTTTAAATGAAAAGTCGCATCTTGTAGATGCCACCATTGATTTGTATCTAAAACTGTAGTTTTAGGAACATTATATTCATATTTCTACTATAAAGGTTGACATTTTAACATGGACGTCTATGGGCATAGAGTCAGCCTCTAGTGGACATTAGAGGAACTGCATTTTTTTTGCTGCTTTCGTAATAGCTTCATTTTTCAACCTTGGAGGTTGCTGTTCAAGCTAGCTAGGTAGTTAGCACATCAGTCGCCATTTTCGTAAAGAAAACAGACACACTATATTGTTTTCAGCGGTTGCTTTTTATGGATGTCACTTTAGACTCATACATAAAACTGCAGTTTAAGGAACATTTGCTTCATATTTCTGCTGTAAAGTCTGGGAAAATTCAACATGGACGACTACCGGGATTGACTGGTTGTTGGAGCCTCTAGTGGTCGTTAGAGGAACTGCACACACAGCTGAAATACACCACCTGATGGAGACGGTGCTTCAAGCTAATTTAGACGGTGTTCTTGTTGAGATTTAGGTGTTTCAAAGTTAATAACGCCTTAACTCAACATTTGTTTTAACAGTGCTAATTTTTGAAACTTGATTTCTGCTGTAAAGTTGGACCTGAAGATTTGTTGAGATTGACTCACTATTGGAGCTGTTGGCCTCTAGTGGCCATTAGATGAACCACAGTTGTTATCACTTCATGTTCGTTTCATTATTCAGTCCTAAGGGTTGGATGCTAGTTAAATATATGAATATTAGCTGCTCCTAGAATTGGCAAATCTTAGTAAAGAATTTCGACCTGCTGGTTGTTTTATTAGAGAGAAGATGGATCGCTGTGGTCTGGTGTAAAGATAAATAATACAGACGCCTTTTATAGTGACATTAGCTGATAGCGGTCCATTGAAACACAGCCCAGGCTTTGAATAGTTGTTTATTGTGAATCAGAGAACGTGTAGATCAGAAGTCGAGGTCGAGTCCAAACGGAGCAGTTTGACACTTGCCAATGAAATCGCCAACCTCGTCGTGAATTTGCTTCTGGGCCGTGTGCAGGTTGACACCCTGCTATTACACAACAACGACTATCTGTCACGTCTGATAAGATCCTGGCAGCAGGGGAAAAAACCCCAAAAAACATTAGGTTTTAGAAAGCGCTGCAGCGAGGAGAAGCAGACCAACCTCTCAGAGAGCAGAGAGGAACGCTGGATCGTGTGACGATTATTTTAAGGCCTGGATAATTTGGGATGTTTGTGTTTTCTTGCCTTAAAACTAACAGAGGATGTGATAGATATTTTCTTTATGTCTGGGGTGAAATGAATCAACTGTAACAGCTGCTCCCATTGGCCTCAAAGTTAAGATTAGTCCACGCCACCCGAGGTTCTCACCCCAGCCGTCGTGTTTGCCCCTTGAGTTAAATATTCACCCTCCTTGTGGCTCTTGCTTTGGTCTCCTCCAGCTTTGTTCACCAGCTAGCCAGGCTAGCCAGACTCGGGACAGATTGGACCATACAGCACATGTTCCCAGGCCTAGGACCGTTAGCGGCTACAGTATCAAACACTGTTCCTCCTCCCTCCCTCCCACCCTCCCTCCCTCAGGCTGTTGTGCTCAAGCTGCAGTGTCCTCCGTCCCCCGAGGACGCCGTCGCCCTTAGAGTTCGGGGGAATAACCCTCGGCGTGTCTTTCCTCGTAAACATGGCTGCCCCCTCTGCAGAAAACATCATCTAGGTCGACTCTAAACCGTGGATCATCTCGGCTGCTGACTGCTCTGCTCTTTCTATTTCTAATCAATCAACCTGTTGAGAAAACAGCCGACACTTTAACCCGTTGTAAAAATCGTTGCTAGATGCAGACCTCATCATCACATCATCAGAACAAGACAGGGTTTTTTTTTATTTAAATCAATTCATAAAATGCTCAGATTCCTTTTTTAAGTACTTTAAACATTTCTTGCAAGACATTTAGTGAGATCTTGCAACAAGATTAGTTGATGAGGATGAGGGATGACAGAAGCTCCGACATCTTTCATCTTTCACCGTCTGCACTGAAAAATGAGTGGATTTAAAAAAGTATGACGACAGAGGAGAGCTGCAGAAAATGAAAGATGAGAAACGAGAGGGAGAATGTTGTAGAGATATCGCAAACCTCTGGAAGCAGTCAACTGGAATAGATTCAGAGCGTCACTAGCCCTATACCAGGACCTTATTTACCTTCATATACATATTCTGTATTAAGATTTTATATGGACATACAAAGTGTGTCATTTAGATTTTAGAGACTGGTTCATATTCTAAAGCCACCCATTCACCCGGATGAAATCATTAAATCAAGCCTTAATGTGTTCATCGGTGAAGGTGGGGCTGATTTAAATACTGACAGGTCGTTGGTCATTTCTTCCCAGGGATCAATAGTCTCATCACATCATATTTTTATTTTTAAAGATATATTTTTATGTATTATCAATTAGAATTTGTAAACTAAACAAAATCTGTCAGAAAGTGTAAAATGTCCTCTGATGTCAAAATATGGTGAAGCCAAAGCAAGTAGAGCTCCCCCTGGTGGCTGGCTGCAGTATAGGTCATAAGCTCCACCCCCTCCATGTTAGTGGGCGGGACATGGGCCAAATTAAAACACTACAATACATGTCAAATTATTTATTTTCAAGGATGGTTTCTGTCCTTTTACTTTCAAGTGTAAAAATTTTTGGATAAGTTTCGTTTTAGTTAGTTATTTGACGTTATAGAAACAGGATGTGACATAATGGCGACCACCAGTTGCCATGCCAACCGCTCCCTAAAGCGGTCCCGTGGAACCATGAGAGTTGTAAAAACAATATAATAATTAAACGATAATGTGAGTGAGTCTGGAGGAAGTGTGGGCGGGGCATCAATATCACGGTCCACGTGGCTCCGCCCTCAGACCGTACTGATCAGACTCTGGATCCAAACTCACAAGATGGCGCCGCCCATATCCCCGGGAAAATAGCGTCAGTTCGGCCAATGAGAGGAAGTGGAGACGTGTCGTCCATATTTATATACAGACTATGCTCCGAACTGTGGTTTATAATGCAGCCTTCATCATTATTGAGTGAAAAGAGGCAGAAAAGAAGCTACAAATCAAACAAATCTCTTCAAAAAATGAATATTTTTTCAGTGTGATTATGACTTACTCAGATTATTATTACACATTACTGTAGCTCCCCAGGTTAGATGAACAGGGCTTCAATCCAGTCACTGTGGGAAATAATTTTTTACACATTTCACATGAATTTTATGACGTGAACGGACACATGTTGGGGTTTGCCCAGAGCATAATAAGACTGAGAGACGGTCCCATGAGCTTCATTTATAGATCTATAGATCTGTAGTTACAGTGAGAGCAAACAGAAGAGGACCGTTCACACCAGAGGGATGTAGGCCGAGCTGAGCTCTCAGTGCATTCAGGCAGCACTCCATCACACTTGTTTACCACAATGCGCTGCTTTCTGCTTTCTGCTTTCTGCTTTCTGCCTCCGATCCCTACGTCCCGCTCAGAGGAGGAGGGTAAAGCACAGGACGGGGGTTGCAGCTATAAAGTGACATTAAAGAGACAAGCGTGGCGAGCTGCAGGCCGGGCCGTGGGGAAATGTCAGGATCACATGGTCAGGAGGAGGCTCGCCCCGAGGCCGCGACCGGGGGCGAGAGCACAAGCGTCGCTTCTCCCGCTGGATGCAGAGGAGGTTTGTCAGAGGTCAGAGGTCGCGGTTATAAAACCACTCCCGTTGAAGACTGTGGGTCGTCTGAGGCTGGACTGACTGAGGTTCTTTAGGAGTAAACACATGTTGTTCATTTGAATGCAGCAGATGAAAGAAACAGCTGATGATCCAGTCAGAGCATCTTTGATTTAAGACACCTCCTTCTCTTCTTCTTCTGCTTTCTTCTCTTTTTCTCCTCTTTCCATTTCTTGGCTCCTCCTTCTCCTCATCCTCTTTTATTTCCTCTTTTCCCTCCTCCTCCTCCTCCTCCTCCTCCTCCCCTGCCTTTGCTTTCTTCTCTTCTCCTCCTCTTTCCATTTCTTCCTCCTCCTTCATCCCCTTCTTCTCATCCTCCCCCTCTTCCCCCTCCTCCTTCTCCTCATCCTCATTTCTCTCCTCTTTCCTCCTTTCCTTATTCATTCTTTTTGTCCTACTTCTTCTCCTTCGTCTCTTCCTCCTCTTCCTCTTCACCTTCTTCTTCCTTCTTCTTCCTTTGTCATTTTCCTCCTCCTCCTTTTCATCTTCCTTCTTCTTGTCCTTCCACTCCTCCTTACCCACTTACTTCTTCTCCTCCTCTCCCTCTCCCTCCTCCTCCTCCCTCTCCTCTTACTCTTCCTCTCCCTCTTCCTCCTCCTCCTTCTCCCCATCCTCTTTTCTCTCCTCTTGGCTCTGTTCTTCCTCCACCTCCTTCTTCTCCTCTTCTTTCTTTTCTTCTCCTCCTCTTTCTATTTCTTCTTCCTCCTCCTTCTTCTCCTCGTCCTCTTTTGTCTCCTCTTTCTATTTCTTCCTCCTCCTTAATCTTCTTCTCCTCCTCCTCTTCCTCAGTTATCTCCTCTTGCCTTATTCATTCTTTTCGTCCTCCTTCATCTCTACCTCCTTCTCCTTGTAGCTCCTCCTTCTTCTTCTCCCCTTCCTCCTCCTTTTCATCTTCCATCTTCTCGTCCCTCCGCTCCTCCTTACCCATCTCCTCCTCCTCCTCCTCCTCCTCCTCCTCCTCCTCCTCCTCCTCTCTGCTGGGCTGACTTGTTATTTGAACTGTAACTCATGTTTTTGTCCATTTTAACCATTTAAACTAAATTATTTCATATTTGTGACTGATCATTAAATTGACTCGAGCATCTCGTCTCAGCAACAACATCAGTTGCTTCTGATAACACGTTCAGAACATATTGGCGAGCGTCTCGGCTTTTATCGCCACCTCTGCGAGATGAGCTGCTGCAGCTCACGCGTCCTTCTGCTTGTCGTCTTAGTCGTGAGTCTAATTTACACATTCAGCGACAGCCGAGCTGCTGTCACACCCACGTGGTGAAGTGTTTTTCTTTAAACTGTTTAATCCGTACACGGCGCTGTAGGCCTGGCGTTCTCCCACGGACCGCTCAGATGTTCTAGTGTAGAGGTGTATTACTAATAAGCAGGATTCTCTCTGATGACGTCTTGATTTAGCTGAATTTTATCAGCATGGACGTCTGCTAGCGCTCCACTGGGACGCCAACCAATCAGAGACATTTAGTTGTAAACTATGACGTGTATGACTACTGTTTCTCTCCTGTCCAGCACCACATTAAGCCCCGCCCCCCCAAACGATGTGATTGGCCTTCTTTTATTTTGCAAATCTTTGTCCATTGATTGTTTTTCCAACCAGTAACAAGCCTGTTTGAGTAAAACTGTCACAGAAAGCCAAGTAAACTACGTTGATGGAAATCTATGTGGTTTTGTTTTGTGGGTCTAAATGTGCAAAATAAACTGCTGGAAACATGCTAGGTATTAGCATTGTCATTAGCATCTGCTCTAGAGAGTGAGTACAGGTGAGGCCCTGATCACCAGCCAACTGTTAGACTAAGTGAGTTAAACGAACAAGAAAAATAATTTGTCAGAGATTTTCTTCTTCTCATCATCTCAATGTGACAAGCTAGCTAGCTAGCATATCTAGCTTTCTGCTGCATGTGTGTGCACGACACAGCAAAGCTTGACTGGGAAATTATAAAAAAATCTTATTTAGAATCAGTCACTTCTTCCTAACGGAGAGACTCCAGACCAACTTTACACCACAAAGATTTTGTGGCCATGGGAAGTTCAGAAGTTGTTCGCCACAAAAGGCATTTCTGGAGCAAAGAAATGGAGAAATATCTCTTCCTACAATTTGTGGTTTTACAGGATAATATTACAAATAAGTTTTCCCTGTTTCTAATCATATGTGTGTATGACGTTCATATGGAATACATGGGATACTGGTTATGTGTGTGTAATGTGTGTATAACATGGTAACTTGTAGCCTGATTACTAATTACTGTATGTTTGCAAAGACAGGCCTTGTGTACATCAGCATTTCCATACCTTCTCCACCAAACTCCATTCAAATATTTGCTCATTTAATAACATGCATGCATGTAGCTAATAATTAACATTGATTAAATCTGTTAATGTGTTTTCTTAGCACAGATCAAACAGCTGACGTAAAACCGCGGCAAACTCCAATCAGATTAAAATCTATTCGACCCATATGGTGCATATATGTTTCTGAATAAAAGTACTTTTTCATTACAGCAAGAATAAGTTCAGTTTCTTTCCTGATTGTTTTGGCGATACATGTGCACTAGCTAGTATATTTAACTTTCTCAAAACAGGGTTTAGTTCCAGGGCTACTAACTCAAGAAAATAATCGCTAGATTAATCGTTTCATTAAAATAATTGTTTGTAGCAGTTCCAGTTTTATCCAGGTTTCCCGAAATTGGGATAGATGAGTGTGAGATATGAGATGGCAATAACTAGCTAGCCTGGTGACAGCTTTTAGATGTGGAGGGATTGTTTTTTCTCCTTATGAACAATCGGTGAGATTTTATATCGCAAATCTTTGTCCATTGGTTGTTGCTCCGACCAGTAACATGTCTGTTTGAGTAAAACTGTCAGAGGTTTAGGTAATTTGTCTTCTTGATCTGACATGCTATCCATTAGCATCGCCATTAGCATGTGTGCTAGGGAGTTACAACAGATGAGAACACGACGACAACAAGAAAGCAAAATATGTTGATGAAAATCTACGTCGTTTTGTTTTGTGGGACTGCATGTGCAGAAGCAAACTGTTGGAAAGCAGTGCTGCCATGCTAGGTATTAGCATTTCCATTAGCATCTGCAATAGATGAGGACCCAACAACGAATCCCGGGCTTTGACAAACAACCAGCAATCAGACTAAATGAGTAAAGCTTTGAGTAAAACCGAGATGTAGGTCATTTATTTTCTCGATGTGACAAGCTAGTTAGCTGACCTAGCTTTTTGGTGCCTGTGTGTGCAAGGGACGGCAAAGTTTGAAAGGGAAATATATAAAAAAATCTTGTTTAGACCTCTGTTTAAATACAGCATCCTTTGAAAACATCACGTACTGCAGTTTTAAGACCTGAAATGTGAAGCTCGTAGTCGTGATTCTGTATATTTCTGTGGAGAAGTCGCACATGAACTCATTAAGAAACAAAATGGCATCTTCCTCTCCAGTCGCTGCTTGATTTATCTCTCCAAACACCAGATGAGCTGTTTCCTCTTCCAAAACCGTGACAATTGTCTCCGCTGGATCACATCGAAATCGTCATGGCAACGAGTCTCATATAGGTCACATATCATGGGATTCATATTTGGAGCACGGATATGCGAGGTTTACAAAGGAGTAGTCAAAAAAAGTGTCTGAACGCAGAGCTTGACGTTGACACGGGAAAGAACACATCACGTCTCTTGGACCGAAACGTTTCTGGACACTTTGAGTGACAGCTGTTATTGTCACTGACAGGCGCCACCTTTACCACATCGAATGCTGTTAATTTAAGGTTTTATTGTGTTTTCATAACAATTAAGCATCGCACAAAGCATGCGGCTCTCACAGATAGTGACTCTGATAAAGCCAGTCCAGCTGTTTGATTGACAGCTGTGCATTCATCACATCTCGGTTCTGTCTGGTGAGACAGCAACGATTATTTTCTGAGTAGTCGTTGAATCCTTTGGTTGCCTCAACGCAAAGTAATAATCATAACTTCCACCAGTAAACCTTTTCTCGTGATGACGTATTTGAACATGAAATCATTTCAGACCATAACTTTTAACAAATGATGCTGTTCTTTGCTAAGTTCAGATTTATTCAGTGTAATTAGGAAGGATGTTGTTTACTGTATTCTGTCTGATCAATTATTATTCATAGTGTTGAGAATAGTTTAGTTTTATTCAAGGATTCAAGGATTCAAGGATTCTTTATTGTCATTACGACACATGTTGATACATGGGAAGGAACGAAATTGGTTACTCTGGTCCCGATTCAAGCCATAAGTAAAGAAACAAAAAAACAAAAGTATAAATATAGAATATAGAATAAAATTAGCTTTCCAAGTATTATACAAAATAGCAGGTATAAAAAAAATGTATAAATATAGGCGATAAAAGTATCAACATAGAATTTAACAGCAATGAATTGAGGTAGTGTGCAAATGGAGTTAAAGTGACAGTGCAAAACAAACTGCAATCTGTGCAGGTGCGTCCGTGGGTGGCTGTTGGAGGGGCGGCAGGGGGATATAGGGCTGTATGTGTAGAAACAAACCAACGCTGCCATGCTATCCATTAGCATCTGCCATTAGCATTTCCATTAGCATCTGCCATTGAGTCTTTTCTCACAAACCATTGGCTCCGACCACCAAACAGCCAACCAACCATCCAACCATCCAACCATCCAACCAACCATCCAACCATCCATCCATCCATCCAACCAACCAACCATCCAACAGACTAAATCCACTGTTACAGTCCAGATAGTCAGTGACTCAGCTAGTTTAAATTTTAGTAAGTGTGCAACCACTGTCTTCCTATTTTGGGGTTTTGGTAGTTTTGAGGTACTGGCATCTCTCAAACGTCTGGGTGTCTGTTTGAGGACTTTCCTCACTTTTGTTTCCACACGTTTGTGTAGGGAGCTTTTTTTTTAATAAACAATGTTCTTCGCTAGCTGGTGAGTCGGTCCAACCTGAGTACCTGATCAGTTGTCTTGTCCCATATGGTCTAGCGGTTAGGATTCCTGGTTTTCACCCAGGCGGCCCGGGTTCAACTCTGTCTGTCTGTGAAGGTTCTCAGTCATCTAGGTCATGGTATATCCAAAAAAGGTTCAAAAAAGGCATGGTTCCCGGTATGGGAACTTTCTTGAGTATATTAATACTTAATTATTTGCATACACCATGAGATGTTTCCAGCTGCACTCTTTCAATTACCATTCAAATTGTCATTATCACCTTTGTTATCTGTTAAGTCATTCATTCCATCACAGCTGCATGCTGGGAAACAACCTTAATTATTCTTAACCAAAGATAATTCAGATTTAGAGTAAGCAAATGTGTTTAAAAAGACTGTTATTGGATCTGTGTTTAACACGACACGCTCCTGAAACCCAACGCCGCGTGAAGGTTGTATCGTCAGGAGTTCAAGGGTGGTTAGATCAGGTTAATCCGGTTTGATGAGGTTCACTCGAAAGGAAACAAACACTGACCCCAGATGTTTGCACTGGTGGAATATTTACTGAGCAGAATACAAAGAACCGCCGCCCGTCTGCAAACATCACCCGGCGATGAATTATTAATAGAGGCCGTCCGCGTCACGCTAACATCTAATGTCTTTTGACGGTTGACTGTGGAATATCCTCATCTAGCAGTCGGCAGATAACTGAGCGCGTGAAGCCGAGTTAATCATTCGCCGTCCTCTCCTGCAGCTCCGAGCCACAGAATAAATCCCTCCGTTTGGCAGAAGAGTGTCTTCTGCAGAGGCTGGCGCTGGCGGCAGGAGGGTTTCGCTCTGATGCTCTCGCATGTTTCCGTGCAGCTGTCATCAGATACTAAACGCAGGTTTAAACCGAGCGAGGTGGCCCGGCGACTTTTGAGCCTGGTCGCTGTGACTCCTTCTTCTCTGGTACATGTGGAGCTGTGCAACATGAGAAGTGCAGCCATTGTGCAGGAGGGGGAGCTGATAGCTGATAGCTCTGAGCTTTTGATATTCGGCGGGTGTTTGTTTCTCTTCACGGAGGATCTGGCTCTCTCGTTTTGTTGAGTTAAAGGGTGTCGCTCGCTAATTATCCTGCTCATGTGACGAGCTCTGAAGTTCCCATGCTCATCTTCGCAGTCTTGTTCCCCCTTTAAGATAAGAAGCCACTGGAGTTGAGGACTGAAGTTATTCTTAGATTAGTATTGTGGGCTTTTCTTTTAGGAGTCAGCGTTGGGTTTAATCTTTATTGATCAGGTGGTGCTAAATCTGTGTGTTATACACTTGCATCAGCAAGAAGGGAAATAGTGGAACATTTGATCTGAGAGAGATTATCCTGAACATGTTGACATTCAGATGATAAAACTTTTTCATCATGGATGTCTCTATCCAGGCAAAAATTCTTCTTCTTCTTCTGTTTTCATGGCGGTTGGCTGGCATCAAAGCTGCCAAATATCGAAGGCAAAGAAGAGGAATCAAAATCACTGAACACGTCTGCTGTGTGGAAGAAGTTCACTCTAGAACATGAACGACTTGTTGCGCAAACGGGAAAAAACTAATCTCTGCTTCTTATAAGAGCAACATGCAAAACATTCAAGTGGCAGCATGTGTGAGTTTTAGTCAGCGCTGACCGCCAACGGTGTCAACGGTTAAAATGACGACTGTTTGTGGCAGCAGAACGGATCAGCTGCTGGTAATCATCATCATTCATGCGATGAGTAATTTGACAACCGGACAAAACTGAACACGACTGTTGTCAGGGCGTGGTGCATTCAGGCCTCCACGGAGATATGGCTTTTGTTTGATCAGTTCACCGAAGCGCAGAGAGTTTGACGTGTTACTGTGTCATCAGCAGTGGTTACTGGTATAAGGTGAAAATGAAGTAATGAAGGAGGAGGAAACGTAAATTAAAGATCCAAAGATGTAGTTGGACTACAGGCAGCTACAGTACATGTACAATTCTTTTTGTTGCACCAGAAACTGGAACACAGATCAGAATCAAGAAAAAATCTGAACCAGGCAGAAAGCCCAAGGTTTGTCAAGCTTAAGTCACATCCAAAGACCAACTCTAGGGGAAGTTTATGTCTGTCAAGGTTCTCAGTCATCAAGGTCATGGTTTATCCAAAAATTAAGAAAGGCAACTAGACTTGTAGAGTTTATTGAGTTTATTTCTAAGGGACTGAAACAAGTCAAGCATGTTTCTTTGGTCAGAGGAAGTTTGGAACCAGATGTCAAAATTCAAAATAATGATGAAGAAGAAACTTCTGAAAAAGAAGGAAACCTCCAAAAGCTAAAAAAGTAGAATCAAGTCCTTTTCAAAACATTGTTGCTCTTACGTTTGAAAACTGGTGAATTTTTAGGATAACTGCATCCGTTCTGAATCAAGAAAACCTTGAAGACTCAAAGAACATCAGGTCAGCTGGTTGAAAACAAGGTTTGGAAAACTTGGAGAACAGTGTGAGGGAATAAAATCTGGACAAGACGGAAAGCAAAAGGTTTGGCAAAGGTTTGGTTGGGCGTCTTTTGGTCAAGCTTTAGTCATATCCAAATACTCAACTCCAATGGAAAAGAAGAAACTTCTAACTGAAACTGAAGGTAGTGATCCAAGGATGTTGTTGGAGTTTTTCTCAGAAACGTATCCATCCATTTCCTTATCCACAGCCACATAAGGTGACAACGGGCCAAGTGTTCGACTCCAGACGTCCATCTTTGTAGCAGAACTTTCTGATAATTCATGAGGAAGTTGAAGGATCTTAAAACCTTCTGCAGAAAGTTGTTCTTGAACCTGTTGGAGTACATACGTGGTTCAGGTGTCATTTGAAAAACCAGACTCATCGTAACTCCATCCCTCCATCCGTTCTTTCATCTGCTTATCTGACGTTGGGTGACAACAAGCTATCCAGTAAATTCCAGACGACCCTCTCCCTAGCAACACATTCCAGTTCTTCCTGGGGGATCCTCAGGCCAGATGAGACTTATAATCCCTCCACTGAATTCTGCCCCCCTCTCCCGAGCAATCCTCAAGGAGGCATCCTCACCAGACACCCTGAACCACCTCAACCAGCCCCTCCAGATGTGAACGCCTCCATAACACCACAACCAAACTGTAGTAAATAACGTCCACGTGTTGGTAAATGTTAAGGGGCAGATTTGTAACCGACTACAAATGTGAGTTTATTTTCCACGCCACTGCTCTCGTTTGAGTCAAATTGAAAATGATTAATATTACTATTATTAACCCCGCCTGATTATTTTCCATGTAGCTGTTTGGAGCAGGGCTCTCTCTCCCCGGCCCACTGCTCTTAATGAGGCCTTGTTAAAAACATCCACATCACTGGCATTTATCCTTTTAATGAGTGCACCGGCGGTCTCCATGCTGATGCCCTTTACTGCTTTACCGGCACTGCTCTTTTCCAAAACAACATGGATGCCGCTACCTCCACCACCGCCGCCGCGAACGCCGCCACCGCAGCGAACGCCGCCACCGCAGCTTCTGGGGTTTCGGGTTTTTGTCTCAGTGGGAGCAGCGGAGGCCTCGAGGGGGCGACTAAGAAATTGAATCAGCGCTGATCCTGGGAGAGATTGACAATAACACACAGTAACACGCCTTAATGCACAGGGAGATGCAGGGAGCAGCCCCCGGAGAGAGATGTGTGTGTTGGGGGGGGGGGGGGGGGGGTTAGTAGCTTAAAGGAAAAATCCTCTGATACTCCTACACATATTCAAATTTAAAAATTCACTCCTTTCTTTACGGCGAGATGCAGGGTTTCCTGTTCCTGCAGCAGCATGTGAAGCGGAGGCGGGCGGCCGCCACTGAATTAATAACACCGTCAGAAGAACTAAATAAAAACCTTGAAGGCCACTCAGGAGTGAGTTTCGGTCGACGTTACTGCTCTTTAATGTTCCAGCATGTGCAGAAAGCGTATGCAGAGTCTGACGCTGGAAGACAGTTTTCAGATTTGTGTGGTGGGAAGTTTCTCTTTTCGTGTGTCTTTGTCTTTGAAGAATTACCATCAGGAAAAACCTACGAGACACGAATTATTATTCAGAGAGGCAGAGGGTTTTTGTCTTACAGCGTGCCTGGATATTTAAAGATGCAGTCTGCAGTGAGTCTGCCAGTATATTTAAAAAGTTTTGGGGATTAGTACTGATCAAGTTTTTTTGCACCCGGGTGCCAGTCCTGATGTTAAATATCCTAGAGTTGGTCCTCTGTATATGTCCATCCATTGATGGAATAACCTGGTCATTCAGTATATTCAGGTAGTCAGCTGACCTCATTCTTTGGACACATAATGTTGCTGAACCTAGACCTGAGCAACTGCAGCAACCCCAGATCATAGCACTGCCCCCACAGGCTTGTACAGTAGACACTAGGCATGATGGGTGCATCACTTCATCTGCCTCTCTTGTTACCCTGATGCCCCCATCACTCTGGAACAGGGTAAATCTGGACTCATCAGACCACATGACCTTCTTCCATAGCTCCAGAGTCCAATCTTTATGCTCCCTAGCAAACTGAAGCATTTTTCCCCAGTTAGCCTCACTGATTAGTGATTTTCTTAAGGCTACACAGCTGTTCAGTCCCAATCCCTTGAGTTCCCTTCACATTGTACGTGTGGAAATGTTCTTACTTTCACTATTAAACATAGCCCTGAGTTCTAATGTTGTTTTTCTTCCATTTGATTTCACCAAACGTTTAAGTGACCACTGATCACCATCAATCAGGATTTTTTTCCGACCACATTTCTTCCTGGAAGACGATGGTTCCCCACTATCCTTCCAGTTTTTAATAATGCGTTGGACAGTTCTTAACCCAGTTTTAGTAGTTCCTACAATCTCCCTAGATGTTTTCTCTGCTTGATGCATGCCAATGATTTGACCCTTCTCAAACAGACTAACATCTTCTCCACGACCACAGGATGTGTCTTTAGACATGGTTGTTTAAGAAAAGAGAAGCTACTCATTGCATCAGTTGGGCTTAAATAATTTGTTGCCAGCTGAAAGATAATCACCCATGCAGTAATTATCCAATAGGAGGATCCTACCTTTTTGATTAGTTAAATCCAGGTGGAGACTTTTTTTTTTTTTTTTTTTTGGGCCAGGCAGTGTTGGATGTGAGGCTTCTACTTTGTTTTCTGGAAGGAAATTGGCAGAAAAGTAAAGCAGCATTTGAAGAAATCTAATAAGGGAAATTATTAGGGATGTAGTGTCTGTTTTAATGGTGGTTACCTAGAAGAAGAAGAAGAAGAGGAAGAGACACATTGCTAAGATTTGACAGGAATATTTATTGGACTGAATCTAGTCGGCTCTAGGAGAAGACAAGGAAGACAAGGAAAGACTTTAGGAAGCTACAGGAGACCAACTCTAAGACATTTAACATCAGATCAGGACTCAGATCGTCCGATATTGAATATTAAAGGTTGGACAAAAGAAACTTGATCTCGACATCCCTAGAAGCACCTAGTAGACTCCAGTTCACATTCACGTAATTCAAAGACAGCAAATGCTCATAAAATGTCAAACAAAATATAAATGTACGCCACTGCTATTAACTGAGAGCTCACGGTATTCTGAGTGATCTCCTCCTCTCCATTAACGGCTGGAGAGGAATACAAGCAGCTGGGGAAACCCTCCCACTCTTGTGAAATGTCAACCTGCTCTCCACAAAGCGTCGCGTGCTGTCGAGAGCAACCAGCAAATCAGAAAATCTCCTCTTCATGCTCTACACCCCCCCCCCCCCCCCCCCCCCCCCGCTCCCCCCCTCTTGAAATGTGCTCTTAGTGCAGCAATTTTACTGCCAAGGAGAAACCGGTGGCGGAGCACTTCACCGCTGGAGGACAACCGGTCTGTCAGTCCAGGGGTTTTTATTCGCTGCGACACAATTCTACCTCCAGTGAAAGAGAGAAAGGAAACACTTCCAATAAAACGGGTTTAAGGTTATTTAATAGGCATCACTTTGAGTTACAGCAAGCTAACGAGACATTTAAACATCGTGTACAACCCTCAGTTCAGACAAGTTACTTAATGCTGACTCCTTTTGAGAAAAGTCAAAATTAAAGGTGGAGTTCTCGACACATCAACCGCAACTGTTCTGTGATTGGTCAGAAATCGGAAGTGGGCGTGGAAATGCGGAGAATCAGAAATGCTAGCGGCCACTCTGTTAGCTCCCAGATGCTAATATCAGCAGAGTAACCTTAACCCTAACCCTCATACCGTGTGTGGGTGCATGAATGAAAGGTGTGATCTAACGGACGCGGTCGTCAAAACGTTTGGCCCACGTCCAAAAATAACAAGAAAAGTGCCTCTCGTCGTCCGTCTCTTGCATCTCCCACAATGCTTAGTGTGTGTGACGTATGATGCAGTGGGAGGGGCCTAAGAGGACTTCCCCAGAGTCCTGCGCTTGAGTTTCTTGTGAAGTGAAGTCCACGAACTTTGTTCTTGTTCTCGTAGCTCTAGGAGCGAGAACAAACTTCTCGCGGAGCATGGAACAAGCTTGACCTATTACCCAGCTCGGTGTTCAGTACGAGTTCAGATTATCTTGTAATGTGACGTGTTCACAGATCAGTCAGACTCATCGGAGCCGCCCCGATTAAAACCCAAACATGTTTGGGCTTAGACGGAAAAATACCTGAGCTCTTGATTTATGTCAACATCAGGTAGGATTTCAAGAGATTTCCTCGTCGTCTGAGGCCGGCATCAGGTTTTGGTTCAGAGCAGAAACTCAACAGAAACATGGAAGTGAATACGGAAGATCTCGGCTGAGGTTCAAGTTTGTTCCCGTGAACACATAAGTCTGTTTTTATTCAGGTCTAAACCAAATGAATACAACGATTATCAGGACGTCAAGACCAGGAAATGATATTGCATTCTTACTGGCACATAGTCCCATAATCCCAAACAGACCCTGGACGTCTGAGGCCCTGGGGACGATTTAAACGCTGTAAATGTTTCAAATTATTACGATTTATGGATATGGAACCGTATCAGCCTCCTGCAGACTCTCTGTCGTCCCAGTGGTCTTCCTGATATAGACAGAGAGATACTGTAGAGGGTAGCAGATGTTCAGGACCTGTTCAAACTTGTCTATGTCGGTAATTACTCCCCATACGCACCTACCACCCCACCCCTCTCCCCCCACCCTCCCACGAGAGCACCACAAATAAACACCGAGCTATTCTTCTGAAACCATTGAAAACGGTTCATTTTGACATCTTCAGCTGGTGTGAAGCGACAGGTTTCCCTCCGCGTTGAACTGTTTTGACACATGTGTCACGTAAAAGCTCCGGCGGGGATAGGAGGAAACCCGGCCCTCGTTCAGACGAGGAGGAGGAAGAGGAGGAAGAAGAAGAAGAAGAAGAAGAACCCGTCTGATGTTGCAGAGAGTTACATCAGCTCTGACGGTTCATCGTGCAGAGCTGCTGCATGATGAAAGCCTGCAGCTTTTACGCAGTCATCGCTCAGAGAATTAAGGAGGGCCGCCATGTTTTTATGACTCACTGGAAACACTGATACTTCCACTCTCTGAAAATCTTTCCTGTAAAGCCTTGTTCTCACGGGATTAGTTTTACCTGGGGACGTCATGTGATTCAGAGATGACCCTCCCCCCTCCCCCCGTGACAGCTTTAGTTAAATAAAAACATGATGTGATGAGACTAATGATCCCTGGGAAGAAATTACCAGCGACCTGTCGGTATTTAAATCAGCTCCACCTTTACTGATGAACACGTTAATGCTTGATTTAATGATTTCATCCGTCTGAACGGGTGAATGGGTCAGAGACGTCTCCACTCTGCAGCCTAACACAGAGATGCAGACTCACACTGGATTAGTTTTACGGACGATTCAGACATGGACGATTCTCACGGGATTAGATTCAAGATTCAAAGAGTTTATTGTCGCGTGCACAGTGTAGAGACATGTTTACTGTGTGACATGAAGTCCTGTCAGCTGTTTATGAGTGGGGATGAAGGACTTCTTCAGTTTTGAAGTCCTACAGTCCATATTTGGGGTGGGTGGGGTCCTCGGTGATGGAGGCAGCTCTCCAGTGGACCCTACGCTGGTAGACATGTTCCGTAATGCTGCCATACCACACAGTGATGCAGCAGGTCAAGATGCTCTGAACCATGCAGCTGTAGAAGTTGCCGAGGATCTAAGGTGACATCCCAAACTTCCTCATCCTCCTCAGGAACTAAAGCCACTGTTGAGCCTTCTTAACCAGCTGTGTGGTGTTCAGTGTCCAGGTGACGTCTACGGTGACGTGGACCCTAAGACGGTCACCCTTTCCACTCCAAGATCCTGGATAAATGGTGGCTGATGAGGGCTCCTCTTCATCCTCATGTCCACTATCATCCCAATTAAGATTAAGATCACAGGCGACCTCCAACATTATTATAAAACACTAGAGGTCCCGTGTGAACATGGTTTTAATACCCTCAGGTTGCCTTAATGCTGTATCGCTTTGCTCCGCTTTGCTTTTGAAGACTAGTTCACTTGGGTTTTACCTGAGGATCATCTCTGATCTTAATCCCGGGCAAATCGTTCATATCCGTAACCACCAGGAGGTCCTGTGTTTGTTTCCGTCTCTAATGGATAGTTTTATTTGTGTATCCCAACACAGTAACCCAACTCTAAATGATTGTGTTCTCTTCTCCAGGATGTTTAAACAGAAATTTAAGAAAACAAAAATTAAAAATACGAAATTACTTAAGGGTTCCCTCTGCTGCCCCCAAGTGGCCAAACATCAGTTATTAATGCTTTAAACTTCCTTCACTTGGCTTAAACAATGGACAGACGTGCTCTTCATAAAACTCTGGAGGTCTGTTTTATCTTTTCATTCACTATTCTGCACTGTTGTATTCATTCTTACATTTTTTTCATCACAGGTTTCATTAAATAAATATGCAAAAACATTTAGATTATCTTTAGTAAAGTAGTTATTTATAGCTGTGACAGGAAGCATTTTATCACACGCCGTCCCGAGGTCGTACAGGACAGTGGCCTTTGTGACATACGTGGTAAATCGTAGCCGTGCAGTTTGAGCGTTCACTCGTTTGATCCGTGACCTGGTTTTTCTTTTGGCTCTGTAACTGTTGTGCTGCTCTGGTTTCAGATGTTCTTGGCTCACGTCTTGGCTCATTGACTCGTCCCGTCGGTGGCATCACGCTCACCAGAGACATTCATTTTTAATCTCACCTTGACACTTTTGTTGTAGATTAGTTGGGTGTTTTTTCCACGATTCAGTCAAACAATATGGAGTTTATTTCTGTGGCTTTGGTATCATTTAATTTATTTATTTTTTTTATCAACTATCCTTGATAATGACTCCAAACATCTGTAGATTTAGAGTAATACGACCCTGAAAGTAGACAAAGATCAAACACATGAAACAGAAACATTAGACTTTATACATTATACTAACCAGGTCACTGATGAATGGATGACTGGTCCCAGGTTAACCATGTCACTGATGAATGAATGACTGGTCCCAGGTTAACCAGGTCTCTCATGAGTGAATTACTGGTCCCAGGTTACCCATGTCACTGATGAATGGACGACTGGTCCCAGGTTAACCAGGTCACTGATGAATGGATGACTGGTCCCAGGTTAACCAGGTCACTGATGAATGAATGAATGGTCCCAGGTTAACCAGGTCACTGATGAATGAATGAATGGTCCCAGGTTAACCAGGTCACTGATGAATGAATGAATGGTCCCAGGTTAACCAGGTCACTGATGAATGGATGAATGGTCCCAGGTTAACCAGGTCACTGATGAATGGATGAATGGTCCCAGGTTAACCATGTCACTGATGAATGAATGACTGGTCCCAGGTTAACCAGGTCTCTCATGAGTGAATTACTGGTCCCAGGTTACCCATGTCACTGATGAATGGACGACTGGTCCCAGGTTACCCATGTCACTGATGAATGGACGACTGGTCCCAGGTTAACCAGGTCACTGATGAATGGATGACTGGTCCCAGGTTAACCAGGTCACTGATGAATGAATGAATGGTCCCAGGTTAACCAGGTCACTGATGAATGAATGAATGGTCCCAGGTTAACCAGGTCACTGATGAATGGATGAATGGTCCCAGGTTAACCAGGTCACTGATGAATGGATGACTGGTCCCAGGTTAACCAGGTCACTGATGAATGAATGAATGGTCCCAGGTTAACCAGGTCACTGATGAATGGACGACTGGTCCCAGGTTAACCATGTCACTGATGAATGAATGAATGGTCCCAGGTTAACCAGGTCACTGATGAATGAATGAATGGTCCCAGGTTAACCAGGTCACTGATGAATGGATGACTGGTCCCAGGTTAACCAGGTCACTGATGAATGGACGACTGGTCCCAGGTTAACCAGGTCACTGATGAATGGATGACTGGTCCCAGGTTAACCAGGTCACTGATGAATGGATGACTGGTCCCAGGTTAACCAGGTCACTGATGAATGGATGACTGGTCCCAGGTTAACCAGGTCACTGATGAATGAATGAATGGTCCCAGGTTAACCAGGTCACTGATGAATGGATGACTGGTCCCAGGTTACCCATGTCACTGATGAATGAATGAATGGTCCCAGGTTAACCAGGTCACTGATGAATGGATGACTGGTCCCAGGTTAACCAGGTCACTGATGAATGGATGACTGGTCCCAGGTTACCCATGTCACTGATGAATGAATGACTGGTCCCAGGTTACCCAGGTCACTGATGAATGGATGACTGGTCCCAGGTTAACCAGGTCACTGATGAATGGATGACTGGTCCCAGGTTACCCATGTCACTGATGAATGAATGACTGGTCCCAGGTTAACCATGTCACTGATGAATGGATGACTGGTCCCAGGTTAACCAGGTCACTGATGAATGGATGACTGGTCCCAGGTTACCCATGTCACTGATGAATGAATGACTGGTCCCAGGTTAACCAGGTCACTGATGAATGGATGACTGTGTTACCCCGTCACATGGTCATGAAGCTCAGACTCTCAGCAGATGACTCCACTGAGTCTTTTTAGTTCAGACTCCACATGTTTGAACAATTTGTTGTTAACGTCTTCTCATTTTCTCCTCTTCCTCCCCTGCTTTCTTGTCGTCTTCTTCCTCACTCTTCTCCTCTTTCATCTCTTCCTCCTGATCTTCATCTGCTTCTCATCCATCCATCCGAAATCCTTCCTCCTTCCATCTTCTACTCTCCTCCTCCTTTACATCCTCCTCTTCCTTCCTTCCATCCTCTTCCTCATTCTCCCCATACTCCTCTTCCCTCTCATCCTCCTCTTCCTTCCTGTCCTAATCCTCTTTTCTTTTTCTTCTTCATCCTCTTCCTCCTATTCTCTTCTTCTCCTCCTTCATCTCCTCCACCTTTCTTCTTCTTCTTCTCCTCTTCTTCCTCTTCTTCCTTCCTTTTCTTCTCCTTCATCTCATCCTTTTCCTCCTAATCATCTCTTCCCTTGTCACCTTTTTCCTTCTCCTTTTTCTACTCTCCCTCCTTCCCCATCTTCATCTCCTTCTCCTCATCCTCTTTTCTCTCTTCCTCCTTCCATCTTCTACTCATCTCCTCCTTTACCTCCTCCTCTCCCTCTCACAATCCTCTTCTTCCTTCTGCTCCTCCTCCTTCTTCTCCCCATCCTCTTTCTCATTCATCCCCCCTTCCCTAACTCCTCCTCCTCTTCTCTTCTTCTCCTCTTTCATCTACTCCTCCATCTATCCCCACTCAGGAGATAAACAGATGTGTTTTACTTGACGTCTCTGTCCCGTCTCTCTGTGTGTTTTCAGGTGGCAGCTCAGGCCGTGTTGTTCATGTGCATGAACACCGCTGGGATATTCATCAGCTACCTGTCGGACCGGGCCCAGCGCCAGGCCTTCCTGGAGACGAGGCGCTGCATCGAAGCCCGACTGAGACTGGAGACGGAGAACCAGAGACAGGTGAGTCCATGACTGGACATTACTAATCACAACTTCTGTGTTTTTTTTGTTTTTTTTTCTCCCACAGTTGAAAGACGTTAGGTTAACTGGATTCTGAATTGGCTGAAGGTTGCCTTGTCTTCCTTGTCTTCTCCTAGAGTTGGTCTCCTGTAGCTTCCTAAAGTCTGTCCTTGTCTTCCTTGTCTTCTCCTAGAGCTGGTCTCCTGTGTCTTCCTAAAGTCTGTCCTTGTCTTCCTTGTCTTCTCCTAGAGTTGGTCTCCTGTGTCTTCCTAAAGTCTTTCCTTGTCTTCCTTGTCTTCTCCTAGAGCTGGTCTCCTGTGTCTTCCTAAAGTCTGTCCTTGTCTTCCTTGTCTTCTCCTAGAGCTGGTCTCCTGTGTCTTCCTAAAGTCTGTCCTTGTCTTCCTTGTCTTCTCCTAGAGTTGGTCTCCTGTAGCTTCCTAAAGTCTGTCCTTGTCTTCCTTGTCTTCTCCTAGAGTTGGTCTCCTGTGTCTTCCTAAAGTCTGTCCTTGTCTTCCTTGTCTTCTCCTAGAGTGGACTGGATTCAGTCCAATAAATCTTTCTGTCAAAGTTAATGTAGTGTGGAGAGGGTAGCTGGTACCTTGTGTTCTCTACTCCAGAAATGTTCTGGTCATCCAACGCTGCCATAAACTCCCTAACCCTCTCTGGAAGATGTTTCTCCTTGACGCTGTCTCCAGGAAACTTTTCTCTTCTTTTAAACGTTCAGTGTTTGTTGTTGTTGTTTGGGTGCAGCCTTTGACTGAGTGGACTCCATGGATTCTGTTTACATGATCAACTACTACCACCTCACCACACATCCACATTACACTAGGTACTGATCAAGAACTTCCACACAGGAGACATCTCCTTCCTCTTCTTTGATTTTTAGAAGCTTTGACACTAGCCAACCAACATTAAAACAGAAGAAGAAGAGGTTTTGATGCTATAGGGACATGGTTTTGGTTTACGTCAGACCTAACTATAAAACATCAGACTTAGCTGAAGCCTGATACCGATCCAAGTCTTCAGTTCTCTTCTGGGGAGTTGAGTTTTTATCTAACCCTCAAACTCTCATGATTAGAGTCTGTTATTGAGCAGATACTCACCTGTAGATGAAGGAATCTGTTTCTCCAATTAAATCGTTCTCCGTTTGAGTTTTTCTTTGCCCTTCTGATCCGATATTTATCTTTTAATATTCAGTATCGGCCAATCCCACCTCTGATCTGATCTTAAATAATGAAATGTTTATTCCCAACGGACGTGATCAGTCACATGATTTTTATTGTTGTTGTTTTTCTTCCTCTTCTTCTTGTGTGTTTTTGGCAGCTTTGATGCTAGCCAAACAACATTAAAACAGAAGAAGAAGAAGATGTTCTGACGCTGCAGGGACATGGTTTCAGTTCATGTCAGAACAAAAATAAATTAACTAGAAAAGATCTCGTTTGGCTGAAGCCTGAGTCTGATCCGATCATTTTAAAAATGACTGGATCGGCCCCGATACTGACCAGGACATCTCTAGTTGGAGTTGACTCGTTTTAGTGCGACGTTTGGCTGGTTTATTGGTCGCTTTGTGGTGAAGAGTGAGCTCTAATATCATCTAACAACAGCAGCATGTCTGCAGCGGAGGATAATCACACTTGCGTCAGGCTTTTAATTTAAACAGGAACATGTTTTTAGATCAGTGAAATTAAACAGATATTGGACGGTAACCTCCAGGTGACCTTCGGGCTCCGCTGGTCCAGAGGCAGACAGACAGACAGTGAGATGCAGATGTGCAAATAAAACGTCTCCTGACTTCCTGTTTACGACGAAGGAGGCTAAAGCAGCTGATGGACTCCTGCTAACAGCACCGGCTGTCGGGCTAACGAGTCCTCCGGGAGGAGGAGAACACGGACGCTGCATCGATCACACGTGTCCTAAACAAGACAACACACGGTCTGAGTCAGAGTGTTCACAAACACAAGCCGTCCAGCTATTACACACCGTGAGACAGAGGGCTCTGTTTAGAAGCCACAGAAAAGCTTTTTAGCGGCCGCCGTGTTTCCTGGAAGGCTGTGAGAAGCTACGGGACGTGGAGGTAATGGCGCCCCGAGCTGGACGCCCTAATGTTGGCCAATCAGGGAGTGTTCTCGAGACCACAGTGGCAAGGGAACGCGTTCTAGTTGTTGTTGTGATCTGAAGCCAAGATGTTAATGGATCAAATGAAAATGAATTTCCTGTCAGCTGTAAACTTCTATCAAAGAGTCCAAATACAATGTTTGGCTGTTATATCTGCTTATAGAGACTGGAAGTGTTCGTACAGCCATAACATTATGACCACCTTCCTAATATTGTGCAGGTCTCTCTTGTGGTGACTCATCAGAGAATGGACATGGGCCTTCTGAGGGTGTCCTGTTGTTAGTGGGGGGTCTTTGAGGGGAGGGGCCTCTGTGGATCATCCCACAGATACTTGATCAGTTTGGGATCTAGTGAATTTGGAGGCCAGGTCAACACCTTGTGCTGTTCTTCATGTTTTTTTTTTAGTTGTTCCTAAACTGTTTTTGTGTGTGTGTCTGTGTCAGGCTGCATCCTGCTGGGGATGGCTGCTGCCATCAAGGAGTGTCATTGCTATGGGGTGGGGGTGTCTGGTCTGGTCTAGGTGGGTGCTACATGTCTAAGTAACATCCACACCAATGAATGCCAGGTCCAGAAGTTTCCCAGCAGAACATTGAACTGTCACAAGATGGTTTAAATGTTATTCACTTCTCCTGTCATAATGTTGTGGCTGATCAGTGTAGGTAAATGGTTCACCTGTTTATTCTGATAGATTTTAACTGTTTAAGCTCCACTGTCTCGTCCTGTCCTAGATAGATGAGGTCCTGTGGAATTAAGCACTAGTGATGGGGCGGGGGGGAGGGGGTCCCGTCCTGAGTAATGAAACCGATGTTAAAGACGATGAGCTGCGTTCCACTAGATGAGACGAACCCACTGGGGTGTGAAACTATCCAAAGAGAAGCCGTTAAGCTCCGTGATGAGACATTTAATGGTTTAAAGCTAAAAGAAAAACCCAACCTTTTGGTTTCTCCATGTTTGAGCGTAGATCAGCTCCAGATCAAACTCTTTTTATTTCAGCTTTTAAACAAAGTGTTTCCTGGTGAACCTTGAACACGACGATGAATGAAGACAGCAGTCGTCAGTGAGCCGGCTGGATGTTAATGCCGTTAACTGTCCCATATCGCTCTGAAATCATTCAAACTAAACCAATATAGCACAGATGGAGATTCAGTTTCATTAAAAATGTGTTGACTTTTTTAAAGATTTCCTGGAAAGCACTTTTCAAATCAGTTTTTAACGAATTTAGAAGCAGGCACATAAACTGGGAGATAATTAAAACAATAAAACACCCAAGTACAGATAAAAACTCTTAATTAAAACTAATTAAAACCAGGAAAGACTTTGGGATAGATAGAGTTTAACAGCTGCAGATGCAACAGCTCGATCCTCCCTCCTCTTCAGGATCTGTTCTACTGGGACGACTAGACGATGGGGCTTATGTGGTTGTAGGAGATTAGTATTCCTAAAGATTCTTATCACAAAGAGTTGCTCCTAGTGGCTAAATTTTAAGATAATTCTTAGAATCATGATGTTTTCTAAGAATGTCCCCTCAAAGTTCAGAGTAGATCCTGGTGAAGATAAAAGATGAGCTGCAGCGTTTTGCAGGAACTCGTGGAGAGGAAGGACAAAAATGACTTTAAACAAGATCCTCAGCTGGAGGAAACCGGCGTGCAGTTCTAAAGAAACGTTCATAAAAAGAAAACATTCAAATAAAACTCTGTCTAAACCAGGACACACCCACTCGGCTGGCCTGATTTCCTCGGTCAGATCGTTCCACAGCCTGGAGACTGAATTTAAGGTTATTTTAAACAACCTTTAAATACGTATGTACGTTCTGTGTTAATAATGAAATCATGTTGACAAGTTGTGCATCAGCATTTTTTATTTCATCTGCATTAGGCCTGTTTTGCATTGTGCAAAATATAAATTTAATTAAAAACTGGTTGTTTATTAGTAGAAATCTCATGAATATTTATGTTTATATTACGTGTGGATTGGTGATATAAATTCGTTTTTTAGTCCGTCTTCGTCTGAACACGAACAATTACAAAAAACAAAATTAAAAGGTTTTAAAAAGGATCCTGCTTGGGGGAAAAAATACATATTCAACAGGATTTAGTTTTTGTTCTCAAATAAATAATAAAATAAGTGGTCAGTAAATTGCCACAAAACCAAATGAACTAATAGGCACTTTTATTTAAAACATAAATGGAACGGCATCACTTCTAGTCCTCGTCAGTAAAATGAGCATTCAGGTCCAGGTCCAGGTTCAGGTCCAGGTTCAGGCTGCATGGTTCTTCTGCTCCACAGGTCAACATTCAACAATCTTCTCTTTAAATTTTATTTTTTGTAGATTCATGAAACTCAGATGTTTCTTTGACTCAAAGGAAACTTTAGGCGTCTTTCACAAATCGTCCAAAAACAGACCCAGACCTACCCCAGAATTCAGTCTGGACTATAAAAAGAAAATAGTTATAGATACGATGGTATAGCCACGATGGTATCATCATCATCATCATCATCAATTGAGTTGAAATGAATAGTCTAATCCATGCATAGATAAGAAACCTGACTGGAAATAAATGTTCAAATAAACACTCACCAGAAATTCAGGAGCTTCTACTGGAACTTATAGATAAAAAACGATAGTAGTGATGCTGCAGTGTTTTGTCTGATGCAGTGTGAGGTTTCATTAGTAAACGTGGATTGACAGCAGTCAGCTCCTCACAGCTTCACATTCTCAGTCTGGATCCAAGACGACTGTAAAAATCCACATTTGTTGCAGTGACTCACAGTGGAGCACCAGACCCTGCAGCGTTTGGTTGCCAAGCATTAGCAACGCTCCACTGACATGTTTGTCTGTCTGGACCTTCATACTCAACTCAACACAACACAACAACGCAAACACCTGCTCTCCTCCGACACACTATTTTCACTATTTACTACTATCTAATCTACTATGACTTAGATTATTGTCAGTTTCTAAACAAAGACCTCTTTTTGGACAGATTATTCTTTTGATGACGACCGTAACACAATAAAGTATTAAGTTTTTAATCCTCATATCAACATGTGAGTGCAAATGTAGCAAATGTATGTAGATAATTTTGTCTCAGGTTGTTTCTTTGTCTAATTCTGCTCGTTTTTTGTTTTGTTTTTGCTTCTTCTGCTTCTCTTGCCATGTTCGGGCATATTACCGCCCTCTGGAGGGTAAAATCACTTATTACGGCCGCACTTGCGATTCTGCTTGCTTTCCAGTGTGTTCCTGGAGCTTTGATTGCTTCCTGTTTTCTTTTTGCAATTTAATAACAAAATATTTAACTTGGGATTTTTGTAGCTAATGCGCTATTAACACAAACTAATCACGTGTTTTTTTTTATTACGCTTATCAACATCTCTTGTGGTGGGAATTGCTTTCTTCTTCTGCTTCTTTTGGGATTTTCGATGATACAGGGCGTATTACTTCCCTCCACAGGATAAAATCACGTACGACTACTGCACTTTAGACTCTGCTTGCTTTCCACAGTCTTACGTCTGCTTTGTAGCCTGTCGTAGTCAGACTCGATCAGAATCAGAGTCTGGTAACATTTCAGCATGAGGCGTGTTTCAATCAAAACAGAGAACTAAAACACCTCTGCATCAGCTGGATCATCCTCCAACCAATCAGAGTCATTTTAAACTAGATTCATGTTACTCTTCTGTCCATCACCAAGTAACAAACTATTTATGGTCTGGATGTCGGTCTGGTTTCCAGGCTACAACCTCACTGTGATGCGCGTTAGTCATGCGTTTTCAAAAAATAAATAAATAAAATTAACGGCGCTTAAACTTCAACAGCCTTAATTGTATTAATTAAAGATGTGAAGTGTAACAGTTGTGTTTTATAGCTTAATTTAATTATCTAATCACTGAAGTTGTTAAATGTTGAATATTTAAATGGAGCAGAATGGTTTTATTTTACACATCGGAGGCAAAACAAATGTGCAAATATAATACTTGAGCTCACGTCTGCTGCCGTACTAACCAGAGGTTTGTGGTAAACATCATTGTTTAACGACATGCTGCATTATTTAAAGGAGGCCTCACAGCGTAACACGTGGCTTTGAAGCAGTTCAAACTGTTTTCTCTCGGCGTGATTGTGTCCTTGAGACGAAAGGAGGTGACGTCCCACCACCGCCGAGCTGCTTCTTCATTCAGCCTCGCTCCGTCTCGTTGCTATTATCCGTCCTCACCCTCTCTCTCTCTCTCTCTCTCTGCCTCTACTTGTGCTCGAGGTTTGAAGAGCCTCTCCAGAGCTCTCAGACGGCGTCATGCAGCTTCACCGAGGACACATGAGGCTGCATTTTTTATTTTTTAATGGAAAACTGTGCAGTAGTCATATTCACATGAAGTGCACACAAATATACCTTTTGTTTTTAGTATTCTTTTATTGCATCCTGTCCAGAAAATCTAATTACAGAACTTTAAGAATACACCGATACAGCCACAACATTATGACCACTGCCAGGAGAAGTAAATAACATTTAAACCATCTTGTGACAGTTCAGTGTTCTGCTGGGAAACTTCTGGACCTGGCATTCATTGGTGTGGATGTTACTTAGACATGTAGCACCCACCTAGACCAGACCAGACACCCCCACCCCATAGCAATGACACTCCTTGATGGCAGGATGCAGCCTGACACAGACACACACACAAATGATGTTCATAATGTTATGGCTGATCGGTGTATATCTTTAAAGATGAAGTAAAACCCATTCACCATAGAAATAAAGTTTTTGCTTCAGGTGCTAACCCTCAAAGCCAGATCAACTTCATTCACCTTCATATACTTTTTTGTTGTGTAAAGTTTATCTAGAGTCTCTCTGTTGGGAACTGATTCTGCTCCTGCAAAGAGTCTGCTGGGCCAATCAGATCATTTGGGGGTGTGGCTTAACGTGGTGATGGACAGAAGAGTAACAGTAGTCATACACACCTCTGATTGGTTGGAGGACTATCCAGTTGATGCGGAGGTATTTTTTATTTCTTTGTATCCAAATTTTGAGCTAGGCTACGCTAGGCTAGGCTAGGCTAGGCTAGGCTACAGTCTGCACATCAAAAGGCCAAAAATGTTTATTCTTTGTTGGAGAATTATCGAATAAATGATTGTTCGGCTAAAATGTGACAAAGCCTGGAAGTCAGACTCAAATGTTGATGCCTCCGTTAACGCGTTGCTCTGATTGGCTGGAGGTTGATCCAATAGTGTGCACAGTTGCTGCTGCTGTTGTCTTTGATCTCTGACCTTTGACAGGAAGAAACAAAGTCTAACATCATCATCATCATCATCATCATCATCATCATCCTAATCATCATCCTCCACTAACCTCAGTCAGTTCCAGTTACTTTCCCCCCCAGGTGTCGTTTAGCACCTGTCACAAACTCCCAGCATGCCTTTCACCTCACACACTAAATAATCAAACACACCAATAATCCGGAGCGTGCACAGCTGCTGGAGAATGTGAGCATTTGTGACGGCAGGATGTTGAACGCGGGTCAAAATAAACCTCGGCGTCCTGAAGAGAGACGGATTAAAGCCGACCCCTGATATGAAGGAGCAGAAAGAAGTCATGTGACTCTCCAATCTGTCAGCTTTACTCCGAGAGAGGCTTTAGGACGCACAGACTGGTCTCGTCTGGTTTCTGTCCAGTTATTAGACATTTAAAAAAAATAATAAATGCTGCAGGGTTTCTGATCGTGAACATGCCGATGTCATGGTTTCTGGTTGCTTCTAATGTATTCAGTATCTGAAGGAGGCGGTTGCTTGGCGCTGGTGAACATCCCAGAGGCCAAAATAATCAAAATAAATAAAATAAATAAAAATACAGAGGGACGCTGCTTTGCTCCCACTCCAAATCTGTCTCTGCTTTTGCCAAGTGGCACTGCGTCAGCACAAAAACTACAAGACTGTGTTGTTGTGTTGTGTTGTTGTGTTGTGTTGTTGTGTTGTGTTGTTGTGTTGTGTTGTGTTTGTGGGCCTAGAGGATTTGGAGGCTCCTGCTCGAGGAGCTTAGACTGAAATTATTTCATACGGGATCTTGTTCATACATGCTGTATTTCTGGGCTAACTCTCTGACTTGTGCATCTGTTTAATTTCCTCTTTGTCGTCAATGTTCATCACTTAATTCTTCCAGTTTTTATTATCATAAACATTTTTGAATTCTATAAAACTTCTTTAAAAAAGGAGAAACAAACTGTGGGATCAGATGATCAGAGTTTCTTCAAGACGTTTCAAATAGGTTCTTCAGACATCTTCTACAAACTCTACTCGTCCATTTGCTCTTGTTTCCGCTTTGTTTTTTTTTGTTTTTTTGATAAACCATAAACCTTCAGTCGTCATAAAATGTTTGTTTTAAATCCAGGACAGTGACACAACACCAGGACAAGAATCCAGACTGGTGTCTTACATTTCATTTGTTCCACTTCTCAGACTCTTTATTGTTAATTGTGGTAACTTTGTGCTTATTGTAGCAGAGGATCTAATCAAAGATCTAGTCAGTATTTATCACATAGATCCAAAAAGAACAAAGCTGAAACAAGAGCAACTCGACTTGTAGAGTTTGTAGAAGATGTTTCATTCAAGTCTTCAGGTCTAAAAGACTGGTGGATGTGGGCGTTGTCCACCCTTCATATTTAAACCCCAACCCACCACAAGTCTTTTAGACCTGAAGACTTGGATGAAACATCTTCTGGAAACCCTACAAGTCCAGTTGCTCTTACATCTTCAACATCTTCAACATCAAGGACTGAGAAACCTTCAGACGTGCTAAAATGTTTGATTTAACCTTCCTGTCGTCCACCAGGCCAAATCTGACACTACTTGGATAAGTGAGTCCTGCTGCTTAAAGGTTCATTAATCACGTTTCTCTTCCACCCCTGCAGGAGAGACTGGTGTTATCAGTCTTGCCACGTTTTGTAGTTTTGGAAATGATCAACGACATGACAAATGTAGAGGACGAACACCTCCAGCATCAGTTCCACAGAATCTACATCCACCGCTACGAGAATGTCAGGTGAGCGGCCGATGGTTTTCTCCTGCTGCCACTGACTAATCGAGACAATGCTTCGTAAAACATGCAACAAGTAAAATCTGTGTTACAAGTGCTTTTTCACAGCTGACCTGGATATTATTAAAGTGACATTTCCGTATTTTATTCAGCATTCTTTTCGCAGATGTCAAAGGCTTCACTAACCTCTCCACGACGCTGTCAGCGCAGGAGCTGGTGCGAATGTTGAACGAACTCTTTGCACGCTTCGACCGCCTCGCACATGTAAGTCATACCAGCTGTCCAGTCAATATTATTTATGGGTTTAGATCTGTCCCCTGTCAAACATCTAGGGTGTCTGCAGCAGAGATTTAGGATAAGTGGCAAATAACCGGCATGTATCAACCTTTTTAAATGTTTGTTTTCAAGTTTGACTGAAATTACCTCTTCATTTACATTCGAGTCCAATGGTGATACGCTTTAGGTTTTAGACTGTAAAAAAAAAAAATGGAATTAATAAGAGTTTGATTTTCATTTTAAAAAGCAGAGAACTAAAGCAGAAGAAGTAGTAGTTTCCATCAGTCAGTGATTTCAAATCTTTTCTGTTGGTCTAAACAGAGCATGGACATGACTCTGGAACAATATTCAGATGTAATTATAGACTTTCTGACTCAATGTATCTGGTCATCTGAATTTCTCTCTGAATCTGGAGAAGAACCAGGTTTATTTAGAGCTGAACACAATGATCCAAGGACCAGAGAGACCTGGAAACTTCCTGGTTCATTCAAGGAAAATATGAAATCGGACGTAGCCTATACATGGCGCCTTTACCTGTGGTTTTATATACAACACTAGAGGAGGAAATTAAGCAAACTTTTTGCCTAGAGCCCCAATAAACTGTAGACGTGCCTCTTACCTTCTAGACACCAACTAGCCCGCTGTGGCTCCATCTAGATTTCATTATGGGGCGTGTTTTCATGGATTAAGAGAAAACTGCACTTTAGACTCTGCTTGCTTTCCACAGCGTTACTTTTGCTTTGAAGCCTGTCGTAGTCAGATTCGATCAGAATCAGAGTCTGGTAACATTTCATTATGAGGCGTGTTTCAACCAAAACAGAGGAAAGACATACCTCTGCATCAACTGGACAGTCCTCTAACCAATCAGAGACATTTTAAACTAATTCAATGCCACGGTGCTCAGGTGACGTGTTCTGTCCGTCACCACATTAAGCCCCGCCCATATTATGTGATTGGCCTAGCAGATCTTTGCAGGGTTAGGCTTAGACCTAGACTCCAGACCAAACTTTTCTCCACAAAATAATTGTTCTAGTCCAGTTGCCTATGTTCACATCTTCCCATGTTGTAACCAGAATCTCAAGAGTTCTATTTAAATCAATGCAGCCAGCAAAGTGTCCATTCCTGCTTATTTCTGATTACTTTCAGTCAAACTTCAAAAACAAAAAACATGAAAACATTTAAAATATTCCTGATTAAAACCATTTTGTGCCACTCTGCAGAGTCAGAATAACACATGAGACAAAAATGATCCTTTAAAAGCCTGGGGTTTGATTAAAGCTACTCATTTAAAGTTAAAAGAAATCTGTAAGCTCCTGGCGCTGTCAGGTATTGATTCTACCAAACTGTTTTTAAAAAGACTGATTGTTTTTAATTGGTCTGGAGCAAAATAAATAAATAAATGATATACAGCTCCAAATCAAAGCATCGTTTCTGATTCAGACTGTGTTCCACGCGGAGGCAGATTGTGATATGGCTGAAAAATAAAACCTGCACCAACATGTTCATATGAAAGGCAGCGAGGCCACACTCTGCTGCTCGCTGGTTGTTGTTTTCTTCCGTTTTTCTGCTGAAAGCTGAATAAAGATGCTCCAGCAGCCGGATAAATATTTCATTCAGTCCGAAGAGTGAATATCTGACTCCACAGTCACTCGGCTGATGTTCAGCATCTCAGACGGTCATGCTTGGCCGGTCAGAAAATGAATGCAGAGATAACCCGATACATTTCATTACTCCTGTTTCCTGTTAGAAGTCTAACTCGAGTGTTACCTCTCTGTCTCTGTCTGTGTCGACTGGTCTGATGCAGGAGCACCACTGTCTACGAATAAAGATCCTGGGAGACTGTTACTACTGCGTGTCCGGTCTACCTGAGCCCAGGCAGGACCACGCCCACTGCTGCGTGGAGATGGGCCTCAGCATGATCAAAACCATCAGGTACCACGTCTGAGGTTACTTTTATATCTGGAGACGAGTCTGATCTGAGAAAAGAAGAATATCACCGACTACTGACTGACTCTTTAGCCTGAAACTTAAAGCTAGAGCGCAGAGCAACCCAGGCTCAAGGACAGGACCTTAATGAAAACAAAACTCGAGTATAGTTTCAAATAGATCAGGAGGAGCTGGCTGGAGAAAAAGGCTGCACCTGGAGCAAAGAAAGAAAAGAAGGTTAATCATGAAGGAAATAGGCAACAATAGCTGGTTGTAGTGTTACTACCATGGGGGTAAAGCGAAGAACTGGTGGGAGAGTGGAAAGTCCTTAAGTAGGGTTCAGCTTGATTGGATGATGAGAAGCAGGTGAGCTGACAGCCCAGCTCCATCATAACGACCAGTAACAGGTCAACTCTGCACACCTGAGGCAAAAAAAGAAACACAAAGCCAAACCAATAGAGGCCGACAAGTCGCCAGCGATAAATGGAAATATTAAAAACTGTTTATACGGTATAAGGCACATAGAAATTAAATAAAGTATCAGCAAATAAACTGAATCTATAGTAAATCGTTGACTTTGAATCTACCTTCGCTAGCTCGTTTCTTCTGGGTTTTGACTGGCTCTCTTTAAATAACTGTAAATCTACACTGGTCTAAAAGTAAAGAGCACCAAGATCAGATTTGATGAATGAACTCACATCTCCAAGTTCAGATCAGTTACATTCATATCAGCAGCCATTTTAAACTGAGACCACTAATGTTTTAGTTTCTCTCATCTTGACGGGTAGTTTTAAAGTTTATGTAAACTCCAGACAGATTCAACTCACGTCTTGTTCGTTCAGAAGTTTAACATTTATTTTATCTATGCCGTTTAGAGAGGAGGAAATTAAAGTTTGATCCATCAAAAACAGCCTCTTTGGAATTCATTCATTCCTGGCAGAGAAACTGGTTCTAAAATCCACCCATCCTTTACGCTTGTGGTGCCAGTACTTCTGCTGACATTGTAGTACCGTGGTTTAATCACCATTTTATAGTAATAGTTCTGTTTAATTAAAAAAGCCTCTGTATTTCCCAGTATTCATATCATATCACCCCTCCTCCTCCTCCTCCTCCTCCTCATTTATCACTTTTTTTCAGCTCAGAACTTAAAGACATGAGTTAAATGAACAGCGTTACATCAACACGGCTTTAAGTGCAGCTTTCAGGGTCTTTACCGACCAGCCCCTTGATCACCAGACGCAGGACAACACGGACTTTGTTTAATGAATTAAACCTCTTTCCTGCAAATGTGTCGGATCACTGCAACTTTAGAGAAATAGTCTCAAAGAACAAAGCGGCCTCTCTCTTACCCCGGAGGGACCGGACGACTGGGCCGTTATCTGCACATTTCTTTTATCTTGTTTCTCTTCTAAAAAGCCTCCCTGCAATATTTGCATTTGTAAGAAGTCGCCTCCAGCTGCGTTCCTACTGAATATCACTAACAAATAATTCATGCAGTCACAGGGTTCAGCCAGATCAGGGCGTCCTGCTGCATCCCTGAGAGGAGACAACTAATACTTTCACCCAGGGTGGTTTAGAAGTTACAAAGCAGGACGTGTGCAGCAGAAATAAAGTTCTACAAGTAGCCAGTTTGCAGGTTCTTCCCAGAGAGAAGAGTTTTCACGTTGTCGCTGCAGCATTTTGACCCCATTGCATCGCTTTCAGCGTGACACTGAAGCGGGAGAGGACGGCGGACGCTAAGAGGAAGAACAAGGGGATTAGTGACGGATAAGCTGTGAGATTTGTGCCGTATACTGTGACTGTTAGGTCTGTAGGGTGACAACGTGACCACAGTGTTGCTTCTGTTAAGGTGGAAATGCTCCGTTGAAAGGTTGACCTGTCTTCTTAAGGACAGATAAACCTTTTTTAAGAATAAGCTGGAGAGAAACCGACCTGTTGATGTACAGATGGTTAGCTCTAGCATTTCACGACTGTGTATATAAAAATCAAGGAGGATACCTAGAAGATTCATGGAGAGTAGTTTTGGAGCTCAGTGTGGAGTCTCTGGCCTGAACTCGTGGCTGAATCAAAAGTGGTCAAAGAGGAGGAGCGTGAGTGGAGCTTAAGCCCCGCATAATTTTAAGCCTTGATGTAATCTGAACAGATGAGTAAATCCTCCGTGTAGAGTTGTAATGAATTGAGACATTAGCTACAGAAACCAAAACTGTTGGTTTTGGCACCAGGCTGTAAATATGGACGTCAATGGTGATTGACCATAGACAGTGTAAAGATGGACGGTGGAGCTGCTCCTCTAAAGTGAAGCCAAATCAAGTAGAGCTCCCCCTGGTGTCTGGCTGCAGTATAGGTCATAAGCTCCGCCCCCTCAATGTTAGTGGGCGGGACTTGGGCTGAAATAAAACACGAGAATACACGTTAAATCATTTTGTCAAGGATGGTTTCTGTTATTTTGGACAGTTAATATAATGTTGATGAATGTTCAAGTTAAGTTTTAGTTATTTGACGCTATATAAACAGGATGTGACATAATTGCGACCACCAGTTGCCAAGACTCTGGCTTCAAAGTTGCAAGATGCTGTTGCCCGTATCCCCGGGAAAGTTTGGCCAATGAGAGGAAGTGGAGACGTATTGTCCATATTTCTATACAGTCTATGACATTGACTCATTGTTGGTAGAGAGCCTCTAGTGGACAATAGAGGAACTGCAGCTGTGAGACTTCAGCCTTAGTTTTCAGTTTAGGTTAACAGTGTCTCTATTTCTAATGTTGGGAACTGATTCTGCTCCTGCAAAGACCTTACGGACCAATCAGATTGTTTGGGGGCGGAGCTTAATGTAGTGATGGACAGGAGAGTAACAGTAGTCGTAGTAGAGTTGAATTCATTCAAAATAAAATCTCTACCATCAGAGACGTGAGATGTTTAGAGTCCTGATACTGAAAGAAAAACAACGTGGCTGCTTTAAGTGCTGCTGTTGACCTCTGACCTCTGATAAGGAGGAGATGAACTCCCCATCATGGTCAACAAAGTCTCACATCATCATCATCATCATCATCATCATCCTCTTCCTCGTCCTCCTGGTCTCCACTAACCTCAGTCAGCTCCAGTTAATTTCCACCCCAGGTGTCGTTCAGCAGTCCACTGACTTTAAGCACCTGTCACAAACTCCCAGCATGCCTTTCACCTCACATTCATCACTGCTGTTATGAAGCATGAAATGAGACCGGGAGGCAGGAATGGGCGTGACAGCCCCCGTCTGCTCCTCGCAGACCTGTTTTTTATCGTTCCTGCTCTGACTGCGTCCGGGATAATAAAGTATGAAATGAGAAACAAATGTATTAACGAGGATCGGAGAATGGGCTGCAGCTGTTTTGTTGCGTTCATTTCTTGGTGGATTTATGGGACAACGTTGTTATCAGTGTTCAGCTTCACCAAAGGTTAATTTCATGTGTTTTAATTATTTGCAGATTTAATTCACACAGACGATGAGTCAACCCTGGAGTATTTTTAGACTCAATGCCAAACAACAGGAAGCATTAAATAAATAGTTAAATTTGAAAACGTACCAGAAGATAAATATATATTTTTTGTTCCTCTTTCTTTCTTTCTTTCTTTCTTTCTTTCTTTCTTTCTTTCTTCCAGATACGTGAGATCACGCACGAAACACGACATCGACATGCGCATCGGGATCCACTCGGGCTCGGTGCTGTGCGGCGTGCTGGGACTCAGGAAGTGGCAGTTTGATGTCTGGTCCTGGGACGTCGACATCGCCAACAAGCTGGAGTCTGGAGGCATCCCAGGGTGAGGAAACTACAGAGATTATATAGGGGTATCTTTTAGTTTTCTTTTAACAGCCCAACGCCAAATATGTCACATCTGATAGATGTGGGTGCTCCACATCATCAATACTTACTCCGAAAAACCTGTTGTATTCATTGTGGAGTAATCCATGCACTGCCAGTAGCTTTTGGCAGCCATTTCCAAAGTGGCCGTTGTCACGCACTTTCCATTTTCCAGAATCTTGCATATGCTATACATTGTGTTATAGTAAAAGTTGAAAAGTTGTGGATGAAATGTGAAACAGCAGGTGTATGTATGGTCATTCACCTCAGTAGTTATTGTAGGTTTCAGGGCTTCAAGGTTTTTAATGTCAATCCAAAACATGAGCTACAAGAGGATAAATCATAAATCTAAAAAAGATCAATAAAAATGAAATAAATCTCAGAGCAAGGATAAAAAACAGCTGTGTAATATATTAATATTAATGTGTGTAACTATACACATAATGCATTTTATGATACCACTATTCCAGTTTTTAATTTGTCATCATAAATTATGCATTCATTAATTCCGTAATTTAGGATGATGTTCACTTCGTAATCTTTTCCTTAATTTTCGCCAACACAGTGAAATGACTATCATAACCTACAATTTAACAATTCAGAGAATAAATTCAGAGACACAAACATTTTCTTTTTTCAGTCCATGTTCAGAGGCTGTTTTGTTTGTTTCAACCAAAAGGCCAAAATTAAAGGACATGAAAAGGATCCTGTTGTTTTAGCTTTGGTCCTTTAATCTATAAAACCAGAAAGAGAAGTAAAGGAGAAACCAGTGGTTATTAGATTCAAATAAAAGCAGAAGAAGAAGAAGTAGTTTCCATCACTGATGTCAGATCTTTTCTGTTGGTCTAAACGGAGCATGGACATGACTCTGGAACAATATTCAGATGTAATTTTAGACTTTCTGACTCAAGGTATCTGGTCATCTGAATTAATCTCTGAATCTGGAGAAGAACCAGGTTTATTTAGAGCTGAACACAATGATCCATGGACCAGAGAGACCTGGACCAGTGAGTCCTGGACCAGAGAGACCTGGACCAGTGGTCACCATGGAGACTGCTTCCTGGACCAGAGAGACCTGGACCAGTGGTCACCATGGAGACTGCTTCCTGGACCAGAGAGACCTGGACCAGTGGTCACCATGGAGACTACTTCCTGGACCAGAGAGACCTGGACCAGTGGTCACCATGGAGACTACTTCCTGGACCAGAGAGACCTGGACCAGTGGAGTCACCATGGAAACTATTTCCTGCTTTAGTCACAAAGAATACAGCTGTTTTTTGACTTGTTGCCCTTTTATTTTATTATATCACCTTAGTAGAAAGAATTAAGTCTAATATTATCTTCCTCTTTTTAGTTTTCTTTTTGTTTTTGGATTTAAAAATGAAAATCAAGTAACAGTTGTTTTTGCAGTTTTGATTTCTGGTTTTAAAAGTAAACTTTACAGAACATTTTTTTTTCTAAAATCAAAAGAATCATTTATGTTTGCATTTTGTTTAAAGGTCCTTTGACCACCTATATTTGACTATTAGTTGATAGTTCAGGCTTCAGAGGATTTAATAGTTGCAGCTGCATACTGTGGACAAACCAAGCTGCAGTTTCTCTTCAGTATTCTGAAGACCTCACGGTGGTTCGGCCTCCCCCCCGCTCATCAAACACCTTCTAATAAGTGCTGGAACTCAGTCGACGTGACCTTTGCATCCAGTCCCTGACCTGACAGGGTTTCACACCTGCACTCTCTCTGATTGGCTGAACGTGTCTCTGAAATCACCTGCTTTGGGTTTATGGGTGGAAACCTGCAAAGTCTGTCTCTGTGAGATTCAACTGGATATTTGTGAACTTCCCTCGGGAGGATTCTGTTCGATTCTGGTTCCGATTTGATATGAAACCTTCAACTCTGAGAACAGAGAGGTGAGAAGTTACAAGGAAAACCTGATTAAATGTCTGTAGAGGTGTTTTGATGCAGAACAGGACGGCTCTCTGAGAATTTAATGAGTCTGGAGAGACACACTCACAGGATTTAAAGAAATGACCACTCCAGTCCAATGACAATGGATAAACCAACCATATGTTTCCTGAAGACATCTACGGGGATTGATCCACTTTTGGAGCCAGCCTCTAGTGGCAGTTAGAGGAACTGTGGTTGTTGTGGCGTCTGTTGTTATAATAATAAACTAAAATGTGTTTCAGGAGGATCCACATCTCCAAAGCTGCGTTGGACTGTCTGAACGGCGACTACGAGGTGGAGGAGGGTCACGGGAAGGACCGCAACGACTTCCTCCGACGCCACAACATCGAGACGTACCTGATCAAGCAGCCGGAGGAGAGCCTGCTCACCCTGCCGGAGGACATCATGAAGGAGGCGGTCAGCTCGGCCGACCGCCGGGCCAGCAGCGCCACCTTCAACGAGGCCTCCTGGAGCCCCGAGCTCCCCTTCGACAACATCGTGGGGAAGCAGAACGTAAGTCCCGGCCCGCCGCAGCCTGTGGTTCAGGTCAATGTGCTCTGTAATCACACGGTGAGAGAACGTCTGTCTGCAGCAAACCTGTCCTGCAGCTCAAAGCAAATTTTAGGAATGAGAACCAATGTTTTCTTTGAGGGAATATCTTCAAAGTTTGTCAAACCAATTGAAAAATGTAGAATAATCAGGTTTTAAAAATAAGACTCACTGCAGGATAGTTTCTGAAGACGGCGCTTTCTTTTCTTTTTCTAGTTTTTTGTTTTAGTTTTTTTATTTATTGCAGTGCATGGGATCTCCTCAGTTGTCTCGCCTGTTGGTTGTTGCTTTGTTTTGTCTTTACTTTGTTTTCCTTGGGACGGATGGAGAGAGTGTGTTGCCGTAGTAACGTGCCACTGACGAGCTTCTGATTGCGTGGTCCGTTCAAGCGTCCTCCCCGTGTCTCCTCCATTTGTCCGTCTCCACAAATCGACGGTGTGAACACTGATCTGGTCTCTAGAGTCCAGGTTAGAGTCCAGGTGTGAACACTGATCTGGTCTCTAGAGTCCAGGTTAGAGTCCAGGTGTGAACACTGATCTGGTCTCTAGAGTCCAGGTTAGAGTCCAGGTGTGAACACTGATCTGGTCTCTAGAGTCCAGGTTAGAGTCCAGGTGTGAACACTGATCTGGTCTCTAGAGTCCAAGTTAGAGTCCAGATGTGAACACTGATCTGGTCTCTAGAGTCCAGGTTAAACAGTTCCAGGTGTGAACACTGATCTGGTGTCAGTCCACATGTGGAGGTGGTCTGGGACACATGTGACCTCCTTCCTTTGGTAGTGTGAACACACAATGAGTCCTGGGTCACATTAAAGACCACCTACTCAACAGGGCTGATCTGAGGAAGAGGAGTTTAACTCCTTCATTCAACCACTAGTAGAAATGATCACATGAATCAGTGATGTCTGTTCATTAGTAATGAGAGCCTTTTAAAAGATTCTGGTCTTGGAGCTGAGAACTAAACTAAACTAGAAACTGATCTGAACTAGAATCAACTCAGGAGAGACATTACTCTGAGGATGGAAGATTCCTTCCTTCCTTCCTTCCTTTCTCTTTTCCTTCCCTCCTAGATTCCTTCCTTCCTTCCTAGGTTACTTCTTTCCATCCTTCACTTCTTCCTCCTTCCTAGGTTCCTTCCTTCCTTCCTCCCTTCCTTCTTTCCTTTCTCTTTTCCTTCCTCCCTTCCTCCCTCCCTTCCTTCCTCCCTTTCTCTTTTCCTTGCTTCCGTCCTTCCTCCCTTCCTCCCTTCCTTCCTTCCTCCCTTCCTTCCTTTCTCTTTTCCTTCCTTCCTTCCTTTCTTTCTTCCTTCCTTCCTTCCTTCCTTCCTTCCTTCCTTCCTTTCTCTTTTCCTTCCTTCCTTCCTCCCTTTCTTCCTTCCTTCTTTCCTTTCTCTTTTCCTTCCTCCCTTCCTCCCTTCCTTCCTCCCTTCCTCCCTCCCTTTCTTCCTTCCTTCTTTCCTTTCTCTTTTCCTTCCTCCCTTCCTTCCTTCCTTCCTCCCTTCCTCCCTTCCTTCCTTCCTTCCTTCCTTCCTTTCTCTTTTCCTTCCTTCCTTCCTCCCTTCCTCCCTCCCTCCCTTCCTCCCTTTCTCTTTTCCTTCCTTCCTTCCTTCCTCCCTCCCTTCCTCCTTCTTCCCTCCCTTCCTCCCTTCCTCCCATCCTCCCTTGCTCCCCCCCTACCTCCCTCCTTTCCTCCCTTCCTCCCTTCCTTCCTCCCTTCCTCCCTTCCTCTTCCTTCCATCCTTGCTTCCTCCCTTCCTTCCTTCCTTAAATAAATCAGATCTTAACATGTGAGAGTCTTTCCATCTGGTTCCAACATCTGGATCATGTCTCCAAGTCAACAAGCAGCTGTTGATGGTTCTGATCCAGCGGTAGGTAGAGATCCATTAGAGACAGCAGCTGCTACAATATTCTACTGACCTATTGTAGAATAAAACTATTAATATCCTTCCATGTGTCTGTATATCAAAATAAATGAACACCAAGAGGATATCTGCTTTATTTCCATGTCTGTGGTGTGCAGCAGATCTGATCCAGGATCAGGTTTCTTTACTCTCTTCTAGTAAAACGTTGGTCCAGAGTCACAGTCTTGTACGTGGAAGATTCTCAATCAAAGACATGCCATCATGCATAACAGCTCAGGGGGGGGGGGGGCAAGCTGCATATTGAGACCACATTTGCATCCAGAGATTGATTTGAGGGGACGAGCTGTTGCGTCCCGCACTGCTGGCCAGCGCCCAGCACCAAAAACATGGCGCCTGCCTGGAACTCGGAGTTCTTCCACCAGAACAAAACAACCGACTGTTGACTCCCTACGACCTGCTGCTACCGCTGCAGGATGATAAACGTCACCGTCTTTTTTTATTTCAGTTGTTCCTAAAGTGTTTTTGTGTGTGTGTCTGTGTCAGGCTGCATCCTGCTGGGGATGGCTGCTGCCATCAAGGAGTGTCATTGCTATGGGGTGGGGGTGCCTGGTCTGGTCTAGGTGGGTGCTACATGTCTAAGTAACATCCACACCAATGAATGCCAGGTCCAGAAGTTTCCCAGCAGAACACTGAACTGTCACAAAATGTTTGATGTTATTAATTTATCCTGCACAAAGGCGGTTGTTTGTTTGTTTTTTTGTCACACCGTCCTGATTATTAACCCCGTTAATTTATAAAAATGACATTTATTGTCCCGTCTGTTGATGAACCTCGTGCACCGTGAAGCGTATCTCTGCTCCCCCCGTGGTTTCGTTTGGTGCAGCTACGAGGCGTCGGTGAACTCTGCGCTACCTCTTGTGCGTGCGTACCAGCATCTGTGCAGCTTATAGCGTTAAATGCAACATTTGAATTCAGAGGAATGTTATTTATTTATTTATTTAAAGTGTCACTTCCTTTGTTTGTGGCGAATTAAAAAGAAAATCCTGTCAGGACAATTCACCGAGCGTCTCTTTGCACATCAAAGGCTCCTCTGAGGAGATTTGAAGTGTCTTTTATGTCGTCGCTTGGTGAGGCTCTAAACCCGACTTCTCTCTCTCTCTGGGGGGGTGGGTGTTCTGTCCTCCAGCGCCCCCCACCCCCCGGCCCTCCACTCGTGTTGGTTGGATTCAGCTTTCAGCATCACTGGCTTCATGATAAAGCTGAATATTAGGAGGGAGTGAAATAGAGAGAAATATTCAGTGTGGACATGTTATTTAGTTATACAGGAAACTGTTTTGATTTGACTGCAGTGAAGGAGGTTTTGATCTTAAATACAGGAATAAGTCGAGGTTCGTTATCGCTGTCATCTCCCAGCTGTACATGTCTGAGCCCCTGGCTGGATCCCAGGCTGTGGATGGTCGTTGTCTATGACAAGCTTTGAAATCCTTCTCCCAGGTCTCTGAGGTCTCTGCTGGACCCGCTGAATGAATCTGTCTTTACCGCTTTCATGCTTCACCGTGTACCTGCATGGCTCCCATGATGCACTGCACGGTCACGGTGCTTTTCACCTGCAAGGAGCTCGAGTGTTGCCTCAGAAGATCCAGTTAATGCTGGAGACAGGCGCTTCACTCCTCTGCACTCGGTATTTCAAGTTTAAAACCAGAAAAGAAAGTTTTCTGTAACGGCTTGTCCTGCGAAAGGTCGCGGGTTGGGTGGAGCCTGTCCCAGCTGTCATTGGGTGAGAGACGGGGTGTCTTTGGACAGTGGGAGGCAACCCCACTCCATAGCAATGACACTCCTTGATGGCAGCAGCCATCCCCAGCAGGATGCAGCCACAAAAACACTTTAGGAACAACTAAAAAAAAAACATGAAGAACAGCACAAAGTGTTGACCTGGCCTCCAAATTCACTAGATCCCAAGCTGATCAAGTATCTGTGGGATGATCCACAGAGGCCCCTCCCCTCAAAGGCCCCACCACAGGACACCCTTAGAAGACCCATGTCCATTCTCTGATGATTATTAGGATACCAACCAGTGTTGATCAGATCACATGGTTGATATTGTTCTTAATGTTTACAGCAGCTCTTTCAATCTTCTTACTTAAGTATCTCTCAGGTTTCCTCCAGCCTGTCCCACTAGCTGTCAAGACGTTTCACTCCATACTCCAGCGTTGTTCCACTTTCTTCTTTTGCCCCGGAGCTGGTGTGTTTGTGGTTTACATAACCTCCTGCTTTCAATCCTTTGAAGAGCACCGCTTCCAAACAAGACGCGCCGCAGTGAAATACACTTTCTGCCTCGGAGTATCCGTTGATCTGTCACACGAGCAGACATGTGAGACATCCAGCACGTTAAAAAAATAAATAAAAATCCTCTGACAAGTGTTCACGCTGCCCCAAACCAACCCCCCAACCCCCCCACCCCGTCCTTCCTCCTTCCTCCACTTGCCCTTTTCCTGGCATCATATGTTGGCATTTCCAACAGACCAATGTGTTCTGTTACTCATATGTTTCCTATATGTACTACTACTATACCACTGCCCCCGTACAGCCCGCTCTGCTCCGGGATACATCACAGCATAAAGGAGAGAAATGCCAGAGATGCGAGCATGTGCCCTTTAGGTTGTAATCCTCCCTCGGGGACATGCACGCCAAAAACAATCACAACATCAGGGTGCTCAGCTCTGCTCTCTGGAGGCTGAGGGCAGGTGTCTTATTGAGGTTATAAAGTCGTCTTTTGAAGTATTAGATTCACCTTTCAGATATGGAGTCTCTTTATTTACCCTGCTGTGTCGGTGCATAGGCTTGCTTTTATTTTGAAGTGCAGATCCTGGTGTCAGGCTGAATTACAGAGGAAAAGACAGTATAAAGCACAGAATGTAATGGGTTTGAATACTTGGAGCTTCTGGAAAGAAGGGAAGGACTTGTGTCAAATAGACAAGCAAAGAAAGAAAATGTCTTCGTGCATTTCACAAAACATGTTCTGCAAAAACTTCACCAGCAAATATAAATATAGAGCTGTAAACGTTTAAATATTATCAATGCCTTCAATCTGCAAATGAACTGTGTGTGTCTTCAGATTATTTGAATTGACAAGCTAATAAAAAGCAAAAAGAAATCATAAGATCAGGATGTTAATATTAAAAACTTATCTCCACACCACTGACAAGCTGCATACATTAATAACTTCAAAAGTAATTAAAGGGCAGTTCAATCTCAACTATCCAGCTTAAAGTCCAGGTGTGAACACACCCTGGACGCATTTACCTTCTCCCCAAGTCAACAAACAGCTGTTCATGGTTCTGAAACAACGCTAGGTAGAGACCTGCTTATTTACAGACAGACAAACTGAGATCAGATCTCAAGTGCTGGCTGGGGACGCATGTGGAGACACATTTGAATTTAAATATCCGGTGTGAACACGGGAACGTAGAGATGGACAGGTGTGATCAGATCGCCCAGGATGGGTGTTAATTCAAAAAAGTTGCTAGAGCTGAGGCGGGGTAATTCAAGAAGAGTACAATAAAAATAATTCACCAATGAGGATGGAGGAAACGATCAGACAGAAAACAAGAAACAGGAAGTAAGCAAAACAGAAGAAACCTTCAAAATAAAACACGTGAACTAAATTTCATTTCATTTCCAACAAACACTGTCAAATTAACGAAGATGTTTTCCTGTATTGCAAATATCTATAAATTGCTGTTAATTGTGGTCACTATGGCAACAAAGCTCCCATAGAGGAGTGGCATTATCTTCCTTTATCCATAGCAGAATCGATTTCCAATATAAGTGGAAAGTACAGATAAATAAGGCTGGCCTACAATAAGTGTTTCAGATCAGATGGTATCAGAGCGTTTAGTATTTTCAGGAGCGTTGACGTTAACGCTGGAAGCCTTGTGGCGTCAGCTCACATTGCTTAGTGCTTAAGAGCAACATCTGCCACCAGAACCCACCGTGTGCATCTGAATTTGTTCCCGGCAGGGTCGAGCCGGGTTGCGAGTTTGAGATTTCTTCTGAATCAATTTGATAATAAGGTCCACGTGTCATCGGCATAACTTGACCCTCGGAGCGCGTTCAGTTGAAGTGGTGGATGCCCGTCCAATTGTCCTCGTTATAATGAAGCTGGCGTATTTAGTGCGGCCGCCACAGATATGTTAATCATTTGACACGTAGGCCATGCGTTTTCATTTATATGCAAGAGAGTTTTTTTTTTTTATTCTGAGTCCGCTCGTCTTCACTGCGTGCTGTTAACAAAGATGGCTGAAAACACATTCAGGTCTCAGTGCTCTGTTGTGTCTGATTCTTGTTAATTTCTCAATATTGTAAATGTTGTTTTATGGTTGATCCATGTTTTATTACTGCTTAAAATTCCACAAGAAACTTTAGGTGCAGCTGATGTTATTTAAGATCATTTTATTTCCTGTGTCACTTTCCTGTCTCAAGGCTCAGAATCTGTGATTTGTGACTGACAAACCCTCTAAACCGCCATCATTTATAATCACCTGGTATTAAAATGTGTCCCCAGCCTCCACTTGAGATCTGATCTCAGTTTTTACTGTATGTAAATAAATACCAACATCATTTGGGGGTAGTAGGGTACTTTAAATAGCGAGTGTCTCTAATGGCTTTCTAGATGCTGTTTCTGAACCAAGAACAGCGCTGTTTGTGTGTCTGTCATGTGACACATGTTAAGTTCTTATTAATACATATTATATTACATCTATATACAAAACTCAGATTATAACTCTGAAACCTTCCATACAATGGACGGTATAAAGATGGACGGTGGAACTGCTCCTCTAAAGTGAAGCCAAATCAAGTAGAGCTCCCCCTGGTGTCTGGCTGCAGTATAGGCCATTAGCTCCACCTCCTCCATGTTAGTGGGCGGGACTTGGACCAAACTAAAATACATGTGAAATATATATTTTGTTTTCAAGGATGGTTTAATATAATGTTGATGAATGTTCAAGTGTCAATTCTTTTGCATTATTTTCCTTTTAGTTATTTGACTCTATAGAAACAGGATGTGACATAATGACGGCCATCAGTTGCCATGCCAACCACTCGTGCCATGCCAAACATCCAGTGGGACCGGGAGAGTTGTAAAAATAAATAAATAAATAAGTTCAGTGTATAATCCAACCTTTCCTTGTATCTGGTGGACGTAGAGCAGAGCGTAGTATTAATTAAACGACAACACGTGTGAAAATACCATCAGTTTGGTCAATGAGAGGAAGTGCAGATGTATTGTCCATATTTATATACAGTCTATGCTCCATACATACTGTAATCTCTGGTAATAAAAGGAAATAAATAACTTCACATCAATAATTAACCACATGCTGATGTGTTTTCTGTTCTCAGCTCCAAGGCCAGAATCTTTTAAAAGGCTCTCATTACTAATGAACAGACATCACTTATTATAGTGCTTGTGTATTTTTTCTTCTGAACGAACGAGGCAAAGACCATCCCGGTTGAGCAGCTGGAGTCTTTAATCCTAATGTGGTCTGAGATTGGATCAGTCAAATGTGTCCTGGGTGCGTTCACACCTGTACTTTATGAATTTTTAATGATCTATTAGAGTGTGATGGATTTCCCGTGGTAATGTGTTGAATTAAGCGAGATGACGGGAGACATTCAATTGACCAGACTCAGTGAGAGATTTATTGAATCTCTCAACGTCTCCGTCATCACACATCTCTCTAATAATTACTATAATGGCTGCCGGCTTCATAGGTCTCAGACACTCTAAAAGGTAATTTGCCATATGGCTACTTTTGACTCACCGGTAATGGTGGAGCGCTAATGTCAGTAGCTCTGAGAAAATACCTCTGATCCTCACGTATGACCTTTATATCACTTTTACCGCCAGTGCTCCTCTTCGGAGGCGTTACATTATGAAAATCAACTCAGAGCGTCCGTTGAAGTAACCTGTGGAGATGATGTACACAAAACAAAGCTTAAACAAAGACAACTGGACTCGTCTGAGTTTCCTTGAAGACGTTTAGGCTGTTATCATGTTCCCCTGGCAAAGTCTTCATTGGCGTCATCCTCGACGTTCAGCTTACTTCCACCTCTGCTGCATTAATCGCCTGCGCCTTCATTACTTCATGCATTGATGGCTGTAATTCTCTTCTTTTTGGTCTTCCCTCCAAATGTCTTCATAAACCTAACCCCGCTGTCACGGTGTAGTAGGAAAATGGAGGACACAGATGAAATGAAAGACACAGGATACACAATAAGTAGCACAATCCAATGAATGATTGTCCAACAAGTGAAAACCAGAAACCACAAAAGAACGAGGAGAGACAGAAGGAGAAGGCAGAGTAACTTGGTGAAGACATCCGGGGACAAGAAGGGAGGGAGGGGACACAGATAAAAAGACAAGGCGAGGCAGTAACATCCAACCAATCCAATCACATCTGTCCATCTCTAAGTCCCTGTGTCTCCACCTGGTCTTAATATAAACGTGTCTCCACATGCGTCCCCAGCCAGCACTTGAGATCTGATCTCAGTTTGTGTGTCTGTAAATCAGCAGCGCCATCATGTGGTCAGTAGAATATTGTAGCAGCTGCTGTCTCTAATGGATCTCTACCTACCGCTGGATCAGAACCATCAACAGCTGCTGGTTGACTTGGAGACATGATCCAGAAATCATGGATCCTTCAAGGAAGGAAGGAAGGAAGGAAGGAAGGAAAGAAGGAAGGAGGGAAGGAGGGAAAGAAGGAAGGAAGACGATGCAAGCAAGGAAGGAAGCAATGAAGGGAATGAGGAAAGGAAGAAATAGGAAGAAAGGAAGAGGAAGGAAGAAAGGAGGGAAGGAAATGAGAAAGGAAGGAAAGAAAGAAACAAGGAAGGAAGGAAGGAAGGATGCAAAGAGGAAGGAAGAAAGGAAGAAGGGAGGGAAGGAAATGAGAAAGGAAGGAAAGAAAGAAACAAGGAAGGAATGAAGGAAGGAAAGAAGGGAAGGAAGAAAGGAAGGAAGGAAGGAAGAAAGGAAGGATCAGAACCATCAACAGCTGGTTGTTGACTTGGAGACATGATCCAGATTTTGATCTGTGATGTCTTCCTTTACCTCCCCCTTTGAAACCACCTGTCTTCTCTGGTTAAGACGTAGACGTTGTTGTCCTCGAAGGACTGTCCTTTGTCCTTCAGGTGCAGATGCTGGATCCATGCTTTAGTGTAGTCTCCAGTTACCTTAGCAAGTCTTAGCTCTACACATATTTACTATGTTTTGGACATTAGATTGTTGTCTCCTACGTCTGAGAAGCACAAGGACACATTGTGCAGTGTCGCCGTGGCGCTTTAAACGTCGTTAGGGAGGAGATTGAGGTTCATGAAGGGCACACAAAGCACCAGAATGCTTTAAGGAGTAATGTTTGTCCCTGAGTCTAAAGCCTCCACAAAACAAGTAAACACTAATTTAATCTTAAAATCAATGGTGTCCAGCTCAAAGGACTGACACTGCTATCTGAAGACACAGCTATGCATCATGTATTTATTTATTTTTTATCTAGATTGGAAGATTTGCAAATTAGATTCTGTTACCTTGAAGTTTTTGGGTTTTTATTCTGTTCATGGAGCAAAATTTTAATTAGTTGAATTTGAAGTCGTCGACTATTTCAGAGTGGGCTTCACCAGTTTCCAGTTTCACATTGGACCTCACTACGTTAAGAGGGGATATTATTATTAATACAGGGCATTATTATAATTATTTTATTATTATTCAACAGTTATAGTTGCAGACATTAATTCCAGGGACTTTAGAAAGTAAAGAATTGGATGACTGACCTTCAGATCTAAGTATAATGTGAGTTTCATGGAAATCGTCTGCACTAAATGCCTCAGTGATGTTATTATGCATGCATGTATTATACATGATGGACCACTCTTCCTTAAAACAGAGCGTTCCTCAGGGTCCTTCAGTTTGCCTTTGTTGAAGGAAGTAATGAAGTGGTCCTGCCAGGTTCTCAGTTTGTCTGAGGGAGACGCATTGAAGGTTCATTTTTGTGCGTTTTTGTCCTCATTTGTCCAAACTGAACTCCTGTGTTTCCTGTCCTCCGTTTAAAGCTTTTTAATCACCGATCCGTTTTCATTCCCAGTCCTTTCTCCTCTGCTTCCAATCACTGCAGCTTTGTCATGATGTGCACACAATTACCAGCTTTTGTCACCACGGACGGCGCAAAAAAAAAAAAATTAACACGCTGCGAGAGTGAATGGGAGATGCATGACTTGCTCCGAGCTGTCTGTCTGTCTGTCTGTCTGTCTGTCTGGTCTGGTCTTCCCTTTTCCATTTATTTCTGCCTTTCTTTTAGTTTTTACTTGGTGTATGTAATGAACGTAACCGTGTGTCTGTTTCTTCTTTTTCATTTGTAACTTGAATGAAACAAACGGGGGACAAGCAGGTTCATTCTATGTGCATGTGCTTTCCCTCTAGACTCTGGCTGCCCTAACGAGAAATTCGATAAATCTGCTTCCAAACCATCTCGCACAAGCTTTGCATGTCCACTCTGGTCCTGAGGAAATTAACAAGCGAATAGAGAGCGCCATCGACTTACGGAGTGGCGATAAGTTGAGAAGAGAGCATATCAAGCCTTTCTCACTGATGTTTAAAGACTCCAGCCTGGAACAGAAGGTAGCTGGGGTTTTAGACAGATACATGTTTGATTTTTATTTACTTATTTTTTCTTTCTTTTCTCTCCCTCCTCATATCTATTCTTAGACGAAGATTTTTTCAGAAGACAAAAACTATGAGCAACGATTTTCTTTTTTCTTTTTTTCCTGTCCTATCATGAGTAAGCTAAAGGCAGACATACGTAAATCTACATGAGTCAGACGAGCTTTGATGATGAGAGGCTGTAAAATGTGTGGGGGAAAATAAATATAAATAAGCAATGCAGAAAATTTAAAATGCATATAGCGCTCAAAGGGTTTTCTTTTCGCTCAGTATTTTCCTCTATTCGGTCTCCCAGCGTATGGAGTCCAAAGTGTGCCACAATAATTCTGGATTTACATTTTTTATTTGTTATTCCATTAGTCGTTAACATTAATTTCTCAATTTAAAGACAAGATAAATCGTCGTTAATTAGCAATTAGCAATTAGCATTAGTGGTATTTAATTTATGCATACGGCGTTTAAAACATCTTTAAATGAGTGAATCGATCCGTCTCCAGAGAAAAACAAAGAGATGCAGTCGCAATCTTTATTTATCTTTATGATGAGTTAATAATTAATTAATTAGATTTAGATTTAGAATTATTTTGGTGGCACACTTTGGGCTCCGTACAGATTTGCATGAATAAACAACCAGATCTCTAACAGTAGATGCTAACTCCTTTTTTTGTATAGTTTTTATTTTAATTATTATTGTTTTTTTTAATGACCATTTTCTTACTGGTGTAGTCAGATTTGAAACCAACTCAATCATGACTCATGTTTGACTTTTTGCTTCGATGAGGCCGAGAATGAACGACCCCCTTCAGTTTACTCATGACCAACCGTCCACACCGTGGACCTTTTACAGTCTTGTGGGGAAAAAAGTTGACGTGTTCAACTTTTTTTATTTTTTCTTTTATTAACACTGCTTTCACTAAAGAAAAAAAATGAAAATTATAACTTTATTATTATAACTTATCACACAATTAGGATGTTTCACGAATTTTGCTGAAATATTTAGAACCAAGTTCATTAGTCCAATAAAAACAGGAGCACATTTTAATTGAATGTGTTGGTTTGTACAAAAATTACAAAATCTACCACGTAGTTCATACTAACACAAGGACGCCCACCTGAATTAATGCCTTAACCCTCTGAGGTCTAGAGAATAATTGGCCTATAATTTTGGCTACTTTGGCTTTTACCTTTATATTTCATCTTAAAAACAGTTTACCTCGCCTTGTTTCGTGTCATTCTTTTCCAGCACAACCTCACATGTGTGACTTTACAGTTATTTTTTCATTCTGACATACTGTATTAACACACTGGACCTAAAACCAAACTAAAAACATAAAATTTGAGTAGGAAAAGCCTAGAAAAACATGTTTAACCAACCATTTTTATAACTTTGAATGCAAATCTAAACTGTAAATTTCAAAAGCTCCTGTACAAATTTAGCAAAAGTTATTTGCAACTTAAACTGAAGGAAGTGCATCAGGCATTTTTTGTACAACCATTTACAAAACTATCAGGCGTCGCAATAAGTTAACGTCTAGACGTCACAAATCTCTCCTCAAATCTCAAAACTCACTATTTTTTAAAATTTAGAAACCGGTCTACAGTTTGAAGTCAGCACTTTCTCTACGGAGACTCTGTGAGACGGCGTCTTGCTGCTACGTCGTCTTAACTTGGTCATGTGATTTTGAAGCACCGCCTTGTCCGTCGACTCCAGAGGGTTAATGTCAAACTAATAAGCTTTATTTTCTTTCAAGAAAACGCATTTATTTATTAGTCTGGTGTAGTCAGACTCAGCTCTTATCAGAATATCTCGTCATCTGGATTTCATTATGTCATTCAACCAATAAAGAGAAAAACTACTGACTACTGGTACTCTAAGCCCCGCCCCCAAATGATCTGATTGGAGCAGAATCAGTTCCCAACAGAGAGACTCCAGACAAACTTTCCTCCAGGTTGTTTCTTTACAGCAGCATCTTGTAAACAGGTTGCTTCCATATTAAACTAAATTCTGTATTTTCTTTTTTGAATGCAGTGTTCTTCTGTAGCTTTTACTCCCGTTTCTCCTTATTTTTGTTCCACGGACAAACTCACCTTTGACCTTTGAGTTGATCCTCATATTGGCCCCTCTCCCGCCACCTCTCCACATTTGTGTTTGGTCTTAAATCCCGTTTTGGTTTTGTTTCTCTTGGGTTTGCCCCTCTTGACCCTCTTCAGTAAATGTGCAGTGATTTGCTGTTGGCCTCCCTCATCTTTTTAATTATTTATTTATTTATTTTTTTTGCCGAAGTTGTGACCAAACGTGAAGCATCCTCTTGCTAATTTCCCAGCACCCTTTGAGAAAGAGACAGAGCAAGGACGGGGCAGCGGGGGTCATGTGGGTGGAAAGATTTAAGATGAGTCAGTGCCGTCCGTCCGTCCGTCCATCTGTCCAGACTGACTGGTGACTCACGTCCAAACAGCAGACAGGTCCCTCAATAAACAATATGAGACCAAGAAAAGAAGGCTGCACACTCTCTAACTAAAATCTGATTCAAAATTTGATCCTTTGATTTATTGCAGATTCTTTCCTACAGTTTGGTGAGAAGGTCAGTGTTTAGTAAAGACCTGCAGCTAGGAGGCAATGAGCTTAGCTGAAACGTTTTGAGCTTTAGGCGAACACCGCGCTAGCAGCTCAAAACGTTTCATTGTTTAGGGATAGAAATCAAACTATAACAACAACAACCTGCTAATAATAAAAATAATAATAAAGTCCAAAACATACTGAATCCAAATCCAACAGGGACGCAAACACCAGAGCAAACAGTATCTGAGAATTCAGGTAGGAACAAAGACGACTTGATAAAGGCAAAGAGATGCAATGCATGATGGGATACCAAGAAACAGGTGAACACTAAGGAATAGGAGGAGGAGGAGGACAGACAAAAATAAAGACAGGTGAGAGCAGTGACAAGTGACGGAATAAAAGAAAAAAAAAACAGATAAAGACAGGAAGTATGACATTTACCATTTAATAAAACCAGAGACACCAGGAAACCGGCAAGACATGGAGACCAGGGGCTTTTCAAAATAAAAGTTAAACGTTACAAAAACCCAGAACAGACTAAAAATAATACTGCATAGATAAATCTGAATGTCTAACCTCAGCTGTCAGGTCAACGTTAATGAAAATAAAATAATAACTTAAAATAAATAATTGACCCAAAAGGCCGTTTGCCGTGGTGGAGTTGTTAGCTTTGATACTGGAGGATCAATATGAAGCCTTAGCTTAGCTTCTCAGTTCTCACCTTTAGATGCAGCGCTCTCCACTTGTGTCTCTGACTCTGCTAACAGCTAGCAGCTAGCAGCTAACAGCTAGCGTTGTGCTTGGCAGCTTTGCACCTTCCCCAGGACCCCACAGCTAACCCCCCCTCCCACCCCCCGGCTCCTGTCTCTCTCTAACGCTTGTGGTTGAACCGTTGCATGCGTCTGTGGCAGAGCGTCCATGTGTCCGAGGAGCATTTTCAACGTTTATACTCTTCTTCTCTGTTTGTCTGGAAACTTGTTTTGCATTTTCCCTCACCTCACCTCACCTCCTCTTCCTCCTCCTCTGTCTTCTTCTTCTTCTTCTTCCTCCTCCTCTCACGGTGCAGTACTCCCAGATGAGGGACGAGGTTTTCAAGTCCAACTTGGTGTGCGCCTTCATCGTGCTCATCTTCATCACGACCATCCAAAGCCTGCTTCCTTCTGCCAGGTAAGAGAGCGACTCACCTCTACCTTCTACTCTCTTCTTCAGTCAGTCTCTAAAAACACTGTGGAACAAAACACAAATAAACTGTTTTCTTTTATTTTCACACGATCAAACACATGTCGGTGAGTATTGTCTCATCGTGTTTGTCTCACGTGGTTCTCTCAAATTAAACTCTTTTATCGTCCATGATTTATGAATTTAATCAGTCTCAACACACTGTTTGTTGTATTTTATTTTTTTCTTGAACAATATTTAGTACGGAGCCTCAGAGGGGACATTCCACTAAAAAGAAATTAAATAAAAAACAAGACATATTTTGCAAGATCTTTCAAAACATTCCTTCTATCTCTAGTTATGAAATACATGTATACGGTCTACAACATTTTTCTTAAAGTCATGTTGGTAGTTTTGTAAAATCTGAAATTAAATTTTTCATTTTTCATTTTTGTTAAATCACTCCCGGATCAAATTTCTATGACCAGGATGTTTCATTAATGTTTTTCTCAGGATTAAAAGAAAACGATCCACGTACTGGTTTTAGAGTCGTAGAAGATAAAAAAAAAAAAGAGAAATAAATAAGAGTTGATTTGAATTTCAATTTAAAAGGTAAATAAAAAAAGCCAATTCACCTTTGGTTCTTTAATCTGTGAAACTAGAAAGTGAGAGGAGAAACCAGTGGTTATTAGATTCTTAGAAAAGCAGAAAGTTTTGCAGAAGAAGAAGTAGTTTCCATCACTGATGTCAGATCTTTCCTGTTGGTCTAAACGGAGCATGGACATGACTCTGGGACAATATGCAGATGTAATTTTAGACTTTCTGACTCAAGGTATCTGGTCATCTGAATTTATCTCTGAATCTGGAGAAGAACCAGGTTTATTTAGAGCTGAACACAATGATCCATGGACCAGAGAGACCTGGACCAGAGAAACCTGGACCAGTAGAGTCTACTTCCTGGACCAGAGAGACCTGGACCAGTAGAGTCTATTTTCTGGACCAGAGAGACCTGGACCAGTGGTCACCGTGGAGACTACTTCCTGGACCAGTGGTCACCATTGAGACTACTTCCTGGTTCAGTCAAGGAGAATACAGCTGATTTTTTTAAAATCCCGTTCCTCTTTTTTTGTTTTAGAAAATAAAAATAAAATATGGATTTAAAAATTAAAAACAGTATTTCCAGTTTTCGTTTCTGGTTTTAAAAGCAAACTTGAAAACCTTGAAAACTTGAAAAGAAATGCACTGTCCATAAAAATGTAGTTATAGTAGAATTTGTTCAAAGCAGAAAAGCACAAATTAATTTTTTGGAAGTCATAGAAAATTACTAATCAAAACTGATCTGGAAGTAAATGAACAAAACTAAAAAAGTTGAGACAAGTGTGACTTTGTTTTCTCTCCATGTCCTCTGTCTGTAAATAGCTCCAGTCGTCAACGGGGTCTTCTTCATGATTAAGGATTAGCTGCAGAGTCATTTCCAGATCTCTTGATATCAACCGCCTCTCTTTTCACAGAATGGTAACCATGGTGATCCAGTTCTCTGTCCTCATCGTCCTCCACTCCTGCCTGGTCCTGGTTACGACGGCGGAGGACTACAAGTGTCTGCCTCTGGTCCTGAGGAAAGCCTGCTGCTGGATCAACGAGACCTACGCGGCCAGAAACGTCATCATCTTCGTCTCCATCCTCATCAACTTCCTGGCGGCGATGATCAACATAGTGAGTCAACTTTTACGGGCTTTTAATGACGATCGTGCTGCGGCAACTTTTATTAGAACTTCGTTTAAAAAGTTGTTAAAGACGCCTTCGTCGACCTCGGTGTAGCTCTGTTCTTTAAAGACACAAATCAAAACTATAGCAACTGAAACAAGCTGCTCATTAGCCTTCAGCGCTGCAGGGTCTCTGATTGCTTCTAGTGGAACTCATTAAGCAACCCCGAGGCTTTAGGACAAGTTAATCAAAGTAAAACAGAGCAACCTTCACCCTGAAAGAGGAAAGGCCTGAATTTAAATGTGCACAGGACTGACATCAAGTTCATTTTGGGCTGTTTTATTTTCAGGAGGCGTCTGAGTTGGCTGCTGAAAACGAGTCTAATAAAACTTCTTTATGTGGAAGGTTTCAACGGATACAGACAAATAAAACCAATCAGAGACATTTAGTTGTAAACTAATCCAGGTCCCCAGCTCTCAGACGACTACTGTTACTCTCCTGCCCATCACCACATTAAGCCCCGCCCCCCAAATGATCTGATTGGCCCAGCAGACCTTTGCAGGAACAGAATCAGTTCCCAATGAAAAAATTGTAGAAGCAGGTCTGACTTCCTGGATTCCTAATACTTCACTGAATACATTTTGGAATGAATTTTGACTGAGGTTGTCGTCATCCATGACTTAAACTACACTGATGAGCCACAACATTATGACCACTGACAGGAGAAGCGAATAACATTGACCATGTTGTGACAAAAACACTTTAGGAACAACTAAAAAAAAAACAGCACAAGGGGTTGACCTGGCCTCCAAATTCACTAGATCCCAAACTGATCAAGTATCTGTGGGATGATCCACAGAGGCCCCTCCCCTCAAAGGCCCCTCCCCCACTAACAACATCCTGTTGCCAGACACCACAGGACACCCTCAGAAGGCCCATGTCCATTCTCTGATGAGTCACCACAAGGGAGACCTACACAATATTTGGAAGGTGGTCATAATGTTATGCCTGATCGGTGTAGATGCTGAAAAAATGAGAGTGCATTTCCTCTAATGTCCACTAGAGGCTCCCCACCTACAGTTTTTGCAGGAGCATAGTCGGTTCCCAACAGAGAGACTCCAGATCAAACTTGAGTTTTTACAGATGAGCAATGCCAGAAAAATGCTGTTACAGTTTAAACACATTCATGGAGTTCATGGAGGCAGATTTATAAGAATACAAACCCAAAAAGAAAAAAGCTAAAGCAGCTAAATTATGTAAACCCATCCTGTTGAATGGTTGAGAGAAAATCCTTCGTGGAGATCTTTAGAACTTAAAGATAAATTGCAGTTTTCGTGCCGTGAAACTGACCTTCGTCTCGAGAGATTAAAGTCTTGATGAAAATGTGTACATGAGCTGATCCTGCTCTACAGCGACTATAATCCTCCCTGTTGGTCTCCCACAGCTGTGGTGCGACTTCGACAAGTCCAGCACCTTCAGGAACCAGACGTACAACGAGTCGACCTCCATCCCCGACATCTGCTTCTACCCAGAGGTACTGGCTCTCCGAGGGGTCTGAGTGAAGCTTGCAGTCGGGTCTACATCTGTTTTTTTGCACTCGCGCGACAACATGATGAATTAAACATCCCCAACATCTGCTCACACCCAGAGGGAGGTCTCGCCTCAGACAACAGCGACGGATGGAGCCGTCAGAACGGCGCAGAGGAAATATCCATTATGTTCTTTTGCTCACACAATGTGCAGCTGATTGATGGATTCAATAAGAGAGCCACATCTTTAGAGCTGCGAGCTCGGGTTGAGTCACGTAACGCTGCGAGAACATACTTCTTCTTTCCTGAGGGTTGGGAAAGCTCGCGTGTGCAAATAAGAGCTGTTTTTAGAAGAGTGATTGGTTTTCCTTTTTTAAGACGGGACAAAACTAGACTGGGACAAAAGATTAGGGGAAGAAAAAGTGTCGGGTGCTGTGTGTTGTCAGGTGTTTAATTTAGTGTTTTACACATAAAGGTCAGCATCTAGTCTTGGTTTATTGCTGCTTAGCTGCTGATAATGGTTGTGTAATGTCTGCAGGAACCAGATGATTTAGTAAAGATGCTGTGAAAGTCAACAAATTAACCGGGCAAAGAGGAATAAGATGCTCCTGGGCTTCATTACGGGGAACGTAGAATGTAGAGTTTATTTTTAGTTACCAAACATTATGGAAATTAAACAGTGAAACACTCAAATACGGCTATAAAATACACTTCAGACCTCGAATTAACATCAGACCTGACCAGGTGTCAACAGGTCCCTGTGTCTCCACCTGGTCTTAATATAAATGTGTCTCCACATGCGTCCCCAGCCAGCACTTGAGATCTGATCTCAGTTTGTGTGTCTGTAAATCAGCAGCGCCATCATGTGGTCAGTAGAATATTGTAGCAGCTGATGTCTCTAATGGATCTCTACCTACCACTGGATCAGAACCATCAACAGCTGCTGGTTGACTTGGAGACATGATCCAGATGTTGGAACCAGATGGAAAGACTCTCACATGTTAAGATCTGATTTATTTAAGGAGGGAAGGAAGGAAGGAAGGAAGGAAGGACGGGAGGAAGAGGAAGGGAGGAGGGAAGGGAGGAAAGGAACGAGGAAAGGAAGAAATAGGAAGGAAGGAAGAGGAAGGAAGGAGGGAAGGAAAGAAGGAAAGAAGGAAGGAGGAGGGAAGGAAAGAAGGAAGGAAGGAAAGAAGGAAGGAAGGAGGGAAGGAAAGAAGGAAGGAAGGAAGGAAGGAAGGAAGGAAGGGAACGAGGAAAGGAAGAAATAGGAAGGAAGGAAGGAAGGAGGGAAGGAAAGAAGGAAGGAGGAAAGGAAGGAAAGAAGGAAGGAAGACAGATGCAAGGAAGGAAGGAAGGAATGAAGGGAAGGAAGAAAGGAAGAAATGGGAAGGAAGGAAGAGGAAGGAAGGAAGGAAGAAAGGATGGAAGGAGGAAGGGGAGGAAGGAAAGAAAGAAACAAGGAAGGAAGAATGGAAGGAAGGAAGGAAAGAATGAAGGGAAGGAAGAAAGGAAGAAATGGGAAGAAAAGAAGAGGAAGGAAGGAAGGAAGAAAGGAGGGAAGGAAATGAGAAAGGAAGGAAAGAAAGAAACAAGGAAGGAAGGAAGGAAGGAAGGAGGAAGGGGAGGAAGAAAAGAAAGAAGCAAGTATGGAAGGAAGGAAGGATGCAAAGAGGAAGGAAGAAGGGAAGGAAGAAAGGAGGGAAGGGAATGCGAAAGGAAGGAAAGAAAGAAGCAAGGATGGAAGGAAGGAAGGAAGGAAAGAAAGGAAGGAAGGAAGGATGCAAAGACGAAGGAAGAAAGGAAGAAAGGAGGGAAAGAAAGAAGGAAGGAAGGAAGGAAGGAAGGAAGGAGAAATGTAGGAAGGAAGGAAAGACAGAAGTAAAGAGATAGGAAGAATATGAAGGAATAAAAGTAGTAGATGAGACCAGTTGACCGTCTCTTCGTGTTTTTGTTTTCCAGTACTTCGTGTTCACCGGCGTCCTGGCGATGGTGACGTGTGCCGTGTTCCTGCGGCTCAACTCTGTGCTGAAGCTGGCGGTGCTGCTGGTGATGATCGCCGTCTACTCGCTGCTCACCGAAGCGTTCTACACATCGCTGTTTGTTCGCTACGACACCGTCCACCACAACACAGAGTGAGTATGGGGGTGGTGTCAGACTCTCAGACTCTCAGATTAATCTCTAATGTTAATGAACATGACTGGACGAGGTTCAAATGAACATGTGCAGTAGATAAGGTGAAGGCAGGTACATCAGTAAACACACAGAGGAGCCACGCTGACCTTTCTTCTCTGGACACAGATGTGGCAGATGTGAGAAAGCTCATCTTCTGTTTGACAGCACGGTGACTTTTACAGCGACAATGTACGAAAATAAGCGTAACATAAAGAACAACCCTCGGAGTAGAGGTTTCCATCCGGAGGATCTCCGCAGGGAGCTGACGGGAAGCAGATTAATGTCTGAGGCATTCTGGGAAACGAGAGGAAAGATCAACAACTACAGACGTGTCCACGGCAACAGATGAAGCTGTTATTAATTCACTTCTTCTTCTTCTTTTGTTCAAGTTGCATTAATGAATCTTTTTTTATTCTCTTTTTTAAATCTTTTTCTCCGGCTGGACAAATACCTCAACGTGAGCTCTGATTCATTTTAAACACCAGATGATTAGTTTATTCAGAGTTTTAGGACAAATCAGTGATGTCTTCGTCGTCCCAGGAAGAATTCAGCTCACTGAAAGATTCATTTCCTCTGCACAGTAGCTGTCGCTGGATCATGTTCGAGGAACCGTTTCCAGAACCGAAACTTAAGTTTATAAGCTGCACAAATAAAGCTTTGTTTTAGAATCTTTAAATTTGAACGTGAATTTAAAAGTACGAGAATACTGCAACAGGAAGAGAGAGAGGGAGAGATGGGGTGACAGAGAGAGAAACAGGATGAGAGAAAGAGGGAGGCAGGGAGAGAGAGAAAGGGAGACGGGGTAAGAGAGACCTCCCCCCTCCATGTTCCCTCCTCCAGAAGAAGAACTTCTACCATAAAGTCACGTTATTCAGTGTCAGTGAAGTCATTTCTTCTTCTTCTTCTTCTTCTTCTTCTTCTCTCGCTCCATCAGGAACTTCCTGGGAACCAAGGAGACGTCTTTGCTCCTGATGGCCATGTTCCTCCTCGCTGTGTTCTACCACGGGCAGCAGGTAAGAACTAGACCACCTCACCTGTTGAGTAAAAAGCCGTCAGGGTGTCGGATCAAGTCCCTTCATTCATTAATCATCCAGCTCTCTCTGATATCAGCTGTTTAAAGGAACCTTTAAGTTCCACAGAAACCACAACTTAGAGAAGGGACAAGTCTGCATTGTTCTTGTTAGAAGATAATAATGGAGGGATCAGGAGTTCCACAGGAACCTAGCATCACTCTTGTTGCTATGCGACCGTCTAATTAGCGCTAACCTGAAGTAGAAATAACCAAAGAAGACGAACAGACGGCTGCAGGTCAGAAGGTGTTCAAACGTTAGTCCATCAGGTGGCTTTTTATTATTTCACTCACTGCTCTAGAACCGTTCTGTGTCGCCGTGCTGTCAGATTTGATTCCCCTCTGATCACCTTCGGTGTGTGTTTTGGTTTTTGAGGCTAACGCTGCAGATCCCGTGGAAAGAAAGAGGAGCTTCGTCTGATCTCTGGCAGCATGTAGCCACCAGCTGTGAGCACAGCTGCAGCTGCTCCGCCCGCTGAGGTTTTAGGTTTCGGTCACTGGTCGGACTCAGGTGGCGCCGTGCCGGATGTGTCTGGATGTAGATCTGTAGCATTTTAACCCGTGGTGCTTCAGTAGGACACTCAGTCTGTCTGTTACTGACTTGATCTGTGGCCCCGACCTGCAGCCGTCTGCTACATAACACATGGGACTGTATCACAGTTATTCATTCATTTATTTTACACCTGAAAGTACTCTATCTGATGTTTATACATTTTATATCTAGCCCGTATTTTCATATCCTTGTATGTAGACGTGGATGAGATATCTTAAAGACTCTCTACAAGGGTCTGTGCATTTTAAAGCTTTTAAAGCTTTTAAAACCAGACATTTTTATTTTTATTTTTGTAGTCTAAAACAAAACAATATAAGGTTAACATTAGACTTAACTTTCTTTCTACTAACGTTATTTAAAAAATAGTAAAACTGAACCAGGAAGTAGCCTACATACATACATGTGGAGTTTCCAGGTCTCTCCCATAGGCAGTATAAAGATGGACGTGATGCCAAAGCAAGAAGAGCTCCCCCTGGTGGCTGGCTGCAGTATAGGTCATAAGCTCCACCCCCTCAATGTTAGTGGGCGGGACTTGAGCCAAACTAAGACACTTAGGTGGTTAATATAATGTTGATGAATGTTCAAGTGTCAATTTTTTGGATAAGTTTCTTTCAAGTTTGTTATTTGACGCTACAGAAACAGGAAGTGACTATACTGATCAGACTCTGGCTTCAAACTCGGAAGATGCCGCCGCCCGTATCCCCGGGAAAATAGTGTCAGTTCGGCCAACGCAAGGAAGTGGAGAGTTTGTCCATATTTATATACAGTCTATGTTCTCTCTGGTCCAGGAAGTAGTCTCCATGGTGACCACTGGTCCAGGTCTCTCTGGTCCAGGAAGTAGTCTCCATGGTGACCACTGGTCCAGGTCTCTCTGGTCCAGGAAGTAGTCTCCATGGTGACTCCACTGGTCCAGGTCTCTCTCTGGTCCAGGAAGTAGTCTCCGTGGTGACCACTGGTCCAGGTCTCTCTCTGGTCCAGGAAGTAGTCTCCATGGTGACCGCTGGTCCAGGTCTCTCTGGTCCAGGAAGTAGTCTGCATGGTGACCGCTGGTCCAGGTCTCTCTGGTCCAGGAAGTAGTCTGCATGGTGACCGCTGTTCCAGGTCTCGCTGGTCCACAGATCATTGTGTTCAGCTCTAAATAAACCTGGTTCTTCTCCACACAGATGACCAGATACCTTGAGTCAGAAAGTCCAAAAAAGAGCAAGGACTGAGAGACTGTGGACCATTTGCTTTTGTTGCTGTCAGGGCCACAGAGTTTCTGCAAGAGTGGGACGGGACCACAAAGCCTCCTGTTGTCTTATAAATCAAACATCAGACCCACGTAGAGCTTTAAAAGCTGTTCTTTCCAAACAGGAGAAGAGCATATTGCTGCGGCGAATCGACTGAAATGACACAGAGCGAGGAACCTGAATTTAATTCCTGGTTTATTTTTAATGACGTTAGCCGGTTCCAGACCACAGAGAGAAAACAATGCTGATCACAGATCAGTGGGCTGGACGAGGAGCTGCTGACGGTATCCAGTTGTATCTCAGTCTTGATGTTTTGAGAACGGCTTTTGTGAATATGAGTCTCTCTCAGAAACATTTGTTAACTGGTGACTTGAGTGTCGCGACTCAAAACAAGTCTTGTAAGTAGACAAAGAGAACTCAATCAAACACATGAAATAGAAATATTATACTGGTGCATGTGTTCATATCATTGTCTCCTTGTTTCCAGTATCTGCTGTGACCTCCCTGTAACTAAATGTTTCTGGTAACTGCTGATCAGTGGTCTACAGCAGCTTGGAGGAATTTTAGCCCATTCCTCAGAACAGAACCACTTCAGTTCTGAGATGTTGGTGGGTTTCCTCACATCAACTGCTTGCTTCAGGTCCTTCCACAACATTTCTATTGGATTAAGGTCAGGACTTTGACTTGGCCGTTCCTAAACATTCATCGTGTTCTTCTTTAACCGTTCTTTTGTAGAACCACCTCTGCGTTACGTTCTGCTTAAACAATTAGGGCTGGGATATGGGAGGGTTACCTAGGCAACAAGAGCCTGCAAGTGTCGGCTACGAAGAGATGAAATAGCAGCTGGGCCTTAAACTTGAACACGGTGACATTTGAAGGCAAAGGACTTTGTGACGTTGAGCAGAAAAAATACCTGATGTGATTTATATCTGAGTGTGTTGAGTGATAGCCCTCAAAGTAAATGTCAGGCACACTCATTGTATCGGCACTTCTTCAGATCTTCAAGATTAGAAGAAGGCACAGATCCCTACGCCTGTTTTAATAAATCAACCTTTTTATTTTTTTGTCTTGAAGCCTTCAGAAGGAAGGCTGCGGTGCGGCATGTGACCTGATCGCTCTGCAGACGCCAAACAAAACAGAAACAAGCCACTTTGTTTACACATCTGATACATTATACAAGCCATTTTTATAAAGATGGCGGCCTGAAGGAAACTGGTGCCCCCCCATCTGCGCTGCTTTCATGCTCTCTCTATGGCAACCTTTGATCGCGCCGCCCAGCAGCCGGCCGTCGGTCGGAGACGGCCCGTAATTGAAGGCCTTTTGTGGCCTCATGAAAGTAGACAGCAGCCGTATTTGAAGTCATCCAACGGCATATTGATTCTGCTCCGGGTCAATTCGAGCGCTTGTTTGGCAAAGCAGAGACAATGACGGCGCACAGCGTGAGGCGCGTAACCATCACCGCTCTGAAAGGCTGCTTGTGTGAGACGCATCAGGCCGAGTGGGAAAGAGCGAGTGTCAGCGGGGGGGGCGGGGGGGTCGGGATTTATTTTAAAGTGCAGCAAAAACGTTTTATTTCTCAGGCTCACAGCAGGCGTTACGTTGCAGCACCGTTCTTCCGCAAAACTCTCTTTATATCACGGTTATTTACTGTAATACACTTCAGAGGAAACACTTCCTCTAGACTCATTTGTGATTGGTTAGCACTGCGCTCTGCTCTACTTCCACCAGTTACAAAGGAACACCTCATTTAGTGATTGTCAACGGCAACTGTCAGTCATCGTGATGTCACTTCCTGTTATCATAGCGTCAAAAAACTTAGAAGATACAAAGATCTACCTAAACTGACAGAAACCATCCTTGAAGTGTTTTAGCATGGCCCAAGTCCCGTTCACTAACATGGATGGGGCGGCGCTTATATGGCCTGTACTGCAGCCAGCCACCAGGGGGAGCTTTGGAGCTGTCATGGCGTCCATTTTTTTTTACAGTCTGTGGTTGAAAGGGACGAAAACCTCCCAAAACGCTTTCCATGAAAAAATTTCCTGGCTTTGGACGAACAATTAGTGGAATGTGACTTTTTCTGTTGCTGCCCCTAGTGGTCGTTATTTTAGCAGCACCACAGCTGAATTATTAGAATTTATAACTTTAAGGTTTGCATTGACTTTATTCTGAATCATGACCAAAATATAGTGAAACTTCATTTTCAATACTTAAAATGTGACCTGTAATCGAGTTTGTCTGGAGCAAAGATCCAACAGAAACCCAACCAAACCAATATACGACTGTACTTAAACAACAACGAAGCGTCTTTTGGATTCTGGTAGAACAAGGCCTTTTGATTCTTTGTCGATGAGAACTCACTGCTCATTGTTAAGAACATGTGTGAACACGGAAGCTGTTTATACATTAATTAGTGCAGACAAGAGCCTGTTAGAGCAGAAAGATGGAGGCGACTACTCCACTCTTCTTCTTCTTCTTCTTCACAGCCTCTTTTCATCACAATGGAGTTTTTATGATGTCTCTGCAGCAAAAACATTCATGTTTACTTTTTATTAAGTCGAAGCGACAAGAGCACAAAATATAATATTAGAGAAGGGAGATGCTTCACTTTGACTCTGTTATTGTGCATTGAGCTCTAATTAATGAGATAAGATGATCCTTTATTTATCCCACTGTGGGGGATTTGAAGTGTTGCAGCAGCAGACAGTTTAAAGGAGAGTACACAGAGGAGGTAAAAAATAGAGCATTAAATACAACAGTGGGTATACACCAATCGGCCATAACATTACGACCACCTTCCTCATCAGAGAATGGACATGGGCCTTCTGAGGGTGTCCTGTGGTGTCTGGCAACACAATGTTGTTAGTGAGGGGGGCTTTGAGGGGAGGGGCCACTGTGGATCATCCCACAGATACTTGATACTTGAAGTTTCCCAGCAGAACGTTAAATTATCACAAGATGGTCGATGTTATTTACTTCTCCTGTCAGTGGTCATAATGTTGTGGCTGTTTCCCAGCAGAACATTGCAGGTAGTCCACTATCCAGGATGTGAGGTGGTGGTCCTCTCCTCAGTATTACAGGGTGGATGGTGTTGAAATCACTGGATAAATCAAAGAACATGATTCTCCCAGCCCCCTCCAGGTGAGAGCGAGCTCTTTCCAGGAGGTAGCTCCACTGAGTTTCTGTATGAAGTAGATTTTTGTGTCTGCAGAAGCAGCAGAGGAAGCCAAGCCCGAGGCCTTTCACATAATAAACTAATGGCGAAGGATCACTGAAGCCAGATGAGCTTGTTGCTCATGAGTGCTGCTTCCTGTCAGTGCAGTAATTACATTACCAAGCTTTTCATTACATAGCTGCAGACAGGGCTCTTATTTTGAAATGATTAGGCTTTATTTTTATTTTATTTTTTTCTAGTTTTCTTTTTTGACACGCCAGTTTTCTGTTGAATCATTTTAAGGCTGCGTATATTCATCACTGACGTTGTCTAACGGCTGCAGAGACACAAGAAGAGATCGAACAATTTAATCAAGTGGCAGTAGTTAAACGAATCGATCGTTTGGAGCGTCGTTTAATTGGATCCGAACGACTTCTCTTCAGGGGGTCAGAGTCGAAAATGGGTCATCTGTTTAACCGCTGCATTTTTAATATACACCGATCAGCCACAGCATTAAAGCTGCATTAAGCCCCGCCCCCAAAATGTTCTGATTGGCCCAGGAGATCTTAGCAGGAGCAGAATCAGTTCCTAATGAAAGAAACTGTAGAAGATGGTCGCCATCCATGACTTAAACTAAATATACACCAATCAGCCGCAACATTATGACCAGGAGAAGTGAATAACATCAACCATCTTGTGACAGTTCAGTGTTCTGCTGGGAAACTTCTGGACCTGGCATTCATTGGTGTGGATGTTACTTAGACATGTAGCACCCACCTAGACCAGACCAGACACCCCCACCCCATAGCAATGACACTCCTTGATGGCAGCAGCCATCCCCAGCAGGATGCAGCCTGACACAGACACACACATAAACACTTTAGGAACAACTAAAAAAAAAACATGAAGAACAGCACAAGGTGTTGACCTGGCCTCCAAATTCACTAGATCCCAAACTGATCAAGTATCTGGTTGATGATCCACAGAGGCCTCCCCTCCCTTCAACACATAGCACCCATAGGAGTATTTTTCCTGTACGTGTCTGAGGGTTAAACGACTGAGCCACCCGTTCTTTCACCGGCCACCGTCTCATTATCCCGCCATCAAACAGGCCCTGCAGCCATTCTTAATTAGAAAAACAGAAAATGAGATTGAAGTTTTTGTAGTCACTCATGTGATTAAGTGACTAATTGATACCACGATTAATCACGAAACTGTTTCCGCCAAACGCTGCAGAGAGTCGCTCAAATCCTCTGAGGCTTATCTGCCTGGCCTCCAAATTAATTTTCAATATCGGGGCTGTTTTTTTTTTTTCCTCCTCCTCCTTTCTTCTGCATGTACAAACTAAATGGTACTGACTTTTGTTTGGCTCTAATGTATTCAAATGACTGTTCCATTAATTGTTCATTCAAAAAAGCAATTTGTGTTGCTTATTAGAATGCTTTTCTTTTTTTTTTCTACGCCTCAGATTGATCGCCCTCTCTTTGTGTTACATAATTGATCCGGGCTTTAACGGATTATTTCATTTTTTTTTTTTTTTTTAATTTAGCCGCTTGTTCCAGGACTGTGGCTCTGCTTTTCCATCATCTAAATGATATTAACAACAGATTATGGCCTGAGCTTTGGTTTCGTTTTTAAGAAATTAAGTAATTAACTTTAGCTTGGGCCTGTCCAGAAAGTTTGAGAAGTGATCGTCTTCGTAGCACCAACAGTTTGGAGAAAATGAAGACGCTGTTCGGCTGTAGTGCGTCAGGCTCAGGATGAGAACCAGCTTTGTTCAAAGACTTGTGGACTTCAGAGAAGAAAATATTTCTCCAAGAAAACTTTGCTGTTTATCATTTATTTAGAGCTACTCTCACGCTTTCAACTTATCTGCTCCTTCAGGGCTGGACGTGAGGCCGTCATGAAAAAGAAATACAGAGATCTCACATGTTGAATAACTACAGTGCTTCTCGGTTGCTCTCATTTGGCTCCTCAAAGATCTCCTCCTCCTCCTCCTCCTCCTCCTCCTCATTCGTCCTCATACCTGCAGCAAGCCATGTTTATTCATAGACATGTGTTCTCTGTTGTTGAGGTGTGGTCACGTTTGTGTAACAGCTTTGATAATTTCGGGAAAGATTTTAGTTATAATGTGAAGAAACCAACACCAACTAGTAGTAGATGTTTGTCCAGCCGTCCTAACCCAAGCTCCTCCTTTAACCACGAGCCGGGACAGTAGCTAGAGGTCACTTGTTTGGAAAGTATTGGGCGACCAGATAAGTTGATTTTCTGGTTGACGTCTGACTCAGTAGAATCACAGAGTTCAGTTTAATCTTTAATGCAAACATCCAAACTTATTATTATATAGACGATTTATCAATTAGCCCAATGGAATTACTCAATGTAATGATCACACCGAACATACAGTGTATACTTGTAGAGTTACGGATCATGAATTGAAATAGAAAAGGGTACAGAGGAACGTATGCTGTTCTCTCCTTTTTATTGTCAAACATTTTTATTTTTTTCTGTCTTCAGCTGGAGTACACGGCACGGCTGGACTTTCTGTGGCGGGTCCAGGCCAAAGAGGAGATCAACGAGATGAAAGAGCTGCGAGAACACAACGAGAACATGCTGAGGAACATCCTGCCCAGCCACGTGGCCCGACACTTCCTGGAGAAGGACCGGGACAACGAGGTCTGCAACAAACCCAGTGATGTGTCAATGTTTCAGAGGTCCCCGTTCAGACCCTCACGTTAACATCCAATCACAAGAGTCCATCTCTAAGTCCCTGTCCCCTCCGCCTGGTCTTAATATAAATGTGTCTCCACATGCGTCCCCAGCCAGCACTTGAGATCTGATCTCAGTTTGTGTGTCTGTAAATCAGCAGCGCCATCATGTGGTCAGTAGAATATTGTACCAGCTGCTGTCTCTAATGGATCTCTACCTACCGCTGGATCAGAACCATCAGTTCAGATTAGTTTCTAGTTTAGTTTGGTTCTCAGCTCCAAGACCAGAATCTTTTAAAAGGCTCTCATTACTAATGAACAGACATCACTGATTCATGTGATCATTTCTAATAGTGGTTGAATGAATGAGTTAAACTCCTCTTCCACAGATCAGCCCTGTTGAGTAGGTGGTCTTTAATGTGACCCAGGACTCATTGTGTGTTCACACTACCAAAGGAAGGAGGTCACATGTGTCCCAGACCACCTCCACATGTGGACTGACACCAGATCAGTGTTCACACCTGGACTCTAACCTGGACTCAAGAGACCAGATCAGTGTTCACACCTGGACTCTAACCTGGGCTCTAGAGACCAGATCAGTGTTCACACCTGGACTCTAACCTGGACTCTAGAGACCAGATCAGTGTTCACACCTGGACTCTAACCTGGGCTCTAGAGACCAGATCAGTGTTCACATCTGGACTCTAACCTGGACTCTAGAGACCAGATCAGTGTTCACACCTGAACCTGTTTAACCTGGACTCTAGAGACCAGCTCAGTGTTCACACCTGGACCTGTTTAACCTGGACTCTAGAGACCAGATCAGTGTTCACACCTGGATTTTCATGCAGATCTTTTAGAGCTGTAGATCTACATAAAACCAGCTTCATATTTAGTCCCCTACGTTCGTTACACTCTCGCTCTTTGACCTTTTTTTTCTTTTTTTTCTTTTCCAGCCTGCAAAGAAAAGTAATTCAGCGTAATTGCTTTTCAAAGACTCTACAGGGAGACTTGGTTGGGCGGTTCATCCAGCCGGAAAAGCTTTGTCGAGCTGGAGACTCCCCCTCTTTTTTCTTTTTTTTTGGTTGTGCATTTGATTTGATTTTAATAACACGTTGTCAGTCGGCAGCAGAGAACACATTGATTTGTCTCTCGGTTGCAGCGGTGACTCAGACCAACTTTACAGAGTTTCTCTTTTCGTTTGTCTTACTTCTGCTGCTTGTTTCCTTCAGTTTAATTTCCCTTCGATGGAGTTGCTCTGCATTCATTTAAATCTTTACCACTGTGACGCCCTCAACCAATCCAGATCTTTACCAAATTCTGGTCCAAATCCATTCAGATGTTGAGGTGTAGATAAAACTAGGGAGAGCGAAAAAGATTTAATGAGATATATTTGTTAATAAAGTCAAGTTTAAAGGACGGCTGAGAACTTAGTGAACATCTCTAATGGGCTGCCAACAATTAAGGTGACAGATGAATGCGTTTAAATGTCCATCGTGTGTTTTATTTCTAACGGTGTTGGTCAACAGAGACGACAGCTGGAGTCAAACCGGCGTGTAGTCTCAGTCTGTCCCTGTCCTCCGTTATCGAATCCTCCGATCTTCTGCCGCAAACAAAGGTTGATGAATTATGAATGTGTCAGGAGGGGAGAGCAGATATTAGCGTGCTCGAGTGCCTGTTCCTAATTAAAAAAGGACACGATTAAAAATGCATCCATTAGGACAGTTTGGCTCGGATCATTTGTGGAATCAGTCAAATCGGTGACAGAAAGCTGAGCTTGTGTCTTTGCAAAGGTTCCAGTGCCTTGCTCAAAGACTCTGCGGCAGCATGTCAGTAGCATTCACCTGAAGTCTCCTGTTCTTCTGTCGGTTAAGTGTCGAGCTGAAGTGATGCTCCTGCAAATGTAGCCGTGGATCTGTGCAGAGGAAAACCAGACTCGGTGAAGCAAACTGATCCAAGTCCTGCAGGGAATAGACACAAGGAGAAGAATGTATTTATATAAAAAAAAAAGTCCATTCAGAAATAAAAGAATCAGTCGTCTGCATGTGTCTCAGGTGGATTCCGGCTTTAATGTAAAGAATGTCACAGTAAAGTCTTTATTTTTTACTGTATTGAGTAATTACACTTTGAAGTCGAGCAAAGAAAAACGAAACACAACAACTTCTCCTTAATTATTAAGTTGAACTGTTGAACTTGGTGGTGGAGATATTCCTGTAGTGACTCAATGAATGACTGCATGTGACATTAGCATGAGGAGACCTGCTGCTGGATGTCAACTGGCCTGCTGCGCTGCTGCTTGGTCACGTGTCAACATTGCCCTCCAGTGGTGGAGACAGTGTAGTACAGTTCAGATGCAAGAACTTATATTTTTCCTGCAGCAAATATCAAACAGTTTGAAAGAGGCTTGAACTGAATGTGGCAGAACAGACGTTTACACTTTCATCTGTCCAGACGACTTTAGTATTCAACCTCAAAAACAAAAAGAATGGAGAGAATGGACATGGATCTTCTGAGGGTGTCCTGTGGATGTTGTTAGTGGGGGGCCTTTGAGGGGAGGGGCCTCTGTGGATCATCCCACAGATACTAGATCAGTTTGGGATCTAGTGAATTTGGAGGCCAGGTCAACACCTTGTGCTGTTCTTCATGTTTTTTTGTCACAAGATGGTCAATGTTATTCACTTCTCCTGTCAGTGGTCATAATGTTGTGGCTGGTTGTGTATAATCTTAAATCTTAATTTTGCATTTCACAAACAACGAGTCACATAAACACCTTGCGTGTCCTCAACAGGAGCTGTACTCTCAGTCGTACGACGCCGTGGGCGTGATGTTCGCCTCCATCCCGGGCTTTGCAGACTTCTACTCCCAGACTGAGATGAATAACCAGGGCGTCGAGTGTCTGAGGCTCCTCAACGAAATCATTGCTGACTTTGACGAGGTGAGCCGCCTTCTTCCACTTCAGACTAACTTTTAAACACGTACGCCGCCGCCTTCCCATGTTGGATTAGAACGTCTCTTTAGAACTGATTAATGCAAAGACAGGAACACCAGGCACGAGGGCCGGCTCATTCATTTACACAAAGTGTGGACATTACTTGATGAAGTGCACTGCTGAGATGAACGCAGGTGCTGGAAAAAGATCAGACATCATTCATCTTGTCCAACGAAGGTGCATGACAGTAACTTCAGAAAAAATGAGATTTTGAAGCTGGCTTAGTTAAAGTAGAAGAGATATCTGAGCTGTAAAGTTTAATAGATTCAACCAGAAATACTGATTTCTGAGTTCTTCAGATTCTGAAGGAGTGAACGTCTCATGCTGAGGTTTCCCTAACACTCATGTTCACTTTATTTCCCCGTGGACAGACTCAAGTCCCGATCGAGTCTCCGAAACTGAACTGAAAGTTTTGTTTTGACAGAAAATGTCAAAGTGTCTTAATAAGCTGTGCTCTCTGCCGCCTCGGGCCTCTCCACAAACTTTCCAACACTTTCCCCTCAAAACTGGAAGCAGACCTCTCTGTTCTCCATCAGGGAACTCGTCTCCAGAGAGGCAGCGGTTCTTCACTTCAGCAGCAGACGAGATCAGAGACACAAAGGAGTTCATTAATACACGACTACTACTGTTAAAAAAATGTGTCACGATCATTGAGGAAAAAAAAAACAGTCTTACAAAACTCAGGACTTTAATTACGATCATAAAGTGATGGCAGAAGATGAGGTTACCACCATGTTAGATTCGTTTCGTTCTGGATGTTTTCAGAAATAAACTCTGGAAAGAGATTGGAACCAAAAAACATGTTCACATTGTTTCTGTATTTTCACAGTTGCTGGGTGAGGACCGCTTTCAGGACATCGAGAAGATCAAGACGATAGGCAGCACCTACATGGCCGTCTCTGGTCTATCACCTGAGAAACAGGTGAGGCAACGTGGTAATATCTGTATCAAACACAGAAGTAAGGCTTGTAGGTTAGAAACTGTAAATGCTGCTATAGCCACAAATTTGGTTTGGTTTACTAAATATATCAGGTAGCATGGAGAGAAGTTGAAACTGTTTGCCTCTCTGCTAATAGCAGCTCTTCCTACTTCCTAGCGTCCTAGCTAATAGTAGTTCTTCCTAGCCTCCCGGCTGCTGGTAGGTCTTCATAGCTTCCTACCATCCCACCTAATAGTAGCTCTTCCTAATATCCTAATCTCCCAGCTAATAGTAACTCTTCTTAGACTGCCAGCAAATAGTAGCCCTTCTTAGCTCCCTAGCCTCCCAGCTAATAGAAGCTCTGTATGGTATCCTAACGCCCCTGCTAATAGTAGCTCTTCCAAGCTTCCCAGCTAATAGTGGCTCATCCTAGCCTCCAGGCTAATAGTACGTCTCCCTAGCTTCCTAGCATCTCAGCTAATAGTAGTTCTTCCTAGCCTCCTGGCTACTAGTAGGTCTTCCTAGCCTCCTTGCTCATAGTAGCTCTTCCTAGCAAATAGTAACTCTTCTTAGCCTGCCAGAAAATTGTAGCTAAATGAAGCTCTTTATGGTATCCTAACGTCCCTGCTAATAGTAGCTCTTCCTAGCCTCTTAGTGTCCCAGCTTATAGTAGCTATTCCTCGCGTCTTAGCTTTCCAGCTAGTGGTCATGTGGTCATTAAAAGACCCTAGCAATGTGAGTTTCAGGTGGACAACCAGTTCTCCTTGTTTCAGCTTTCTGTTTTGTTTTTCTTTCACTGTCATCGCTGTCTGCTCACTAACTGTTAAAATCCTCTTATCTACTGTGTCATGTAGAAGTTTAATCAGGCTAAATAAACCAAACCGTCTCACTCTGACCTGGTGTTGGTGACAGGGAGACTCTGAGGCCAGCAGTTACGGAGCTGTTATAGACGGAATCCAGCTTCTTTAAGGAAGAAATTACACATATCCTAAATAAAACATACTCAACAGATCTAGAAAGACATTAGGAAAGGCTCCAGTAAAAGTAGGATGCCTCTGCTTCTTTACGTGACACCTGTCAGTTTCATCTCCCGCTGGTCCTGACGTCAGCTGACTCAGACTCTTGTGCTCTGACTCCCACAGCAGTGTGAAGATAAATGGCGTCACCTGTGTGCGCTGGCAGACTTCGCCATCGCCCTCAAAGAGAGCATCCAGGAGATCAACAAGCACTCCTTCAACAACTTTGAGCTGAGGATCGGTAAGGGCTCATCATGTAGTCTAAGTTCTTACATTTACACAACTGCTCCAGCTTAATTTATGACCTTCACCACCCCAGAAATGTAACGTCACGGCGTCACAGACTGTAAAGGCTGTGTAGTACTCACATGTCATAACAAGAATCCAAACCTTGTACCAGAATATATGTGAGAATCATTTTTAGATTCATTCTCCGTCTCGTCTTCATGCTCCAAGTGTGACAGACTTTAGAGCAGATGAAATATCTTCACAAATAAAGATGGAGCATCCTTCATCTGCCCCAACAGCTGATCCCCTGTGTGTCTTTGGCAGGTATGGCTCACGGCTCAGTGGTGGCAGGCGTGATCGGCGCCAAGAAGCCGCAGTACGACATCTGGGGGAAGACGGTGAACCTGGCCAGCCGCATGGACAGCACCGGTGTGAGCGGGAAGATCCAGGTGCCCGAGGACACCTACCTGATCCTGAAGGAGCGCGGCTTCGCCTTCGAGTACCGCGGCGAGATCTACGTGAAGGGCATCAGCGAGCAGGAGGGCAAGATCCGAACGCACTTCCTGCTGGGCCGGGTGCAGCCCAACCCGCTCATCATGCAGCCGCGCAAGATCACCGGCGAGTACTCGCTGGCCGCCGTGGTGCTCGGCCTGGTGCAGTCGCTCAACCGGCAGAAGCAAAAGCAGATCCTCAACGAGAACAACAACTCGGGCATCATGAAGGGCCACCACCACTACAACCGGAGGACGTTGTTAGCGCCCGGCGGCTCCGAGGTGGGAGGGGGCCATCACGCTGAAGCAGCTGATAAGACTGAGCTGTCCTGAAGAAGCAGCGCCGATGTCTCGGAGGCAGAAACAGTCCCAGTGGTTGAGTTAAACCTCCGTCGGTGAAGCTAAACGTTTTCCAACTAAACTTCTGCAGGAGTTTAGCTTCTCCTTCCTGGAAGCGCCGGCGCTGGCTCACTAAAATGTCACATATCTCTGTTTTTGTCAGCAGGTTTCATGTTTCATGAAAAAAAACAACCAATCAGTGAGAAGTTTGTAGGCAGGCTTAACAGCAAGAGGAGGATAATGGTGTGAATAAGATGGAGGAGGGCTGAGGTACTACCAGGTCTGGTTTTAAGGAGATGTTGGAGCTCTGACGTGTTCATCTGTCCTTTGTTTTTGCAACTTGTGAAAGTTAACGGACAGGAAATGATTTTGTTGCAGGTGCCAGCTCTTTTAATAACAGCTGAGTCAGGGTTGAACAGGCTGAGAGGATGTCTGTGAAGGTTCTTAGTCGTCCAGGTCACGGTTTATCCAACGAGCTCAAACAAGAGCAGCTGGACTTGGAGGGTTTCTTAAAGATGTTTCATCCACGTTTCTTCTTCCCACCGGTCGTTTAGAAATGAAGACATGAATGAAACGTCTTCAGTAAACTCTACCAGTCCAGTTGTTTTGGTTTCATCTTATTTTTTTCTAAGAGTGGGTGATGAAGACGAGTGAAAGAGAAGAAAACACTCAGACTACAGGAGCTTTTAAAAATCTGGTCAAACTTCAGATATGCTTCTTCTCTCTAAACTCACACACTTCTGGATTTAATTTCAGAGAGCTTTCAATGCACCATCTCACATGATCTCAAAGGGAGTCAGATGTAAACAAAATCCGCCGCTCTATACTCCGGTCCACTAGGTGGCGGTGTGTCAGTCAAACTAAAAGAGGAAGAAGCTGTAGAATTTATAGGAAAAGAATTTTGTAGCGACACAAATGAAAGCACAAGGCTAACTGGGTTCATTCAGGACTGGAGCTGAGTCAGTTTTAGCATCTGTCCATGGTAGCATGCTAGCTAACGTTAGCCGTTAGCTGTAATCTGGACCAAACCTCGGTACAGAGCTAAGTCTGGACCACGCTTCGGGGCCCAGAACTCCTGTAGCCTGAGTTTATCTTACAGTCATAACCAGAATCTACACAGGTGCACATGCACTGATGAGCCAAAACATTATGACCACCTTCCTAAAGGATGTTGGTCGTCCAGCTGAGTCTGAGTGGATCAGAGCCCAAAACTCAGTCGAGCACCGCGTCGTTGTACGTCCTGTAAGATCAGAGTTTCTCAGGTCTTCTCACCTGCTGGTTTCTCCTTCATCCAACACTCTGAGTGTCGACTCCTCGCCTCGACAGGGGCGTCTACGTTTAGTAACGTGCAACACAGAGAATCATGTTCAAGCCTCAAAGAGATCCACTGTAGATTTTGGGAAGGAAAAAAAAAGAAAAGAAAACTATGAAGCAATGTTTTATGGCGTGGTTCCCGTTTTATTTGCTCTCAGATGTGAGTGCATCGCCCCCAAAGCTGAGGAAGAAGACTGAAGACAAGTATCCATGGATATATATAAATATATATATAAAAAAATAAAAAATGCAGCTTTCAAATGTTGATTTTGTAAATGTTTTACGAGGAAGGAAGAAGCTCTCGGCCGGTTTGTTCGACCTCCAGGAAACACGCAGTGCATTTACACCGAATGTAAACAGAAGCTTTGTTTACCAGGAACCTCCAGAGAGTCTCTGAGCCACAAACCAGGAGACGGTGGAGTGTCTGGGACGAGTCACGATGACGACCTGGGACAGGAGCTGATCCTTCAACACCATGAATGTCGTGTATGAATGAATGAAGTCACCACTTCTTTTCCAGGGTCACCAGTTTGCTCCAACCCCCTCTGGCTCCTCCCGCTGTGGTTTAACTCAACCAGTGAGATTACTTCTGCCTCCTGAACGTCTCTTGCTTTGGATGAATGTTTGTTGAACTAGGAGGTGACGGTGGGGGAGGGAGGGAGGGAAGGAGGGAGGGATCTGGACGGGGCCACTGCGTTCTGTTTTCATCCTCCCTCGTCCCGTCGATGTCCGGTCCCCTCTGACTGTCTGATGCTCCTCCCCGTCGTTTCCCCTTTTTACGTCGCCCGGCCGCCGACCCGTCCTCGCCCAAACCCCTGGAACCCCGTCCCGCTCTGACCCTCACCCGGTGTCGATGTTTCTTTTTTGTATTTCTTTTATATATGAGAACACAATAAAAAGGGGTCTAATTTTTTATACAAGCCACGTGTCTGCTTTGATTTATTTATTTATTTATGACATTCATCAGACCGTCAGCTTTACATTTAGAAAGAAACGTTTAAAGCTCCTGAAGATCAGAGTGGATCTGAGACACAGACTGATAATGGAATGTGTTCAACATTAGACATGTTGACTATAATCTTTCTCTGCAAGAAAAATCAGACAGATGAGGTCAGGTGAGGTCAGGTAAAAGCCTCCCTCGTTATAAAACCAGTTACTGCAGCAGGATGAAGACTGAGAAGCAGTTGTGAAGCTCAGCACTCTCGTCTCTGGTCGTCTCCATCTTTGCCTGAGTCCACTTTAACTCAAACAGAGTCAAAGAGCTGGAGCTGAGGCTAAAGACAGCTAGCGTCCACCTGCCTGAAGTGGCCATGCCCTTAACTGTGCACAACAGTTTTTTACTGGTCTGTCAACGTGTTTATTTCACATTTAAACACAGAGGTCCATGGACTCTGTCCTCTAACTCTGTCCTCTAGTGGACATTAGAGGAAGTGCAGTTTTAGGGTGACTTTACTCTTAATCCCCAAATGTGGATGAATCCATTAATCCGCCACAGAAAATAGTCCCCAACAAAGACCCTATTTTATCAAGACAAGGTCAGTGCCTTAGAAAGTGTTTTTTTTTAATGTAAACTAATAATAAAGAAGTCGGAGGAGTTTGTCATGGCACAGTCTGATGTACTTCATGCTGATACTGACAGGTTTGTTCTTGCTCCAGAGGAAGAAGAACTCTCTTCTCTTCTTCTTCATCCTGATAAAGGTTTTGATGAATCACATGGTCAGACAAGCATGAAGCCAAGGAGCTGGGGATGAATCCAGACCATCTGGACTCTGAGCCGAGCCCATGGTTGATTGTCTGTATCCGTCCTGCTCTGCTGCAGACACGCCACCAATATGAAACATGATATATGAGCAAAGACAAAACAAATGTCTGCTCGCTCACAGGAAGAGGCTCCACTGACTCTAAGTGTCAAAAAACGAACCATCGTCAGAATAATCTAGAAAACCTCCCAGCCAGGTGGGAGGAGGCCGTGCTGGAGCAGGAACACTCACCTGGTCTCTATTTGCTCGTCAGCCGCTTCAGTATTTATTCCAACTCATTTCATTTGACTGGTTTTCTGCCTTTAGAGACATCACCTGTCTGTCTGTCTGTCTGGAGTTTCTTTGTGTGACAAGGCAAAAAAGAGCTTTTACTGGAATATAAATCATTTTAGACCTTTTTTTGAAACCAGAACCAACGTGTTTAATCTACTTTATGACTTAAAGTGTACATTATTTACCTCTTTTAGAAGGTTTTGGACTTTTTGCACGAGTCATATTTGTCAGTCTTGTCATTCCCGTACTTTTTTCCCCACTTTGCCTTTAAAGCACTACGAGTTTTTATTCCAACTCTCTTCATGGATGTAGCTCCTTTTTTTGCTTCTCATCTCATCATGTGATTTCGGTGCCTCCTGATCAACACAAGCAGTAATGCACACCTGGTTCACCTCCTAAATCTGGTCCCAAAATGCTGCTTGCAATGTATTTTCAGTGGTTTAGTTCCAATCAAGACTTCCCCAGTTTAAATCTTTATTTCACGTCATCCCAAATGTTACTGAAAAAAAAAAAAGTAGTGGTGTGTTTTAAGAAGGTAGCACACCTGGTTTATTACTGAGACAACAGAGATGCTTTGTGGGGTGAGGAAAAAACACTTGGACTGTTTTCTTTGTGTTCATGCATACAGAGGGAGCTGGACTCTGACTGGAGGTGGAGTTTTTTTTGCATCTTGCAGTTTGCAGGAGCATCCACTTGGTGGCAGTAGACAGCTGGTCAGGATCCTGAGTTATTCCATTCTCTGTGACCGTCCACCTCGTTTCTGAACTTTAGGGCTGAGCTGAGAACAACTGGAGAGATTATAAATGACCACACCACAACAAAACTGAGTTAGAATGGAGATGTGTGTGTAGTAAAAACATCCAGTGTGCATTTAGGTTTCATGTTAGTGTCTTTAAACTGTCTGCTGCTGCAAAAGCTGCACATTTCCCCACTGACATCTGGTCTTATCAAACCTTATTTCATTTCTTCAGACCACAAGAACCAGCGATGTTGCTTTCTGAGAACCAGTGTACACACCAAGGAACACGCCTTAAAATCCCCTGCTAAGCTCAGTAACACAGCCCAAAAACTAATGAATTAACATTTTATGCTTCTGCCCTTTAACGGGGAAATGGATGATTTTATTAAAAATGACAAATTTGACTATTATTCTCAAAAATGAAACCCTAACATTGTGGAATTAATGATTTTATTGTGTCATGGCTAAAGATATTAAAAATGTGGTTTTAATGGAAGTCAATGGGACACTTTTGTACAAAATTTTAAATCTGATGCTACAAAAAATAATAATGCAATCAAGTCAATATTTTAGATAATCTTGGTCATATCCAAGACTGATTTGAAAAATAAATAAATAAATGTCCCAGACTGCCAACATTAGTTTTATGGAAAATAAAATTATTTTTTTTTATGTTTTTTTCATAAAGAAACATCAGTGACTTTAGATAATCAAACTGGCATTTAAAGGGTTAAAATTTTTGGCAGTTTTGCAAAGTGCTGAAGTGGTTTAAGAGATTTATGCAGAAAAAAGTTGAGTTTTTATAGCAGAATTTTTGTCCTTAATGACTCAAGAGGGAAGTGAATTTCTTTTCACAGTGTTCTGTTGACCTATTAGGATCTTCAGAATATAAACTCAGGTACCCTAGAAAACACAGAGATGATAGAAAAATCAAACAAACCTGCAGCTGATTAGATTTTTATTTGGATTTAAATGAATGTCCCGCGTTGTAGCTTTAATTTACCCTTTGCAAATATTTACAATCAGCTGCCTTCACATTCAGCAGAGCAGCATGAATGTGAATCTATTATTTAGAGTATTTGAACAACAGTGTGTGACTCATGGATGTGCACAGGCGGCTGATGCTACGTTGCTAAAGCTACTCCTATTATCTGCACAGCCACAGAGCGCTGCAGGCAAACAGGTGGATTAAAGGAGCCACAGCACACTGACTGGGAAAGTCACACGTCTGATTTATTGTCACTTCACTGTCGCACAAAGCAGCTCCAAATGCTCCAAGACAGAGACGTCACCAGTGGAAAATAAATCAGAGAATCAAGAATGAACGACTCTGCAGCATCTGGTCAAACACAAACACATTCAGGAGAAATTGATTGTTGGTCTCGTTTCCCTCCCCCGTATAGATTTTCTGTTAGACATGAAGGAGGAGGAGGAAGCAACAGGGAAGAGGCAGAGATGTGGAGAATGGGGTTGCCATGGTGATGACGGCACGTCGAGGCTTCAGTGTGACTGTACTGTAAGTGAATGCGTGAGCGTGTTTGCTGGCAGATGAAGACAGGTCTGTGGTATTTCTGAGAACGACAATAAAAACAAAAACAAAAAAACAAACCAACACTGACGCTGATCTGCTTAAAGGCCCGCACACTCAAACAGGTGATTCATTCTGGCCAATCTGAGCTCAGCTCAGGGTGAAGCTGAAACATCAGAAGACGTTCAGACTGGTGGAGGTGGAAACCAGTTTAATGAGATGCTCAGAGGAAGCCAGTCAGAAAAATACACAAATTAAAATCTGAGAAAAGGGTTTGTGGTGGAGACTTGGTCTGGAGTCACTGATTTGTGTTTGTGTTTGCATCATTCTGGATCTGAATTAAAGTGTCTCAGGCAAAATTAATATAAATATAAATTAGTTTTATACAACAGTAGTTTCATGATCAGATGAGAGAACCGGCGTTGTATCTTAAAGGCACCAAACTAGCATTGTTTTTATTAATTATTTACAGAGATCAGAGGTCAGGGTGTCGGCAGTGGAGGTGTGGTGATGAGATAGATGGATCTGCAAATACTGTTTTGATGTATTATTTATAGAGTATATAGGTCACTGAGACTGATGGGAGGAGTTTGGGGTGGATGGATGAGTCAACAAAACAAATTAGAGTTCAGTGGAAGAGAAGGACTCTTTTAATCTTAATCTGCAATTTTATTATTGTAACATGATGTAAACATTTTGTAAGAACTTATTTTATGACAAACCTGGATCTTTCTGGCCTGGAAGCCAGAACAAGTTCCTCCCGCCCACAAAATGTATGCAGAAAGTTGAAGGACTGATCATGCTGTGTGGTGATGGACAGAACAGTGACGGTAGTCATACACGGGGTTAAATTAGTTCAGATTGGTCGAAGGACTATCTGTTTGATGCAGAGGTATTTTATTTCCCTGTATCAGTTGAAACACGCCTCACAATAAAATCCAGATGGAGATAAGATAAGAACCGAGTCTGACTTCTCCAGGCTAGGATCTTCCAACAAATACTAAACATGATGTACATGGCCTTTAAGAGTGAAGATAAATTATATTGTATGTTTATATTTTGTCAAAGTTGTGTCAAATTGTCCCTTATTCACTAATGTAACAGAGAAGGAGAAACATAATTATTCATATTCATCCCTCTCCCTTTAACTCCACTTTGGTCGTCACCATCTCCTTTAGCTGCTAAATGCTCCACCTTCTTCACCAGTTTACAGTCTTTTTAAAAGACACAAACATTTTTTCCTCGCTGTCTGAAATTAAATCAGACTAAACCTCTCCTGTTTTAGGTCAGTTAGTTATTACCAAAATTATTTCTATTTGCTAAATGCCACAATAATGAGAGAGAATTTCTTAGAGAATTTGTTATTACTTTCTTCAAAGTCAGAAGTTTACATACACAAAGATTACTATGTCTTTAAACAATGAAGGAAATCTCTGATGATGATGTAATGGCTTTGGAAGCTTCTGATAGGTTAACAGACAACATCTGAGTTAATTGGAGGCACACCTGTGGATGTATTTTAAGGCTACACCTCAAACACACTGCTTCCTTGTTTGACATCATGGGAAAATCAAAAGAAGTCAGCCAAGATATCAGGAAGAGAACTGTGGAGCTCCACAACTCTGATTCATCCTTGGATACAATTTCCAGATGCTTGAAGGTGCCACGTTCATCTGTTCAAACAATTATACTCAAGTATAGACACCATGGGAATGTCCAGCCATCATACCGCTCAGGAAGGAGACGGGTTCTATGTCCCAGAGATGAACGTGTTTTGGTCTGAAACGTGTGAATCAACCCCAGAACAAAAGCTAAAGACCTTGTCAAGATGATGGCTAAAGCTGGTAAGAGAGTGCCATTCTCCGCAGTGAAACGAGTCCTGTACCGAGTATGGACTGAAAGGCCACTCAGAGAGGAAGAAGCCATTACTCCAAAAGCAACATAAAAAAAGCCAGATTACAGTTTGCAATTGCACACAGGGACAAAGACCTTAATTTCTGGAGACATGTCCCGTGATCTGATGAAACTAAAGTGGAACTGTTCGGCCATAATGACCATCGTTACATTTGGAGGAAAAAGGGGGAAGCTTGTAAGCCTGAGAACACCATCCCAACTGTGAAGTATGGGGGTGGTAGCATCATGTTGTGGGGCTGCTTTGCAGCAGGAGGAACTAGTGCACTTCATAAAATAGACGGCATCATGAGGAAAGAACATTATGTGGAAATATTGAAGCAACATCTCAAGACATCAGCCAGGAAGTTAAAGCTTGGATGCAAATGGGTCTTCCAAATGGACAATGACCCTAAGTATACTGCCAAAGTAGTTACAAAGTGGCTTAAGGAACAAAATCAACGTTTTGGAGAGGCCATCACAAAGCCCCAATCTCTATCCCATAGAAAATTTGTGGGCAGATCTGAAAAGGCGTGTGCGAGCGAGATGGCCTACAACCCTGACTCAGTTACACAAGTTCTGTCAGGAGGAATGGACCAGAATTCCAGCAGACTATTGTGAGAAGCTTGTAGAAGGATACCCAAAACCTTTGACCCAAGTCATACAGTTTAAAAGCAATGCTACCAAATACTAAGGAAATGTATGTAAACTTCTGACTTTCAAGAAAGTAATAAAAAATTCTCTAAGAAATTGTCTCTCTCATTATTGTGGCATTTAGCAAATAGCAATAATTTTGGTAATCCTAACTGACCTAAAAAGGGAGAGGTTTAGTCTGATTTAAGTTCAAACAGTGAGGAAAAAAGTTTTAACACAGTGTATGTAAACATCTGGTTTCAACTGTACGTGTGTACATCAAAACATTTTTAGTGATGAAAAGGAGCTTCACATTACTAAAGATGTAATGCTCTTGATCAATAGTGTGATTCTGATTCTGAAGAAACAGTGCAAACAACATGTTTTATTTTTTTTTTACATTTTTTAATTTTTTTATGGGTTTTTCTTGTAATTTGTAGATTTCAGTTTCTACCATTGACCTTTGCTGAACATTCCTCCCTTTGCCAGCGTGGTACAATTTTAGGTGTCTCTTCCTGGCTGCTAAATATGGACGGATACAGATAAGTGACTGGATGGCCCATGCCCCATATACGTGTTTACAGTACACATTGGAAGGAGAGACGAGGTGGAAGAGATTAATCAAATTAAACATTTTCGGCCTCAAATGTCAAAAGAAAGGTAATTTGTTTTTAGCAGTGATTCTAAATCCTCACTTCAGACCTCCCTGTGAAGTTCATTAAGGTTGAGATGTTTTGACGAGATCTGCTGCCATCTCAACATAGACATGAATTTATGATGGGCGCCACTCTCAGGACAAACTTTACATCCCTTAGATTTCCTCCATTCTCCGGCTCCATGGGGCCACTGCCACGACTGGCTGACTTGCATCCTCAGAGAGACCGTGGCATCACAGCTGAGCTCCGATTATTAGCCCACAGCTTGAGAGCCTGGATCAAGCCATTTATTCCCAGCTAAATAAAACCCTCTGTTCAGGCGCCATCGACCGGCTGCATCAACGGCAAATGATCATGAACTGGACGTGGAGGCAGAAGAAGGACGTGAGAGTCGAGTTTAGATCAGACACTCGAGTCAAACTGACTGAATGTGAATTAGACGTCACATTCACCATGGCAACCGCCTCCTTCCTGCCAGTGATGCTCCTCTGTTGACCACAAAGAGTCGGCCGCCATCTGGACCAGCAGACCGCGGGTGGAAGAGCAAAACACACACACACACATACACACCAACATGTGTTTCTATCTTTGTGAGGACATTACATTAACATAATACATTACTTAGCCCCTTACCGTAACCCTCACCTAACTGTAACCTTTACTCCAAAACAAAGTCTTAACAGATTCCAACCCTCAAAAAGTTGTGGGGCCCAGTTTGCTGGAAAGGAAAACCAGACCACAGATTCACAATCTACATCTAGAGTAGGAATGCACATCTCAAAAATGTACATAGCCCTAATAATGCAAAAACAACAACAACAAGAAAAAAAACAATGCTGACTTTTTGTATGGTGGCTCAACAATTTAAGCTCCTAAACTCTTTCAGGCCAATATGAGCCAAGTTGTGCAGACATAAGATTTTTTGAAATATAATAAGTCAAAACCACTATGAACCTATTTCAAACAGATTCAGCTGAACATCCCTAAGGTGCATGCAACAATATTACACACACCCGCATAAATCTCAGTTTTAACATACGCACTCAGTCTTACAAATCACATTGGTACATATTTAGCGATGATACTTCTCAATTACTTTTAATGTAGGTAATGTAGGACAGATGGTCATTCCAGCACATCACCTAGGCAGAATTCTTGTACTCAGATTCAAATTTGTAGATAAAAAAAGGCTCTGCTTACCTTAGTCAGTTTCAGTCAGATTCTACCGAAGTTGAAGCTGTTGTTGGGCCTTTGCCCTTTCACCTCCTGGCTGGCTCGCCAAATTTAGCTTAGTAAGCAGATTTGTGGAAAAAAGACCTGTGAAATTTTAAGCTTGTATTGTCTGGAGATTCTAAATCTCTCCTGTAGAAAGGACACTGGAACAGTGTGGTTCAGAAGTGAAGAAGCAAATTTATTCAGCTTAACAAGTTACACAGCAATAAACACAATTTGCGTCTTGAAAACAACCGATTTTAACTTGGAAACTACTCTCCTTCTATTCACTAGAAATTCCTTCCTTCTGAGCTGAGGTTTCACATTATCTCAGTCTCTTCTCTAGTTTTGCAAAGATCTAAAGTCAGGTTTGTACTACTGTCAGGAACAAAATGTTGCAACAAACTGCTGTTGCACTAACAATGTAAATAGCAGTGAAATAACTTAGAAAGATGAAAAGTTAACAGCATTTAATGCATTTCTCAAGAAGCATATATTACCTAATTTGTTGTTCCGAATAGTTGCAGGCTTATCATAACCATTATTGTAAAGACACACAGCAATGTACAGTGTGACCTCCTGATTTAATCATGTGATCACTTTTATTACAATGAGACGACAGCAGAAACGTGTTTATCAGAGACTGAGAGGACTCAGGTTAATAATGAACTCATATGTAATCATGTCAGCAAACACTTTACAATTCAGTTATATTTAGAAATAGTTCAAAAGGGATTGTTATCCTGCTCCTGATTTCTTTTATATGTTTGATATAAAACTGGCCCAAATGGTAAGAAGGAAAATGTTTAGAGCTTTAACTCTCTACTGATTTGTACTTTGTACAGTTTTTATGTCTGTAGGGTGATTTTTTTTATTGTTTTATGTTTTAATAGTCAGATTCTTTCAGGTCCCTCCTCTTCCAAGAATAGGAGTGTGGTGACGCCTCACAGTTCCTCCACAAAAACACATTGCTCAACTGTAAAGTCTTCAAAGAACACAAGCTGTCAGTCACTGACAGTGAGAGGAGGGATGGCAGAGAAAGGAGTTGAGCTGGTTCGAGAAACCTTTTCTTGTTCCATCTGTCTGGATCTAATGAAGGATCCGGTGAGTATTCCCTGTGGACACAGCTACTGCATGAACTGTATTAAAAGACACTTTGATGAAGAGGACAAGAAGAAAATCCACAGATGTCCTCAGTGCAGACAACTCTTCAGATCGAGGCCTGTCCTGGTGAAAAACACCATGTTAGCAGTTTTAATGGAGCAGCTGAAGAAGACTGGACTCCAAGCTGCTCCTGCTGATCACTGCTATGCTGGACCTGAAGATGTGGCCTGTGATGTCTGCACTGGAAGAAAAGTGAAAGCCTTCAAGTCCTGTTTATTCTGTCTGGCATCTTACTGTGAGAAACACCTTCAACCTCATTATGATGCAGCTCCATTAAAGAAACACAAGTTGGTAGAGCCCTCCAAGAAGCTCCAGGAGAACATCTGCTCTCGTCATGGTGAGGTGATGAAGATGTTCTGTCGTACTGATCAGCAGAGTATCTGTTATCTTTGCTCTGTGGAGGAACATAAAGGCCACGACACAGTCTCAGCTGAAGCAGAAAGGACTGAGAGACAGGGAAAGTTGGAGGTGAGACGAAAAAACATCCAGAAGATGATCCAGGGCAAAGAGAAAGATGTGAAGCTGCTTCAACAGGAGCTGAAGGCCATCGCTCACTCTGCTGATAAAACAGTGAAGGACAGTCAGGAGATCTTCACTGAGATGATCCGTCTCATCCAGGAAAGAAGCTCTGATATGAAGCAGCAGGTCAGATCACAACAGGAAACTGAGGAGAGTCGTGTCAAAGAGGTTCAGGAGAAGCTGGAGCAGGAGATCACTGAGCTGAAGAGAGAAGATGCTGAGCTGAAGCAGCTCTCAGACACAGAGGATCACAACCAGTTTCTACAAAACTACTTCTCACTGCCACCACTCAGTTTATCTACACACTCATCCAGCATCAATATCTGTCCTCTGAGGAACTTTGAGGATGTGAAAGCAGCTGTGACAGAGCTCAGAAATAAACTACAGGATATCCTGAGAGAGACAAAGACAAACATCTATATGACAGTGACTGAAGTGGATGTTTTACTGCCACAACCTGAGCCAAAGACCAGAGATGAATTCTTAAAGTATTCATGGGAAATCACACTGGATCCAAACACAGTGCACAAACGTCTGGTACTGTCTGAGAGGAGCAGAAAAGTAACGTCGATGAAAAAAATACAGTCTTATCCTGATCATCCAGAGAGATTCACTAATTGTCGTCAGGTCCTGAGTAGAGAGAGTCTGACTGGACGTTGTTACTGGGAGGTGGAGAGGAGTGGAGGAGGAGTTGGTGTAGCAGTCACATACAAGAATATCAACAGATCAGGGAATGCAAGTGGATTTGGGCATGATGACAAATCTTGGGCATTATATTGTTCCATAGACAGTTCTACATTTGTGAACAACAACATCCAAGCTCTGTACTCAGGTCCTCGTTCCTCCAGAGTAGGAGTGTACCTGGATCACAGAGCAGGTATTCTGTCTTTCTACAGCGTCTCTGAAACAATGACTCTCGTCCACAGAGTCCAGACCACATTCACTCAGCCACTCTATGCTGGACTTTATGTTTGGGAATCCAGTGCTAAGTTGATTAAAGTGAAGTAGACAGAGGTAACTTCAGGAGCAGAGAGTTAACTTCCGTGTTTCTCTTCATCAACTTGTTTTCTCTCCATGTTTGTTGCTGAGAGTTCATTGTTGTGGTGTTTCTGCACAGAGATCAGCTGTCAGTCAAACATTATGGCTGCTACCTTGACATGTTTAATAGACTTAGACTTAGACTTAGATAAACTTTATTGATCCACAAGGGAAATTGCTTGGTTACAGTAGCTTAGTTGTCATAAAAAACACACTCTTAAGAACCTCAGATAAAAAGAAAAGATTAAGTTAAATAAAATAGAAATAAAAAATAAGTAGAATAAGATCTAGTAACATAAAATAGAAATAGTATAAGCCAAAATGTACAAATTATCATATTAGAATATGAACAAATGTACAAGAAATGGAAGAATATAAATATAAATTATATATACAGGGTAAGGTGTAAGGTGCAGTAGTATCCATTAACATTAATAACAATGAGTTATCTGTCACAGAAAGGTGAGTTGTTGTACAACTGGACAGAGAATGGTATGAAAGTAGTCCTGTAGCGTTCAGTGTGGGAGCGGAGCTGGATCAGCCTGTTGGAGAATGAGCTCCGCTGCCCCTCTATTGTCTGGTGTAGTGGATGTGACGGATTGTCCATGATGGAGAGCAGTTTGTCCAGTGTCCTCCTGTCCCTCACTGAGACAAACGTCTCCAACTTACTGCCAATCACATGACCAGCCTTTCGGATCAATTTGTCGATCCTACTTATGTCCTTTTTGCTGGTGCTGCTCCCCCAACAAACCACAGCAAAGTACAGGGCACTCTCAACAACAGACTGGTAGAACATCTCCAGCAACTTGCTGCACACGTTAAAAGACCTAAGCTTCCTCAGGAAGTAGAGTCTACTCAGTCCTTTCTTGTACACAGCATCACTGTTGTCCCTCCAGTCCAGTCTGCTGTTCATGTGGACTCCCAGGTACTTATAATGGTCCACTACTTCCACCTCCAGACCCTGGATGGAGATGGGCTCCACTGGTGTCCTCTTCTTCCTGAAGTCAATGACCAGCTCCTTGGTCTTGTCCACATTCAGGAGTAGGTGGTTTGTCTGGGACCACTCCACAAAGTCTGCGATCAGTGTCCTGTACTCCACCTCCCGTCCATCTCTAATACACCCAACCACTGCAGAGTCATCAGAGAACTTCTGCAGGTGGCAGGACCCAGAGCTGTACTGGAAATCAGAGGTGTAGAGAGTGAACAGAAATGGAGACAGGACAGTCCCCTGTGGTGCCCCCACATTACTGACAACAGTATCAGACAGGGAGCCCCCCAGCCGCACAAACTGGGGCCTGTCAGACAAGTAATCAGTAATCCAGGAAACAATGGAAGAGCTGACACCCATCCTGAGCAGCTTCTCACTCATCAGAAAGGGCTGAATGGTGTTAAAAGCACTGGAGAAATCAAAGAACATGATCCTCACAGAGCCCTTTCCACCATCCAGGTGAGAGTGAGCACGGTGCAGCAGGTAGATGACAGCATCATCCACACCAACATGAGGCTGATACGCAAACTGAAGAGGGTCCAAGACAGGGGTCACCAGGGGTCTCAGCTGAGCCAGGACGAGTCTCTCCAGGACCTTCATGACATGTGACGTCAGTGCAACCGGTCTGAAGTCGTTGAGGCCAGATGGGATGGGCTTCTTGGGCACCGGCACTATGCAGGATGTTTTCCACAGCACCGGTATCCTTTCCAGCTTCAGACTCAGGTTGAAGATGAAGTGCAGGATGCCAGACAGCTGTGAAGCACAAGTCCTCAGGACCCGGGGGTTGACACGATCGGGGCCTGCTGTCTTGCCTTGTTTGACTCTCTCCAGCTGTCTTCTCACCTGGCCAGGCGTCACAGTCATAGGGCTGGTCTTCTCAGTGGGGGTGGGAGTAGGGGGGAGAGCAGAGGTGATAGGCAGGAAGGGATCAGTGGTGAGTTGTTGATTGGCCGTCTGGGGGGGTGTAAAGACTGGAGTGGTGGGGGGTGGAGGGCCAGCAGGGGGTCCAGTGGTGAATCTATTGAAGAAGACATTAAGCTCGTTGGCTCTGTCTGGGCCACCGTCCTGTTGTTTGGCTTTGATGTTGAAGCCAGTGATCAGCTTCATGCCCCTCCACACGTCCCGGGTGTTGTTCTGCTGGAGCTTGACCTCCAACTTCCTCCTGTAGGCGTCCTTACACTCCTTCAGCTGGACCTTGAGTTGCCACTGTATCCTCTTCAACTCGTCCTTATCTCCAGATCTGAAGGCCTGCTTCTTCTTGTTCAGCAGATCCTTCAGCTGGCTGGTGATCCAGGGCTTGTTGTTAGGATAACAGCGGACAGTCCTTGTAGGGATTACTGTATCCTCACAGAAGTTAATATAGTCCGTGATGCAGTCTGTCATGCTGTCAATGTCATTCCCATGGGGCTGGCAGAGCACGTCCCAGTTGGTGGTATCAAAGCAGTCCTGCAGAGCGTCGCTAGCCTCCTCACTCCACCTCCTAACTGTCCTCGTGGAGACAGGCTGTCTCTTCGCTGCAGGGACATACTCAGGTGTTAACAACACCAAGTTGTGATCAGACCGTCCCAGTGGGGGCAGGGCAGTGGCACTGTATGCATCCTTTGAATTAGCATACAGTAGGTCCAGAGTTCTATTTTCCCGGGTCGCACAATGAACAAACTGGTGGAAAGTGGGTAAAACAGTGTCCAAGGTGATGTGGTTAAAATCCCCAGAAATGACAACGAGGGCCTCCGGGTGTTTGGACTGTTGCCTGGCAACAGTGGCGTGGATGGTGTCACTCGCTGCTGCCTTGTCCGCTGAGGGAGGGATGTAAACTCCCACAAAGATGACAGACGTGAATTCCCTCGGTAAATAATATGGACGCATTCCCACAGCTAAAAGTTCAATGTCCGGCGTACAGACACGCTCCTTCACAGTCAAATGAGCAGGGTTGCACCATCTCTCATTCACAAAAACAGCAATCCCGCTGTAATAGTTGTTCTCTTGATGTTTCATCACTTTCTTTAGGTGGAGCTCTTTCCTGTGTCTGTTTAGCTGTGGAGGATATCACTGCTCTTGATGACTTTTATTTCCATGACAATGTAAACTTCTCTGAGCTCTAAATGTCTGCTGAATATTTGTATTGATGTATTTGTGTCTTGTTGTTTCTCTTCCACTTCATAGCAGCGGAATCAGCAGACCTTCCTTTATCACTGATATGTTGTTGATCACTCCGTTAAAATATATTCACATATATTTGTAGTAACTGAGGTTAATTTTCATCTCTTATGTATTAACTGATGAATGACTATTGAGTCAGTTTTATGATTCATTAAGTTTTGGAGGGTCAGAACCAAAATGCGTTAATAAAATGTAATTTCACTGTAATTTCATTTGTTTGACCTCAGCATTTTACAGTAGCTCGACCCACTGCAACTCAAGAAAACACAAAGTAAGAAAACGTCTTCATCAATCTGACAGCACATGTTCTTCAAATACTCACAACAGCGGCAGATACAAAAACAAGCTGCAAGCTTGTTCTAACAGTGATGAACCTGTTAGTATGCTTTTGCTCTTCAAAGCTTTAGGAGTTTTGCAGTTGCTGACGTTCCCATCTTGACTGCATTAGTCCTTATAATTGTTTTGCTATTTATTACCCTGTAAATTCATCTAATCTGACAACACACACATATTAATAATATCAAATCAAATCAAATCAGAATTTATTGATATGGCACTTTTCATACTTTAAAAGCAATACAAAGTGCCTCACAGAGGCTAAAAACAGCAAGGACAAAACCCAGCCCTCCCACCCCCGTAAAAGCACAGAGAGACACACACACACCCACACACACACACAAACACACACACAGGCTCACACCCACTGTACACGCTAGAGAGAGACATGGCCGGGCATCGAGACCTGGAGCAAGGAGAAAGTCACATCTGAGGGCCGACCACACCGAGAGGGCCTCCAGCCCACGACTACAGGGAGCGCCGCCATAGAGACAGCCCCGACCCGGGCAGACAGGAGGCCCCACACCAAGGTGCAGAGCCCCTCCAGCCACCAGGGCTAGAGCCGCCCACAGGGCAGCAGCCCCGTCAGTAGACCAGCAGCAACTCCCAGTGTGGTGGGCCCCCATGAGGAGACACTGGAGCTCAAAACTGAGGGACTAAAACTGTAAAATAGGAAAAAAATGAACAATATAGATAAAATGCTTTCAGCTCGTAAAATTAAAACATGTAGTTAAAGCATATAATTAAAAAAAAAGATAAAAAGTCTGATAAAAACTGCTAAAAACTAAAATGCTAAAAACTGAGGGACTAAAACTAAAACTGTAAAATAGGATAAAAATGAACAATATAGATAAAATGCTTTCAGCTCGTAAAATTAAAACATGTAGTTAAAGCATATAATTAAAAAAAAAAGATAAAAAGTCTGATAAAAACTGCTAAAAACTAAAATGCTAAAAACTGAGGGACTAAAACTAAAACTGTAAAATAGGATAAAAATGAACAATATACATAGATAAAATGCTTTCAGCTCGTAACATAAAAACATGTAGTTAATGCATATAATTAAAATAGAAATAGGAAAAAATGATAAAAAGTCTGATTAAAAGGAACAAAGGAAATCAATGAAATCAATTAAAAGTCTGATTGAAAAGGTGGGTCTTGAGCCTCTTTTTAAAAACATCAACAGTCTCTGCGGCCCTGAGGTTCTCCGGCAGGCTGTTCCACAATCAGGGGCAATAATAACTAAAAGCCGCCTCCCCATGTGTTTTGGATCTAACTTTTGGTATGGTTATAAGGCCAGTGCCGGAAGACCTCATGGTCCGTGACGGTTGATATGGTAAAAGAAAGTCAGATAAATAAGAGGGCCCAAGACTGTTAAGACACTTAAAAACCAGTAAAAAATACCTTGAAATCAATCCTGAAGCGCACGGGAAGCCAGTGCAGCGATTTTAAAACCGATGTAATGTGCTCCCGCCCTCTGGTCCTCATCAGCACTCGTGCGGCTGAATTCTAGCTGGAGATTAGAGATACTTTTTTTGGAAGAACCAGAGAACAGGGCATTACAGTAATCTAAACGACAAGAGATAAAAGCATGCATCAGTACCTCCGTGCTGGCTTGAGAGAGAAATGGGCAGACTCTGGCTATATTCTTAAGATGGAAAAAAACAATCTTTGTTATGTTTTTGATATGTGGGATAAAACTCAGCTCAGAGTCAAAATCACACCCAGGTTTTTTACAGTTTGAGATGGTTTAAAATCTTGTAATTTTGTTAAAAGTTTCTCTCTCTGGCCTTCAGGACCAATGACTAAAACCTCTGTTTTGTCCTGGCTGAGCTGAAGGAAATTCGCTGCCATCCATTACTTTATATCTAAAATGCAGTTAAAAAGGGCATCAATAGGCCCTGTGTCATCAGGAGACACGGTAATGTACAGTTGTGTATCGTCAGCATAACTATGAAAGCTGATGTCTTGCCTCCTGATGACATCCCCGAGGGGAATTATGTAAAGATTAAAAAGAATTGGACCTAAAATTGACCCCTAGGGAACCCCACACTTGATCACATGGGTTCCTGAGGAACATGTATCCAGACTGTGAGTTTATGTATATCCAAGTTGAACCTGATATCATTTAAAATCTTTAAAAGGGCTGTCTCAGTACTGTGGTTCATCCTAAAACCAGACTGATGCCTCTCATAAATGTTGTTTGTCTTTAAAAAATCATTTACTTGGTCAAAAAACTGTTTTTCTAAAATTTTACTTAAAAATGGTAAGTTGGATACAGGCCGGTAATTATTAAAAATTTATTGAAACATTTATTCTGAGTCTTATCACTTTTTGGGATCCATTGGAAACATTTCTGTTGTTGTCTGTTCTGCTTGCATTGTGTTTTCTTTATGTGCATGTGTTTTATTGAGTTCATTGTTGTGGTGTTTCTGCACAGAGATGAGCTGTCAGTCAAACATTATGGCTGCTACCTTGACATGTTTAATAGTTGTCCTCTTGATGTTTCATCACTTTCTTTAGGTGGTGCTCTTTCCTGTGTCTGTTTAGCTGTGAATGATATCACTGCTCATGATGACTTTTATTTCCATGACTATGTAAACTTCTCTGAGCTCTAAATGTCAATGCCCAATATTTAGAGATTGTGTCTGCCTCCTGAACCCAAACTGAGATCTGGTTCTACAGGAGATCCTGATAGTTGAAAGCGCAACCTCCCATTCTACTTTTTGAAATTCTAGGAATCGCACGTAGGCCTGCACTTTGAGATCAAAGTGATCTGTTTGAATGATCTGTTACATTGAGGCTTTTAAGGGCCTTGTATGTACAGAGGAGGATTTTAAATTCTATTCTAGATTTTTAAAGGCAGTCAGTGAAGAGAAGCTAAAACTGGAGTAATATGATCTCTCTTGCTAATTCCTGACAATACTCTTGTCAGGAAATTTGAATCAGTTGGAGGCTTTTTAAAGAGCTATTTGGACAACCAGATGGTAATGAATGACAATAATCCAGCCTGGAAGACACAATAGCATGAAGTAGTTTTTCAGCATCACTCTGAGACAGGATGTTCCTAATTTTGACGTTACTATGCAGGTGAAAGAAGGCAGTCCTGGTTACTTGCTTTATGTGTGAATTAAAGGACATATCCTCATCAAATATAACACCAAGGTTTTGCCATACAAAGAAACCACGTGATTAAATAATGAATCTCTGCGATGTTTAGAGCCAAATACAATGACTTCTGTTTTGTCTGAGTTTAAGAGTAGGAAAATACAGGCCATCCAAGCCTTTATGTTTTTAAGGCATGCTTGGAGTTTAACCAGCTGATTTGTTTCATCTGGTTTCATGGATAAATATAGCTGGGTGTCGTCTGCATAGCAATGGCAGTTTATGCCGTGTTTTCAAAAAATATTGCCTAAGGGAAACATGTATAATGTGAACAGTATTGGTCCTAGCACAGAACCCTTAGGAACTCCATTACTTATTTTTGCATAAGTAGAAGAATCATTGTTGACATGGACAAATTGGAATCTGTCTGACAGATAGGATTCAAACCAGTCTGATGCGGTTCCTTTAATCTTGATCTCACTTTGAAGTCTGCAGTAAAATATTATGATCAGTAGTGTCAAATGCAGCACTAAGATCTAGCAGAACAAGTATAGAGACTAGTCCATTGTCTGAAGCCATATGGAGATGAGTATGTGTCAATGTGGAAATGTCAGAAATGCAATGTTGTCCTGTGTTTGAACACAAACCAGGAATGCTTTGTAGCATATCACCAGAGCTAATGTGGATCTAATGGTTAAACAAGCATTTGTGTTGTTGCACAGTCACACAGATGAGATGTGTTGAGGTTGTTTCAATGTTTCATTGTTTCACTGTTTAAACAAAGTCTATTCAATCTAGTTTTTGTTGTTTCTTTCTTTCTTTTATTTATTTCTTGTATTGGATTTTTTTCTACTTTTGTGGTATTTGTATAAAATGACGTACTGTTCCTTTAAGTGACATCTCAAACGTTTGATCAAGGTCAATATAAAACCACAGGGTGTGTTGAAAAAAAAAACAGTCATTGACTGTGGTCACTCACCCAAGGGAATAAGAAATGCAAACAAATAAAGTTTCCATTGCTTTTATCATGTTGTGGTAGTTAAAGGGATATTATGTATACTGTACACAGTTGTGTTCATAAGTTTTTAGTGGTCATGTGAATTTATTTCTTATCATGCAGTTGTATTTGCTCTTTTTAAATCATAATGACAAGTCGAACCATCCAGTCGGCCCTAATCAAAAGTTTTGTCCTGACAATATGGACACAAGCAGGTTTCAGTGACTATTGAGGGTAACTGTTCACACCTGTCACCTGTTTGCATGTAATTAGTGTCTGTGTATAAAATGTCATTGACTCTCTGGGCTCTTGACAGACTCCCTGAACATTTCATCTAGTGCTGCACTGACTTTGTGGATTCTGAGCTACGGGGAAAGCAAAAGAACTGTCAACGGACTGTGTGAGAGAGAGTAGTTGAACCTTATAAAGCAGGAAAAGGACATAAAAAGACATCCAAACAGTAGAGAATGCCGGTCAGTATTGTGTTCAAACTCTAATGAAGACATGTAAAGTCAGGGGGTTCTGTTGATACCAAGACACAGTCAGGTAGACCAACAAAGATTTCAGCTTCTAGTGCCAGAAAAATAGTTTGGTATGCAAAGAAAAAAAAAAAAACACAAATAACTTCAGCTGACATACAGGCTTCTCTACAGAAAAGTGGCGTGGTTTGTTGTACTGCATGGTCGAGTTGCCAGAAGAAAGCCATTATTACGCCAGTGACACTAAACAGCTCCCTAACAATATGTTAAACAGCACCTGGACAGGCCTCAAAGCTTCAAGGAACAAAATCATTTGGAGTGATGAGACTAAGATTGAACTTTATGTTCAAGACAAGAAATGTTAGTTTAAAGAGGAGGGAACAATGCCTACACCATGCCTACTGAGAAGCATGGAGCTGGAGCATGTTAACAGAAAACACTGGAGGACAATTTGAACTCATCAGCCCAGAAGCTCCACTTGGACTTCCCAACATGACAGTGACCCAAAACTTAAAGTCGACCTGTCTCTGGCTACAGCAGAAGAAAGTGAAGGTTCTGGAGCAGATATCAGTCTCCTGACCTCAGTATCATTGAGCCACGTTGGGGAGATCTCAAACATGCATTTCATGCAGGACGGCCCCAGAACTGACAGGACCTGGAAGCTTTTTGCCAAGATGAATGGATAGCTTTACCATCTGAGAAAATAAAGGGCCTCATCCACAACTATCACAAAAGACTACAAGCTGTCATTGATGCTTAAGGTGGAGATACACAGTATTAAGAACTGAGGGTATGCAAACGTTTGAACAGGGACCATCTCAGTTTGTTGGTTTTCTCTAGTTACGCTTTACTTAATGATTGTGCTTTCTTTGTTAGATGCCTTGTTTAGTTTGAATCCCATTTATTTTAAAATAAATTAGTTTTGAGTGATCACTCATGTTTTTATTAAAGAAAGGTACACATTTTTACAAATTCTGTAAACTTATGAACATGGATATATTATTATGTGCCTATAAGTGCACTCTCTGACTAAAGCATTTAATTTTTTTTTTATTATTATTTTCCATGCGAGATTATAACATTATTAGAGAAGAGGAAACTGGAAACACAATCTCTGAACACAGGCTCAAAGAAGAATTCCTGACCGGAGTCTGAACACCCTCATTCTACTTCATGCTCTCACACACAGCAGCTCCACTCTGTCCACGTATTTCCTGGTTCCCTCCCCTTTAGATCTGCACAACATGTGGTGAAGTGTAAGAGCTGACTCACTGCACAAACACATGACGTTTAGATCAGAGCTCAAACTAGTTTCATTTCTAAGAAAGAGGAACTAACGGAGTCACTGACACTGAGAGCTGACATGGCGGAGAAAGGAGTTGAGCTGGATCAAGAAACCTTTTCTTGTTCCATCTGTCTGGATCTACTGAAGGATCCGGTGACTATTCCCTGTGGACACAGCTACTGCATGAACTGTATTAAAGGCCACTTTGATGAAGAGGACAAGAAGAAAATCCACAGATGTCCTGACTGCAGACAACTCTTCACAACGAGGCCTGTCCTGGTGAAAAACACCATGTTAGCAGTTTTAGTGGAGCAGCTGAAGAAGACTGGACTCCAAGCTGCTCCTGCTGATCACTGCTATGCTGGACCTGAAGATGTGGCCTGTGATGTCTGCACTGGAAGAAAAGTGAAAGCCTTCAAGTCCTGTTTATTCTGTCTGGCATCTTACTGTGAGAAACACCTTCAACCTCACTATAAGTCACCTGCATTTAAACAACACAAACTGGTGGATCCCTCCAAGGAGCTCCTGGAGAACATCTGCTCTCATCATGGTGAGGTGATGAAGATGTTCTGTCGTACTGATCAGCAGAGTATCTGTCATCTCTGCTCTGTGGATGAACATAAAGGCCACAACACAGTCTCAGCTGCAGCAGAAAGGATTAAGAAACAGAAAAAGGTGGAGGTTAGACGACATAACATCCAGAAGATGATCCAGGACAAAGAGAAAGATGTGACGCTGCTTCAACAGCAGCTGAAGGCCATCGCTCACTCTGCTGATAAAACAGTGGAGGACAGTCAGGAGATCTTCACTGAGATGATCCGTCTCATCCAGGAAACAAGCTCTGATGTGGAGCAGCAGGTCAGATCCCAGCAGGGAACTGAAGAGAGTCGTGTCAAAGAGGTTCAGGAGAAGCTGGAGCATGAGATCACTAAGCTGAAGAGGGAAGACGCTGAGCTGAAGCAGCTCTCAGACACAGAGGATCACAACCAGTTTCTACACAACTACCCCTCACTGCCACGACACAGTCAACCTACACACTCATCCAGCATCAAGATTCGTCCTCTGAGGAACTTTGAGGACGTGAAACCAGCTGTGACAGAGCTCAGAAAGAAACTACAGGACACTCTGAGAGAGACAAGGAGAAACATCTCACTGACAGTGACTGAAGTGGATGTTTTACCTCCACGACCAGAGCCAAAGACCAGAGATGAATTCTTAAAGTATTCATGTAAAATCACACTGGATCCAAACACAGCACACAGAGATCTGGTACTGTCTGGGGATAACAGAAAAGTAAGATTAGTGAAAAAACAACAGTCTTGTTTTGATCATCCAGACAGATTCACTGATTGGTTGCAGGTCCTGAGTAGAGAGAGTCTGACTGGACGTTCTTACTGGGAGGTGGAGTGGAGTGGAGGAGGAGTATTAGGAGGAGTTGGTGTAGCAGTCACATACAAGAATATCAGCAGAGCAGGGAATGAAAGTAGATTTGGACATAATGACAAATCCTGGACATTATATTATTTCCTAAACAGTTCTACATTTGTGTCCAACAACATCCAAACTCCTATCTCAGGTCCTTGTTCCTCCAGAGTAGGAGTGTACCTGGATCACAGAGCAGGTATTCTGTCCTTCTACAGCGTCTCTGAAACCATGACTCTCCTCCACAGAGTCCAGACCACATTCACTCAGCCGCTCTATGCTGGAGTTAGGATAGGTTCTCGATCGAGTGCTGAGTTGATTAAAGTGAAGTAGACAGAGGTAACTTCAGGAGCAGAGAGTTAAATTCTGTGTTTCTCTTCATCAACTTGTTTTCTCTCCATGTTTGTTGCTGAGAGTTCATTGTTGTGGTGTTTCTGCACAGAGATCAGCTGTCAGTCAAACATTATGGCTGCTACTTTGACATGTTTAATAGTCGTTCCCTTGATGTTTCATCACTTTCTTTAGGTGGAGCTCTTTCCTGTGTCTGTTTAGCTTCCTTTATCACTGATATGTTGTTGATCACTGTGTTAAAATATATTCACATTTACTTATTTGTAGTAACTGAGTTTCATTTTTATTTCAAATATAATAACTGATGAATGACTGTTTATGCCTTTCTTAATATTCTTTGTATTACTTTTCCCTTTCACATTTTTGGTCTACACTACACAAGTTTACTATACTTATCAGGCACATGTTTTCAATACAAGTTGTTCGTGTTTATTTGTGTAATAACTTACAAAAGTTATAATGGTATTTAGGTTAACTTATCACAACAATCTGCAGGGCCAATCAAATCATTTGGGTGGGGCTTCATGTAATGATAGACAGAAGAGTAACAGTAGTCATACACTTTATCTGAGCAGCATGGAGTTGAACCAAATGTTACAACAAAATGGCTGCTGTCTGAGAAGTGAGAGGTTTAGATTCTGCTGTTGCATCTGCCGTAAAAGATGTTGATAGTGAAATAACTTTAAAAGATGAAAAGTTAACAGCATTTAAAACATTTCTCAAAAGCATATGTCACATAATTTGTTGCTGTGATTGGTCCTAAGAACTATTATTATTAAGACACACAGCAATGTGACCTCTTGACTGAATCATGTGATGTATTTTATTACTGTGAGATGACAGTAAAAATATTTGTTTATTGGAGACTGAGAGGACATTGTTGAGGCTGCGGTTAATATTTAACTCATTATAATAGCTGATGAATGACAGTCGGTGCAGTTTCAAGCTTCACTAAACACATACAACTGTTAAAAGTGTTCTTTTTACCTTCTCTCTTACCTTACCTTCGCTCTTTTTCTTCAAAGCTTTATGACTTTTAGAGTTTTCTTTTCTTTGTTTGTTCTTAATTTTTCACTCTAACATCTTGACTGCAACTTCAACTAATATGACAACACACACATTAGTAACACTGACACATTCATTCAGAGTCTTCATCTCACTTTTTGGGGTCCCCTGGAAACATTTTCGTCTGTTTTTTTTTTTGTTTGTTTGTTTTAAATGTTCTTAACTAAATAGTTGATTTGTAGCTAAATGTTTGAAAATTAAGCTAATGTAAGCATATGTCACATAATAAGTTGATGTGATTGGTTGTAAGATTATAAAACTATTATTATAAAGACACACAGCAATGTGACCTCTTGACTGAATCATGTCATGTCTTTTATTACAATGAGATAACAGTAGAAATATTTGTTTATCAGAGACTGAGAGGACTTTGTTGAGGCTATGTTAATATTTAGCTCATTATAATAACTGATGAATGACAGTTGAGGCAGTTTCAAGCTTCACTAAACACATAAAACTGTTAAAAGTGTTCTTTGTACCTCCAGGAGTAACATGGTATAACAAACATTAGGAATCAACTGAACCAGGTTCAAATGATGTGGAGGGTCAGAACCAAAATGCATTAATAAAATGTAATTTCCTGGAACAACAATATCAATAAAAAGTTGTAACTCTGTAGTTTCATTTGTTTGACCTCAGCATTTTACGCTGGCAGAGAGAGCTCGACCCACTGCAACTCAAGAAAACACAAAGTAAGAAAACGTCTTCATCAAACTGACAACACATGTTCTTCAAATACTCAACAGCAGCAGATACAGAAAGAAGCTGCAAGCTTTTCCAGGGGACTCCAAAAAGTGATGAACCTGCTGGTACGCTCTTGTTCTTTAAAGCTTTATGACTTTTAGAGTTTTCTTTTCTTTGTTTTTTTCTTAATTTTTCACTTTGACATCTTGACTGCATGAGTCCTTGTAAGTCTGTTACTTATTATCAGCCTTTAAATTCAAATAATTGGACAGCACACACATTAATAGTATTAATCTGTCTCCTCTTTGAACCGTCACCTTATCATGGTGGAGGAGTTTGAGTGTCCTAATGACCCTAGGAGCTATGCTGTCCGGGGCAATTTGCCCCTGGTAGGGTTTCCCAAGGCAGACTGGTCTTAGGCGAAGGACCAGACAAAGAACGGTTCAGAAGACCCTTGATGAGGAAAAATAACAAGAGTTTGTGTTCCAGGCCCGGAGGGTTACCGGGGCCCCACCCTGGAGCCAGGCCTGGAGCTGGGGCTTGTGGGCGAGTGCCTGGTGGCCGGGCCTTCGCCCATTGGGTCAGCCCAAACGGGAGACATGGGTTCGCCTCCCTGTAGGCCCACCACCCGCAGGAGGAGCATGAAGAGTTCGCTGCAGTGTGGATCGGGCAGCGGACCAAGGTGGGGGCCTTGGCGGTCTGATCCTCGGTTATGGAAGCTGGCTTTTGGGACATGGAATGTCACCTCTCTGGCGGGGAAGGAGCCGGAGCTTGTGGAAGAAGTTTAGCGCCACCGACAAGATATAGTCGACCTCACCTCGACACATAGCGTCGGGTCTGGAACCCAAGTCCTTGAGAGGGGTTGGACTCTCTTCTTTGCTGGAGTTGATCCGGGTGAGAGGCGGAAGGCCGGGGTGGGCTTTTTGCTTGCCCCTGGTCTATCTGCCTGTATGTTGGGGTTCTCCCGGGTGGACGAAAGGGTTGCTTCCCTGCGCCTTCGGGTCTCGGAACAGGTCCTGACTGTTGTTGGCTGCGCATATGCGCCGAACAGCAGTTTAGAGTACCTGCCCTTTTTAGAGTCCCTAGGACGGACGCTGGACGGCGCCTCGACTGGGGACTCCATTGTCCCGCTGGACACTCGGGTAAAGAGAGGAGCAGATCTGTTAACTGATCACCGCCTGGTGTTGAGTTGGATCAGATGGCAGGGGAAGACGCTGCGTCGATCTGGTAGACCCAAAAGAGTAGTGAGGATCTGCTGGGAACGTCTGGCGGAAGAACCTGTCAATATGGTCTTCAACTCCCACCTCCGGAAGAACTTCAACCACGTCCCGGGGGTGGTGGGGGACATTGAGTCCGAATGGGCCATGTTCCACTCCACCATTGTGGAGGCGGCTGTTGCAAGTTACAGCCGCAAGGTCGCTGGTGCTGGTCGCGGCGGTAATCCTCGAACCTGCTGGTGAACACTGGAGGTGACGGGAGCCGTCAGGTAGTGAAACTACTCCGCAGTGTCGGAGCTCCAGGAGCGGATGAGATCTGCCCTGGGTATCTCAAGGATCTGGATGTTGTAGGGCTGTCCTGGTTGACACGCCTCTGCAACATTGCGTGGACATCGGGGCAGTACCTCTGAAGTGGCAGACCGGGGCGGTGGTCCCCATCTTTAAAAAAGGGGACCAGAGTGTGTGTTCCAACTACACTCTTAACCCGAATTAGTTGACTTTACTCGCAAATCGCGTGGAAACCTGTTGCCCTATACCACTTTAGTTTTTTCACAAGCTGAAACTAAACAAGTCGAGTTGTATTAACATGGAACTCTAACTTTTTACACAAGCTAAAACTAAAAATGGCGAATTGTATTAACATGAAATTCTGACTTTTTACACAAGCTAAAACTAAACATGTCAAGTTGTATTAACATAGAACCTTAAGTTTATATTTATATTTATTAGTAGTGTGTACTGTAAATAATTAAGATAAAATTAGCTAATATACTCATAATTAATTACAATCACTATATTTTCCTCTAATTTATTTTTTATTTTTTGTATGAAATGTTTCAATTAAAGTGGATGGAAATGAAGAAACACCTTTAAATGCTCCATTGCATTTTATTTAAGAAAAATGGCAAAACAAAACAGAAAAATTCTGGCCACTGTTTCTGTCGCTCCAGAGGTGAGTGTGAGAGTATCTCTGTTTCTGCTGTACTGGGTGTGTCACTGAAGACTTCATCAGATAAGACAGAAACCAGCTCAAGGACAGGGATGACTTTGACTGTTGGTCTCTCTGGAAGTTCTTCAGTATCTGTCAGATTGCATAGTTCATTATTGAAATCCGGATCTTGGTATTGAAGACTGAAGTTATGAGTAAGTCCCAGTGATTCTTTAAACTGGCTTATTAAATCCTCGACTGTCGACGGTCTTGTATTTAGGATGACTTTTCTTATGTCCGCCTCTGTTAGAATAACCCCCAAGGTCATCTTCTGGTTTGCAGTCATCTTGGGAATAGAAACAATAATTAGGTCATTAGAAATATACATATCCAAAAGGACAGTTAATTTCTGAGCCATTGCTTTGTCCATCACAAAGATCACCATTTTATGAACCAAACTTTGAGTACTATTCTGAAAAACAAAATCTTGGGAATTCTCAAAAATCACAAGACAAAAATGTCCCCTGAAATTAAAGTGGTAAATCATTAAAAGCTGGGTGTTGTCCGTGTGTGTTGTCGATGTCTGTGTGTGTTGTTGTCTGTGTCTGTGTGTGGTGTCTGTTGTTGTTGTCTGTGTGTGTGTGTTGTCGATGTCTGTGTGTTGTCTGTGTGTGTGTGTAAAATGACGGTAATAATAATGACAAAGTCGCGCAAACCTGCAGTGTGTGAGCCGTCCTCAGACTGTTAACACTAAGCTAACTTTGACATTTAGCCGACACAATTTTGAGTGGACATTAGCTAGTGTTAGCCTATTTACACCATGCACAGGTTCGAACAGTAACCTTACACAAGGGAAAAAAAAAAAAAGCCGCGTCAACAAGTCGCCCCGACAGCGATTGAACGGCTTTTCTACCGAGTAAAATGACGGCAATATTAATGATACAGTCGCGCAAACCTGCCGTGTGTGAACCTCCTCAGACTGTTAGCCGACACAATTTTGAGTGGACATTAGCAAGTGTTAGCCTATTTACACCATGCACAGGTTCGAACAGTAACGTTAACCTTACACAGAAAAAAAAGCTGCGTCAACAAGTCGTCTCCAAGCTTTTGTGTACCTATTCAAAGTTCCCACAAAGATAACAATAGTTATTTTACATACTAATCGTTCCTCTCGGAGTAGGTTGTTTCCAACGTTAAGTCTGCAGCCGCTCGTCCAGACACGATATTGCTCGTCCCGCCAAGTGTAGAGCACCGTGTGGACGCACAGTTACGCTGGCCTTGTCACGTGACCCGGCAGGTTTTTGAATTAGGCCCCTCCCTTTTCATATGAAAGTTAACATACCAAGTTATCTCTACTAAACATGATTAGTGCAATGAATCTTTCAGCTAAATAGTCCAAAGAACTAATGTTGTTTAGTAATGATAGCAGGTTTTTACAAAACATAAAAGAATAAGTAATGATCACTCAGATGTTTAATTAGAAACAAAATCTGGGTTTACAGTGTACAGGGGGATCACACTCCTGTGAGTTTGTCCCGAGTTCGGTCCGTGTAGCCGGTAGTAAGTCGGACCTGTTCCCAGAGATGGTTGGACTCCGCCAGGGCTGCCCTTTGTCACCGGTTCTGTTCAAAATCTTTATGGACAGAATTTCCAGGCGCAGCCGGGTGGATGAGGGTGTCGGGTTCGGTGATCGGAGGATCCCGTCCCTGCTTTTTGCTGATGACGTGGTCCTCTTAGCTTCATCGAACAACGACCTCCAGCTCTTGCCAGGGCGGTTCGCAGACGAGTGTGAAGCGGCTGGGAAGAAGATCAGCACCTCCAAGTCTGAGGGTGGATTGCTCACTCCGGGTCGGGGAGGAGGTCCTGCCTCAAGTGGAGGAGTTCAAGTATCTCTGGGTCTTGTTCATAAGTGAGGGTAGGAGGGAGCGGGAGATCGTCAGGTGGATCGGAGCGGCATCTGGATGCTTAACCAGGCTGTCGTGGTGAAGAGAGAGCTAAGCCGAAAGGCGAAGCTCTCAATTTACCAGTCGATCTACGTTACAACCCTCACCTATGGTCATGAACTTTGGGTAATGACCGAAAGAACAAGATTGTGAATACAAGTGGCCGAAATGAGTTTCCTTCGTTGGGTGGCCGGGGTCAGCCTTAGAGATAGGGTAAGGAGCTCGGAAATACGGGAGGAGCTCAGAGTTGAACCGCTGCTCCTCCACGTCGAGAGGAGTCAGTTGAGGTGGCTAGGGCATCTGGTAAGGATGCCTCCCGGACGCCTCGCAGGTGAGGTGTTTCGGGCATGTCCCACCGGAAGGAGACCTCGGGGCCGACCCAGGACACGATGGAGGGGAGGGCTGTGGAGAGGGTTGTCTGGGCTTCCCTGCTGAAGCTGCTGGCCCTGCAACCTGGACCCGGATAAGTGGAAGAAGACGAGACGAGTTGAAACATTTATTCAGAGTCTTCTACTCACTTTTTAGGGTTCCCTGGAAACATTTCCATCAGTGTTTATTTTTTAAATGTCCTAGGTTGCTTTATGGTAAGAGTCAAGCTAAATTAAGTTAATGTAAGATGATGGACTATTTGTTATAATATCAAAACCTCTGTTCATCTATTGCTGTAAATATGAAACTTTAAGTGTTAATACATCATGAATATGTTGAAAAGAATTTCCTTAGTCAGTCATTTTGGACACTTTCTGAGTTGATATTAGTAATCATGGTAAAAATCTAGATAAATATATGGAAATCATGATTATCATAACGAATTCCCTTTTAACTAAATGACACAAGCTTGTATACTAATATTACTACTACTGATTGAGGTTTTTGATTATAAATTATTTAGTTTACATGTTTTACATCTCCTAGACAGATGCTAAAACATTATACAGTGCAAGACCATGTACTCTTCTGGTCCTCATACCAGACTCTGATGCTGATCTGAGTGATGATGATGATGATGATGATGATGATGAGTGTGTGTCAAGGTGGAAATGTCAGAAATGCAATGTTGTCCTGTGTTTGAACACAAACCAGGAATGCTTTGTAGCATATCACCAGAGCTAATGTGGATCTAATGGTTAAACAGGCATTTGTGTTGCACAGTCACACAGATGAGATGTGTTGAGGTTGTTTCAATGTTTCATTGTGTCACTGTTTAAACAAAGTCTATCCAATCTAGTTTTTGTTGTTTATTTCTTTCTTTTATTTCTTTCTTATCTTGGATTTTTTTTCTGCTTTCTGTGGTACTTGTATACAATTATGTATTGTTCCTTTAAGTGACATATCAAGGCCAATATAAAACCACAGGGTCTGTTGAAAAAACAAAACCAGTGATTGTGATTATTACTAACCCAAGGGAATAAGACATGTAAAAAAAAAAAATGATTCCATTGCTTTTATCTTGGTGTGGTAGTTAAAGGGATGATATGTAGGTATTATTTAAGTTTACATTAAAAAATGTTTGATCATGCAAAAACTTTTGCAGTGGTCATGTGAATTTATTTCTTATCACGCAGTTGTATTTGCCCATTTTAAATCATAATGACAAGATGAACCATCCAATCGGCCCTAATCAAAAGTTTTGTCCTGACAATATGGACACAAGTGGATACAAGCAGGTTTCAGTGACTATTGAGGGTAAGTGTCCACACCTGTCACTTGTTTGCATGTAATTAGTGTCTGTGTGTAAAATGTCAGTGACTCTCTGGGCTCTTGACAGACTCCCTGAACATTTCATCTAGTGCTGCACTGACTTTTTGGATTCTGAGCTATGGGGAAAGCAAAAGAACTGTCAAAGGACTGTGTGAGAGAGAGTAGTTGAACCTTATAAAGCAGGAAAGGGACATAAAAAGACATCCAAACATTAGAGAATGCCGGTCAGTATTGTGTTGAAACTCTAATGAAGACGTGGAAACTCAGGGGGTTCTGTTGATACCAAGACACAGTCAGGTAGACCAACAACATTTTTTGCTTCTTTTGGCAGGAAAATACTTAGTTATAGTAACTGTGCTTGATTAAATAGTAGTTTCTATGTGTGATCATGAAATTTTTAGAGAACAAGAAACTGGAAACACAGTCTTTTTAAAACTGGTCTGACTTGTAACAAGGGAAATGTTTCGAGCTTTAACTGTGTATTGGTTTGTACTTTGTCCTGTTTTTATGTCTGTAGGGTGAATAAAACTTTTATTGTCTATGTTTTAATAGTCAGATTCTTTCAGGTCACTCCTCTTCCGATAATAAAAGTCTGATGACGCCTCTCGCTTCTTCCTCAAAAATACAGTGATCAACTGTAAAGTCATCAAAGGACACGAGCTGTCAGTCACTGACACTGAGAGCTGAAATGGCAGAGAAAGGAGTTGAGCTGGATGGAGAAACCTTTTCTTGTTCCATCTGTCTGGATCTACTGAAGGATCCGGTGACTATTCCCTGTGGACACAGCTACTGCATGAACTGTATTAAAAGCCACTTTGATGAAGAGGACAAGAAGAAAATCCAGAGATGTCCTGACTGCAGACAACTCTTCACAACGAGGCCTGTCCTGGTGAAAAACACCACGTTAGCAGTTTTAGTGGAGCAGCTGAAGAAGACTGGACTCCAAGCTGCTCCTGCTGATCACTGCTATGCTGGACCTGAAGATGTGGCCTGTGATGTCTGCACTGGAAGAAAAGTGAAAGCCTTCAAGTCCTGTTTAGTCTGTCTGGCATCTTACTGTGAGAAACACCTTCAACCTCATTATGATGTAGCTCCATTAAAGAAACACAAGCTGGTGGATCCCTCCAAGAAACTCCAGGAGAACATCTGCTCTCATCATGGTGAGGTGATGAAGATGTTCTGTCGTACTGATCAGCAGAGTATCTGTTATCTCTGCCCTGTGGATGTACATAAAGGCCACGACACAGTCTCAGCTGCAGTAGAAAGGACTGAGAGACAGAGAAAGGTGGAGGTGAGATGACAAAACATCCAGCAGATGATCCAGGACAAAGAGAAAGATGTGAAGCTGCTTCAACAGGAGCTGAAGGCCATCGCTCACTCTGCTGATAACACAGTGGAGGACAGATCCTCTGTCTCAGACACAGAGGATCACAACCAGTTTCTACACAACTACCCCTCACTGTCACCACTCAGTCAATCTACACACTCATCCAGCATCAATATCCGTCCTTTGAGGAAGTTTAAGGACGTGAAAGCAGCTGTGACAGAGCTCAGGAAGAAACTACAGGACATTCTGAGAGAGACAAGGACAAACATCTCACGGACAGTGACTGAAGTGGATGTTTTACTGCCACAACCAGAGCCAAAGACCAGAGAAGAATTCTTAAAGTATTCATGTGAAATCACACTGGATCCAAACACAGCACACAGACATCTGGAACTGTCTGTGGGGAACAGAAGAGCAACATTTAGAAATCAACAAGAGTCTTATCCTGATCATCCAGACAGATTCACTGATTGGTGTCAGGTCCTGAGTAGAGAGAGTCTGACTGGACGTTGTTACTGGGAGGTGATGTGGAGAGAAAGAGGACACTTTGCAGGAGTTGGTGTAGCAGTCACATACAAAAATATTAACAGAATAGGGGATGAAAGTAGATTTGGACTTAATGACAAATCTTGGATACTAGAGTATTCGCTCATTGGTTCTACATTTGTGCACAACAAAATCTTAACTCCCCTCTCAGATTGTTTTGTCACAGTAGGAGTGTACCTGGATCACAGAGCAGGGGGGTATTCCAGAAAGCAGGTTTACTGGCTTAACTGGGTATGTTAGCCCAGAGTTAGCGGTAAACCTGGGATTTCAGTTCCAGAACGCTCAAATATGATCAGGCTATGTAAGTAACTATGGTAACATAGGCTCTGAACTTAACTGGGTATGTAAACCCAGAGTTAGCGGTAAACCTGGGATTTCAGTTCCAGAACGCTCAAAAATGATCAGGCTATGTAAGTAACTATAGTAACATAGGCTCTGAACTTAACCTGGTAGGGGTAGGTTTTGTTCAGGTTATGTTCGGGTATTTAAGTGCACGTTCAGCCAGGCTGCTGTTTCCACACTTGTCACACAATGGCGTTTCCTTTTGAGGAAGATCCAATTGACATTGAAGCACAAATCATTCGGGCTATTCACCGTGAGAGGGTGATAAGACCACGACTTGATATCCTTTCTTTTCCTAATGAGTTTTTGCGAGAGCGCTACCATTTTTCTGCGGAATCTTTAATATATTTAAACAACATTCTCCATCCCCACATTTCGAACTTTACGCATCGTGGATTCGCTCTCAATTCTCTCCAAACTATGTGCATCGCTCTCCGTTTTTTTTGCGAGCGGGAGTTTTTTGTACAATGTAGGAGACGCAGAGCATATCGGCAAAGCAACTGTTTGTCGGGCGGTGCGTAAAGTTTGCCTTGCGCTAAAGCGGTTCCTGCGCAACTTCATTCGTTTTCCTGGCCACAAACCTACGAGGATCATCAAAGTGGAGTTTCATCAACTGGCAGATCAGCATCACTTATAAGTTTTCCAAATTTGCACTGAAATTATTTTTGCTGGTGAGCTTTCAATTAATGGGCATTGGCTATTTCAGGCTTTCCAAACATCATTGGCTGCATTGATGGGACGCAAGTGCCTATTAAAGCGCCTTCCACAAACGAGGCAGATTATGTGAAACGTTCAAGTAGGTGTAATGGATAGGCTATGCCACTTTTATTTTTTGACGCTCTGTTAATGGTGTTGATGTTTAAAACACATTTAATTTTACTAATTGCCAGATGATATGTGATGCATCATGCCTTATCACAAACGTGGAGGCGAAATGGCCAGGGTCAATACACGATGCCAGGATGTACCGGGAATCTAATTTGAGCAACAGATTTCAACGGGATGCGTTATCTTATGCAAATAAGATCCACTTCAGGCTAATTAATGCGTAGGCTCTAACTTAATGTTATATGTGCAATTACAGGGGAATTTGATGGGTATCTTCTGGGGGATAGAGGATACCCATGCCTTCCGACACTCATCACCCCGTACCCTGATCCGGATCCTACACAAATTAGACATAAGTGATTTAGGCGTAGGCCTATTAGGGAAAATACATTGCACTAGTTCATTTTGCTCCTCCTGGGAGGTTGAGGGCTCCGATGACGTGCCCCCAGGAATCCCCTCCATCATCGGACGCCCTCGATTGATACTGATCACCAACTCCTCCACAGGGGTGAGGGGGGACACCGCTGGCCCAGAACCGGTCCTCCTCTCCTCTGCTTTCTTCCTATTGGCTTTGAAATGAATGTACCTTGTTGCAATATGGCAATTCAAGAATATAATACTGGATAAGTGATGTCTAAGATGATGCACCCAGATATATCTTACCAACTTGGACAATGTTTTTATATTTTGTTTTGACCTGCGGCCACGTTCTCTTGAGGGCGGTCGGGTTACATCTAATTAAAAATAATACAATATATGACAAGGTAGTCTATAGTATAAGAAAGTCTCATACAAAGCAGTTAATATGTAGCCTAATATCTACTGAATTATTGTGCTTCTGACATACATTAATGTGCTATACTAAACTTACGCATTTACGCGGTCGGCAATTCTCTGCCAAGCAAGGTCTCGTTCCTTGGCAGACGCGCAAGTATTGCTTTTTTTCGAGATTATCGCTCTTTCCTCCTCGTACGCCTCGAGCAGAACTTGCTGCTCCGCTTCAGAAAAATAGTCTGCTCTGCGCTTTGTCATTTTTACTCATGGTTTCGACTCTCAATAGATGATGCCTTTATAACTTCGCCGTGAACGCGGACAACTCTAGGTTAACCAATACGGGGTTGATTGAACTGATTGCTAACCGGTGTTTTGGAACCGACAGCTCGGGTTTAGTCGCCTCAGGTTCAGACAACCCAGAGGTTAAGTTTTATCTCAGTGTTTGTTAAACCTCCTTTCTGGAATACCCCCCAGGTATTCTGTCCTTCTACAGCGCCTATAAAACCATGACTCTTCTCCACAGAGTCCAGACCACATTCACTCAGCCGCTCTATGCTGGACTCTGGGTTGCTTTTAAATCAGGTGCTGAGTTGATTAAAGTGAAGTAGACAGAGGTAACTTCAGGAGCAGAGAGTTAAATTCTGTATTTCTCTTCATCAACTTGTTTTCTCTCTATGTTTGTTGCTGAGAGTTCATTGTTGTGGTGTTTCTGCACAGAGATCAGCTGTCAGTCAAACATTATGGCTGCTACCTTGACATGTCTGCTCCAAGCCAACAGCGCCCTCTGTCTGTTTTAAATGCTAATAGGTTTTCACTTACACAGAGCGTAGTGTTTTATAGTGTAAGGTACTGGACTGCCATTGTCCTTAACCAGTAGATTTCAAATCAATAAATTAATAAGCATGTTGTATATATCTCACAGAAATGTTTTCCCTTCTTTTTACACTCTGTGAGCACCATGACTTCAGCCTGTGTTGCATGTCCTCTTCCTAATGACTGTAAACTGGCACTTGATCTCCTACGGGATAACATTAAGAAGCAGTAAGAAATAAAGACGGGTCATGTACACCTGAGGACGACCCTCACTGCACAGATTTTTTTTTTTTTTTTTTTTTTTTTGTGGTTTATGGTTAAGGAAATATCCTGATTTTGTCTTTACCTATCCGAAACCAGTAGAGACTCTACAAGAAGATCCGATATTTTAGTCAATATAATTAAAAGATATGTTCATTCAGTGTGTTCATACTTACAAATTACATTTCCTGCAGCAGTTTCGTTGCATAGATACAGAGAATATCTACGAGTCTGGCTTGTCAGAGGAGTCTATTTTTAGAAACATTCCGCTTGTGCTAGTTATCCTGTGACTCGTGTATGTGAAGCACGAGAAGCATTTTGTGAGCTTGTGAAGATATTCTGTAAATACATAAATTAAAAAAAAAAAATGTTGATTTGTATTTGCTGTAATGGTAATTTTTATTTTCATTTTTTATTATAATTTCCTCAGCTTGCAAATCAGGACTCTTAAAATCACACCGTCCTTCCACGTTCATGTCACTGATTCATGCTGGGTGCCCTTTCTGTTCACTGTCCGTCCACTCCATGCAGACCGCATGGACATGGTGTATGTGTGTGTGTGGATGTGTGTGTGTGCACATTAGGAGTCACTGACACAAACACACTCACACACACTCCCTACACGTCCCCCACCACCCCACCCCACCCCAAGAGACTGAGCGCCCTACATTCAACCATCAAACCTACTGTTACATAAAAACACCACCGCCACACAAACCGGCTTGCTGCCTGTTGCTAGGCAACAAGCCCCCGAGCCCCATCATCAAGTCTCGTCGCTGGGCCATCGATGTACCTGAAAGCACTCAAATGGGTCAACGAGGACAAAAGGAAGGAGACACACTGGTTGAAAAAAAGGAGAGAGGTAAAATATATATATAATTAAAAACACTGAACGTGTCCCTGGGACTGTGCACTCAGAATAATATGCATAATGAGACTTGTGGGGGGTGAAGTGGTGGGTGGGGGGGTCTGTAGAGATGAGCTGCTGTCAGAAGAGTTGAGCCTGCAGAATGAGACGGCAGGCGTCTTTCTGTAGAGACCAGATGGTAAAATATTCCCTCATTTGGTGTTTTGATGGTGGTGAAAACTGGTAATTGAACATTTCTACAAAATCTGCCTCAGCTACTCGGCTGGGTTGTGATCCTGTGACTGCAGCTTCATCTTGTCACCCTTGTTTCTGTTTCTTGTTTCTTTATTGTCCCAGCATAAACAATGACAGGTAGGAACCTAAGCTACTCCATTCAGGAGGTCGTAAATAAGCTGTTACGCGGTTCAGAGTCTGCTCGTGGTTCTGATTTATCAGAATTTGACCTTGTATCAAAAACAAAGTTCAACACTGAACATGAGATTTTCAAAATGTAAAGCGTTACAGACATCCTGGACCTAGTATCTTTTGTCATCTACCTCCAGTTTTACACAAACGCTGAGACTATTCAAACGTGGACAAAGGAGAATCCATCTGACGAGGAAGATGAACCCTTTCTACACTGGGGGTTGTACTGACTAGTTGACTAGTCAACTTCACTGATGTGACGGACTAGTAAGGTCTAGGGATCCATGTTTTCAGGGGTACCAGTACTAACCTTGAGTGAGTGAAAGAGGAGAACCAACTGAAGAAAGGAACTGGTTTTCATTCAGATAAATGGGATTAGCTCACCTGTCTGCACTTGTTAACGGGTTTGGAGGGCCCTCCGCCAGTCCGGCCTGTGTCTCAGCTTGTGTCTCAACATCCCTCGAAGTCTGGTCAAGTGTCTTCAGATCTCCTCAAGCTGAGCTACTCACTCCTAACACTGATCATGTGACAATAACAACATGGACGCCTCCTAGAAGACAGGTGTTAAGCCCAGTGGTTCATCAAGTATGTGGTAATACTTCACTAAAGATAAAGCCCATACTACCGTGACATGTCAGTCCTGAAATACAACTAAAATGCTTCTGCAATGCATCTGAAAAGGCTAACACTGACGCTAGCGGAGGCAGTCAGTTAACAGCTTCACCTGTGATAACAGAGAGAGCTGCAAATCAACTATTTGCTGGTGAATTTCGTTGTCTTAAGTTATTAGACCTGCTATTAGATGCCCAATGACAGCTGGGATAGGCTCCAGGCCCCCTGCGACCCTTCACAGGACAAATGGTTACAGAAGATGAAGGAATTAATGAATGTAGTTCTGTTGTGTTCTAATATCTGACACTGTTGCTGTAGTTGTAGAGGGTGTTTTTTGTCCATGATGTCAGTGAATGCACCACGTGAGAGACAGCAGTTATGGTAGAGCTGAGAGTTTGCCGAGCGAGAGCCGCATATTAGAAGTGACGGTGTTTATGGCGTTGACGTGGCCTACTGCCGACAGTGGCCCATGTTCAAGCTTCAGTAAACTTGCAGTTGTTGTAAAGCATTACTTTCTACTGTGTTTTTATTAGTGACGTCGTCGATTAGTCTATTTTAAAAGATAGGAAGTCGTTCATCCCCTAATCAACGCTAGTTTCAATGGAGAGGTCCAGTGGGTAAAGATTGAACATTTATTGAGGAAACATGAACACACAAGGTAATACAGGTGCATCTTAATAAATTAGAATATTATTGAAAAGCAAATTTATTTCAGTTTTTCATTAGCTTTAAGCCATAATAATCAAAATGAAATGAAACACATCACTCCACGTGTAATTAATCTGTATACTATATGAGTTTTTTGGATTGAATTACCGTAATAAATCAACCTTTCGATGATATTCTAATTTTTTGAGATGCACCTGTAGTTTGGAGGTTTGACTCCAAAGAGTTACGCTGTCTAAGACGATGACGCTGGTGGTGGAGAAGAAGAAGAAGAAGTTGGCAGGTGGATGAAGGTGACCTCTGATGAAGATTTTTTGGATGACCATGGAGATGAGGGGCAGAGTGACAGGGGCTTTAATGTATGACTGTTCAGCAGTTACCAGAAACGTTTAGTTGCTGTTATTGATACAAAAGGAGGTCACAGCTCATACTGGAAACAAGGGTTCTCTTACTCTTACAACTCACAGATATGAACAAATAATTCATTTTCTTGAATAAACAAATGCACAAGTTTAATATCTAAGTTTCATTTCTTTGGTCGGGTTGATTTGTTTCAGGAAAATCTACTGATGTTTAAACAAAAATGTAGAAAATACTGACGGGCGCAAAAAAAAAGACAATTTTAAGCAGTGCTGTAGATGCTTTGAGCTGATTGTTTGGTTGGTATTTAAAACGATGTTCATGCACGTACAGAAGTGAAGCAGCATTACTCACAAAAATATAACAACACACATTTCATCAGTGCGTCCTGTCTAACACGCCCCCTCAAGTCACCCCCTCTTTTAACTCCTGCGTGCCAACAGATCTCTGCTCTGCCTCTGAATTATTTACGAGTCCCTCATCAATGTTTGATTCCGCATTTTACCGTTCACTGTCCATTGCTTCACGCTCATGATATACTCCCTTTGAAATGAATACAGTACACACCCAGTGCACAGAGACCCAAGCTGTGATTAGGAGGTGCACTGGAGAGATCGGACTGGATTGGTTTCTGCTGAGTGATATAACACACAGGAAGCACTTATATATTTAATATTACTGGAGTTCTAAATAGTTTTTGTTCCCTTGGTGCAGCTCATGTATTTAATTTAATATAACTGATCTGGTTTAATGTCTGCTTACACGCCCATGAGGGATAGTGGTAAAGTGGACCAACGGTCAAATTCTTTTTCAGTCTTCTCAACCAAAGTTAGAAAGTTAGCACAAAACATTTCAGACATAGACCCTGTAATAGAAATGCCTAAGTAGCGAAAGCCATTGTCAGCCTATTTAAATGGTATTAAGGAACGCGGGAGACACTTAGCCAGGGGATTGATTGGGAAGAGCTCGCTCTTTTGATAGTTTAGTTTATAGCTGGATTGTGCACCAAAACGTTCCAAGATGTTAAAAATCATGGGTAAAGAGCTAGCTGGATTTGAGATGTACAAAAGCAGATCATCTGCATACAAAGAGACTTTATGTGTTGTGCCCAGTCAGGTTATGCCCTCAAAGCCTCCCTCTGAGCTCAGCCAGAGCGCCAGGGGTTCTATAGCGATGGCGAACAGAAGTGTAATGTCTGCTTGTACTTGCTTCTACTATTTATTAGTTATCTCGCCTGCAATTTATTTAGAAGGGAAATTTCTCCCCCATGTAACAGGAGTGTAGCAAGGAAGGGAAGCACCCCAGTGAAGGACACAAATCCAGGAAGGCAGGATGAGCAGCTCAAAGTAAATTTAATGACGACTTAGAGGTTCTGCGTAAGTCAGCAGTTTAAATCAAATCAAGAGAGAAAAGCAAAAACCAGGACACATGGAAGCAGAGAAAACAGACAGGAACAACTTGACAAGAGAAAAGACACAATAACATTGACCATCTTGTGACAGTTCATTGTTCTGCTGGGAAACTTTTAGACCTGGCATTCATTGGTGTGGATGTTACTTAGACATAGCACCCACCTAGACCAGACCAGGCACCCCCCACCCCATAATATTAGGAAGGTCGTCATAATGTTTTGCGTGATCGGTGTATAACCATTCACACAAGGGCTGATGAATTGCCGAGGCACAGGTGAAACTAATGAGGGGAGAAGCAAGCGGAGACAAAAGACACAATGAAAGACAGGTGAGTGGAATCACATGGTGCAGGAAAACACAAAGACAGGAAGTACAGAAATAAACAGGTTATTTTCATCAGTTCAAAGGAAGCTCTGACATCTTGGTCATTTGGATTATATGTATATATAGTCAGTTTGTTCCTCTTTGTTCCTCCAGTTTTACAGCTAAACATAAAGATGTTCTACAAGCAGTATTTTCTTTGTCCTCCATGTCTGTGTCCAGTCCTGAATGGATAGATAAGAAGACGATTGAGAAAAGAAGGAGAAAGAAAAGAAAAGGTTTCTGTCCCTCCTGGAAACTTCTCACCTGATGTTGATTTATTAGGAGATGATTAGTAAAGGTTACCATGGTTACCACCACCAGAACCTCTACTCCTAGTTATAAAAACCTCTTCAGATCAGTCTGTTCTGACATTTCCATTCACATTATTAGAGGAATGTTGAGTCGCTGACACAGAATCCATTCATTTCATTTTATTCTAGATTAAATTTCCCGTCAGTAGTCTGTAGTCTAGTTTGAGCTGCATACTGTGTGTCCTGCAGACATGACGGCGTGTGAAGAGATTTGAAACTTTTGGCTGTAAGAGTTTTACCTGAAACGATTTCCTGTCTCAAAAAAAAAACAACAGCCTCGTTAATTTCATACCAGAAATAACTCCTACTTAAGACTTCGTGACAACAGTCCCGCCTCACGTCGTTCCCGTCCTCGTACCAGCCGACTTGAAAAGCGCTGGGAATAGTTTCGCTCTCTGAATTTCTGTCACTCCTCAGCCTCTAAACCTCTCACAGAGGAGGCGAGCAGCACCCTCCGTCCCGGGAGAGACACTCGAGGGAGAATTTGTGAATCTAGGACAGTCGATTGCGCCCTGGTTGACTGATGCTGGCAATTGTGGCGCAATCTGTTGTAATCACTGAGCTCTGTAATTTAGGAGAGGGAAGGCCGGATGATTCAAAGGACAAAGGACGCTTCCTGGAAAGACAGAAATGACGTATTCCAGCAAACATTTTCATTGAGTGAGATTTACTTTAAGTATTTATTCCAATAATTACAGTGACCTCTGCTCTTGTTGCTTCTATATGTCATGGTTGAGTATTTCCTGCGAGCCTGTTTGGTTTTCTTTTTGTTTTCCATTTTATTTTGTATTGTTCTTCCTTGGTGTTTCTTGTCTTGTGTTACTTCCTGTGTTTCCCCCTCTTTGATTGTTGGATTGGTTTCTCCTTGTGTGCTCCGCCCTCATTAGTTTCACCTGTGCCTCGTCACCCCTCTGCCCAGGTGTATATATAACCCTGCCATTGGCTTTGTTCTCTGTTCGTCATCTGTTCTTCCCCTGTCGTGTTGTGTTGCCTCTGTTCTGCTTTGTTAGTTCCTCGTGTTTCTCGTGTTCTGTGGGCTCATTTTGGTTTTTATCAGTATTTGGAGTTTTACTCTTTTGTTGTCATTAAATTCCTTTCTTTTCCTACTGTGTTTGCCAATTGAGGCTTTGTCAAAGCTTCGACACTTGATTCCATAAAAAGGTTTATTACTCGAGGCTTCAATGACTCAGTGCTCGACTGGGACACCTAGTGGACACTAAAATGTAATGCAGTCGAGATGTGTCATTTATTGGTTCATGCTTGTATGGGATTTGGTTTGCCATGCACATTCCTGTTTGACTACACTTTGGACTCTGTGTGGTTTCAAGCTGACACAATAAAATGTTTTCATAAATATATTTATTTTTAAATGAAATAAAAAGTAGCCAATAGTGGCACAGTGGTTGGCGCTGGTGCCTCACAGCAAGAATGTCCTCGATTCTAATCCCACAGGGCTGAGAGGGTTCGATTCTCAGGGCTTTTCTGTGTGGAGTTTGTATCTTGCTGTGGGTTTCCTCCAGGCATGGGTGTTAGGCGCTAGGTCAGGTTGGCCCACAGTGGAGGCACAGCAACTCAGGACTAACCCTCCATCTGACCATGCAATTTAGTTGTACAATGTATGATGACAAATAAAGCACTTTACCTTTACGTAAAAGATGTTGACTAGTGGGCGTTCAGTACGCTAGATGGTAAATGTGATCTAAAATGCAAATGACTACTCTGTCGGGATTCAAACCTGTATGTTTTCATGATGCGCCACAGGTTCCAGCTATGGCATCTGTGGTTGTTTCACCAATGGGCAGTGGGTTACAGTGCTTACATCGACTGTTTATATTTGCTCCCAATAATCATGGTTTAGTAGTGTGGTAGTGTTATAGAAGCTTCAGTACCGAACGCAATGCTATCAAATAAAATCTCTGTCGACTCTGTCTCTACTTGCTTCATAGGTTCAACTCAGCTCTCCCAAAGTGCAGAGACAACCAAACCAGTGACAGGGTTTCAATGACGAATGAAGCAGTAAAGTGGTCTCTAGTCACGTGACCAAGCCACACTTTTGTGACATTATGTGCACTTAATCTTAAAAAAGATTATCAACGGCTGAGTTCACTGCATGGGTGCACTTTGTTCGTTAGCATCTAGCATCTGCAGCCGTGACGGTGGAAGGATTAAATCCTCCTCAGGTGCAGACGCTTAAACCGACAGCAAGTCAGAAAAGTATTTTTGCTCAGCTTTCATTTAACGACTTTCTAATAGTTCAAGGTTTAAGGGAACCAGTTCTGAATGTCAGATCTGTCCAACACCAATCAGACATCACTTAGCCCCACATCGATTCACTCTGAGATGAGCTACAGTAAAATGAACCATATTGATCCCCGTGCTGCAGACGTAAAGCAAATAAGAGTTCAATCAAACGTGAAAGGAGAAGAAATGGCGCTGTCAGGATGTCAGCTTTACCGCGGCAAACTGTGCATTCCTTTTATTTTGTTTTAACAAACACAACTCGAACACAACAGTTAGTAGGTTCTTCTCCCGTGGAACCAGCAGCTGCTATAGTCTGGGTTCTGGAGGCTCTGGAGGTCTTACAGGTGTTTAGGTCTTTGCTTTTTGATAAAGGAGGAAGAGAATAAAAGGAAAAAGAAAAGGTGTAGGAGGAAGAGAAGAAGAAGAAAGACAAAAGGAAGAGAAGAAGAAAGAATAATAGAAATCCCTCCTATAAACTCCTCACCTGATGTTTTTACTCCACGTGTAGCCAACAGATTTGCAGCAGTGTATTAACAGTGTCCTGTCTCTGTCCAGCATGCAGCCTCCAGCAGATGGATTCTTCTATGTTCTGGGTTCTAGCTCCAGGTTTCTTCCTGTCCCAGCGTCACCTCAGTGCTGCTCTGGAGGTTTCAGGCTCTGGGTTCTGGAAAGCATCTCCAGACAAACTGAACTGTTACAGAGGCAACATTTGCATCGTGGTGCCAAGATGATCCTTTATTTAAATCCTGCTGGTAGCTGGAACAGGATGAAGAGGAGAGTCTGAAAGAAATGACGCAGAAACTTCTCGACACATTCCACGCGCAAACTAAGAGTCTTGTGTTTCCAACGAGCCGAGCCTTTTTTTTAATCAAAAACCCACTCGGCCCGTCTGTGGCTTCTCTCTGCGTTTCCTCTTAGACTCAAAAATACTGCTGTTGTTGCTTAGCAACCATTACACTCATGAAAAACGTAACGGACAAAAGTGAGAAGATGCTGCGAGCTGTGTGTGCTTCCTGCAGACCCAAAATAACTACTCACTTGTACAGTACAGCCTCCGAATGGAAGACTTTATCACACACATGTCCACACATGTCCACAGAGTAGGAGACATAACCATCATCACGCTGGACTAATATTAGAAATGCTGCACACATGTCCAGCTGGAGGACTGATTCATTAGCTGGATAGTGGATTTTAGAAACAGGAGACACAGACCTGATGCTGAGTTGTTCAGATGTGGAAACTAAACAGACTAGACTACGATCCAGCGAGGGCCCAGACTTGGATTGACGTGGCAGACACGGGGCCCTGGGGAAGGACAAGCTGCTAGACTGGCTCGGGGTGAGGAGAGGGTGATGGGGGGGTGGGGTGAGAGGGGGCGGTGTTGGGCTTGTCAGCGCTCAGCCAGCATCCAAGGAACAGTCTCAAACACACATCTACACACATCTACACACCTCTAACAGGATGTGACATGTCTGCCTCTGAACGTGGCCCTCCTCCCAAAACAGTGAATCTCTCAGTGTTTGTGTTTGTCTTCAGCGTCACTAGCGGCGACTCCCTGGGGATGGCGACAGATAGCTGAATCCCTGAACCCTCGCCCAGCTGGTTCCTGCTCCTCTTCCTGGCAGAGCGTTTTCTTTCCAACGCCCTAAAACCGGATTTAAAAAAATATATATATAAATAAATAAAAAAGATCTGATCGAACTCATTGGCCGCTCATCGTCTCCACCACGTCAGACTAGACACTGGCTACGTCCACGTCTCTACTACATCTCTCCATCCGGATCAGTGACTGGGATCAGAGACGAACTGTTGCCATGGAGACCGGATAAAATGATGTGATCGGTCGTCACGTGTGTTCACATCAAACACATCAATTGCCTGTAGAAGATGATTGATGAAGAGGAACGTCACGTCTACTGGAAACAGGACAAGAGGAGGAGAAGAAGAAGAAAGAGGATGAGGAGTGAGAGTAGAGCAAGAAGGACAATAGAGAGAAGAAAGAGAAAGGGAAAAAAGAAGGGAGAGAGGAGAAGGAGAGCAAGAAGGAGAAGAGAGAGAAGAAAGACGAAGGAAAAGAAAGAAGAAGAAGGAGAGGAAGAATGAGAAGAAGAAGAGCAAGAAGGAGAATAGAGAGAAAGAGAAAAAAGAAGGGATTTTTTTAAAAAAAAACAGCACTTTATTTACAGTTTTTGCAAAACAAACAGTTATATGATCAATAAGTCAGTTTAGGAATGGTGCAAATATTAATTATCCATTGATCACCTTACACAGCAGCTCCTTATGAGCCCATTGCTGTTTAAACTCATCTATCTAGGAGCTGGCACTTTGCTTTTTCTGTTCTTTTAAAGCCAACTCCACAAATAAATACAGGAACAGTAAAAATAATACCAAACAGATTAAAAACACAGTTAAAAACATTAAAAATCTCTGCCAATCTCCTGCACTCAGTAAAAACATGGAAAATGTTTTCAATCAGACCGCAGAATGGGCACTCATTTACAACACTAACATTAAGAACAGATAAAAAGGCATTCACTGGAGATCTCCGGTTCTCTTTTTTAGAGGAGGTTTATATAAAGTTCTCCACTGTGGGCTCAGCCCGCCCAGCCTCTCAGGCCACACACTCTCTGCTCTGTCGTTCAGCCACCAAAAAGAAGGGAGAGAGGAGAAGGAGAGCAAGAAGGAGAAGAGAGAGAAGAAAGACGAAAGAAAAGAAAGAAGAAGGAGAAGAAGAGCAAGAAGGAGAAGAGAGAGAAGAAAGAAGAAAGAGAAAAACAAGCAAGAAGAGAAGAAGGAGGAGGGAGAGAAGAACAGGAAGGAAAAGAAAAAATAAGAAGAACGAAAAGAGGGGAGAAGAAGAGGAAAGAAAAAAGAGAAGGAGAAGAAGGAAGAGGAGAAAGAAAATAAGAAGGAGAAGAATGAAAGACTGAAGACATGAAGAAGGAGAAAGAGAAGAAGAAACAGAGGGTGAGAAGAAGAAGGGAGAGCTTCTTCTTTCCCTTGAGGAGAAATAAGAAAAGAAGAAGAAAGAAAATAAGGGGGAGAAGAAAGAAAGAAGAAAGACAATGAGGAAGTGAGAGAAGGACAAGAAGGATGAGGAGAAAGAAGTAGTAAGAGAAAGACAAGCAGGAAGAGAAGAAGGAGGAGGGAGAGAAGAAAGAAAAAGAAGAAGGAGAAAGAAAAAAGGGAGAGAAGGAGAAGAAGGGGGAGAAAGAAGAAGAGAAGAAGAAGTAGAAAGAAAATATGGGGGAGAAGAAGGAGGAGGAGAATGAAAGAAGGGAGAGATAAGGAGAAAGAGAAGGGTGAGAAGAAGAAGGAGATCTGACTGAGGTGGTTGGTCTTCAAGTTTCTCGGGGCAGTCATGCTGCAGCAGAGGACGTCGGGACGCTTTGGGATTTGTCAGAGGTGCAAATTCAGGTGTCAAAGGTCACTGAAGCACAACCAGTCCAGACTTCTTCTTCTTCTTCTTCTTCTATCCGTCATAGAGTAGTGCCTCTCTGTTATGAGCTAGACGAGGACCTCAGACCTCACACAGCTCTGTTTAGCTGAGCCTACATTTTCTAAACCAAACCCGCTCACAGGTCTCAGGGGCGGGAGGGAGGGGTGGGGGGGCTGAGCGAGTCGATCGGTCTCTAAGTGGAAGACAAATTGAAGCTTGTTCAGGCGAGCGAGCCAAAAATGAATGCTCTCGCTCTCTCTCGCTTGTTCTAAAAATGTAGAGATGGGCGTCCTCAGCGGGGAGACTGAATCCTACCAGAGCAGAAGAACAGCAATAAGTGAAGACTGAACGTCTGAAGCTCCAGCCTCGTATGAGAGGAAACACATTTACAGAAACACAACCATGGACCCTGATAGAGGCGTTCTGAACTCATAACACACATGTAGCACAACTGAATGTTTAAATGTGTCTTACCTGCAGGATATTTTCACCAAACCAAGCAGATGTAATTTTTGTTTCCTTTTGCACGTCCCACCGGAGGATTGTGTCCTCCTTCTTCTAAAATGTCCTCTTCAGAAAGGAAATCTTTTTTTATAATTTTAGTTCGTATCTTGTATAAATGTAGATTGTATAAAAAATAAAATGCATAAAAAATCTGCATAATTTCATTTTGAGCCATGTTTTGTAGTTCTAGTGTGCTACTTGTAAAAAAAACAGCAAAAGAAGGAGATTAAATGTATATTTATTATGTTTTGTACTGCAGTTCACTCCTAAACAAAGAGAATTAAAACATAAAGAAGCAGAAAGAGATGAACAGATTTATTTTCTCTTATTAGACCTCACTGCAGCAAATAATCCTGGTGCAAGCGCCTCAGATTGTCTCTGCAGCCGCCTTCACCGAAATGTCACGTCTGCCGTGGACACTCGGTGAACAGACATGACTCAGAGACAAGGCTGCTGCACCTTCTTGGAGAGCAGTACATTTCCAAGTATGAGGTTGCCATGACGATCTAGCCAATAAAGACCCGCTGACTCCCCTGTGAGGCAAAAAAAAAAAAAAAGAGAGAGAAATAAAGGCAGGTGGTCTCAGAGAAGAGGAGGAGGAAGGAGGGGGGAGGGGGGCTGAGATGAAAATTATAACAATCAGAAAGCTCCAGTCTCACTGTTCCCCCACACACAGAGGCTGACGGATGCACAGACACCCCGCTGGGCAGGATGGAGAGGTGGATAAAAAAAGAAACAAGGGAGCTGGAGGAGGCCTCGGCTGACGAGCGTCTCTGACGGCGCCGGCGTGTCGAAGCCTTCCTGCTGCTGCATCGCGTTGTTTTCTCCTGCATTTTGATAAAGTGAACACGAGCCGTCGGAGCACTTGTTGAACTCTTGTTTCCTTCTGAACGGATGTAGTCGGTGTTTTCCCGCTGTGCTTGATGCATGTTCCTGCAATCCATTAAAAAAAAAAAAAAAAAAACAAACAGCAAAATAAAAACAAAGGTTTCTTGCTCTGGGTTCTGCGAAGCATCTTGAATCAAAGCTAATCTCATGAAGCAATGCTGCCATGTAGGCCGTAGTTGATGAGCTAAAGGAGCTAAAGTCGACGCAATCGTTTGAGGAACTTGGTGTTTCTCTTAGAAGCATAAACTGTAAGAAAAGTGGACGCCATGACAGCTCCTCAGAACATGTGGAGCTCCCCCTGGTGGCTGGCTGCGGTATTTGGTCATATAAGCCCCGCCCCCTCCATCATGTTAGCGACTAGGATTGTGACATCATTATGACTGACAGTTGCCATTGACAATCCAACATTTCTTAAGTCCCGCCCCTCCATGTTAGTGGATTAGATTTGTGACTAACATTAAAGTACACGTCGTATCTTTTGTTCTAGTTATTGGACGCTATAGAGAGACAGGATGTGACATCACGATGATTGACAGTGTTGAAAATGAGTCAATAAATAATACACAATATTATTTACTGTATATAAACTATACATTGAATAATATACTAAAGGAATGGTTGTGCTGTAAACTGTTTTTGAGAAAAACTTTGGTTTTGTGAGATTGTAAATGAATTAATATAATTAACTAGCTAGCTAAAACAACACTCCAGCGTTAGCTCTATGGGGAGGGGGCAGGGTTGTCAATCTGAAGTTAGCATTTACAAGTCTGAATCTATAATAGTGCTTGATTTAAAATAAATAAATAAATAAGTACAGTGTATAATCCAAAATTTCTTCGTAGTGGTGGAGGTAGAGCTGACGTCAGTGTGGGTGGGTCATCGATAACGTGGCTCCATAACATCCATTGCTAGTTGACCCATCCATCCACCCTGATGTCCTCCCTACAAGAACTCTACGTCACCGCTTAAAACTGATAAAGTCTCTACATTTATTTTTCCTACGGTCTGCTGTGCTGCAAACTGCCGGTGAGCAGGAGGCATTTAACACATAGTGAATGAAAGTGAAGGAGCTGAAGACCGTCTCTCATCTCCCCTGAGGAAGAGAGCGTTAGAGTGCAAATGGCAGTGATAAATGAGATTTAATAGCGTCTGCAGAAATAACATCATTGCCACCACGTGCAGCCGGCTCAAGGAAGGCAGGCAGCATCATCTGGGATTCACATATTTAATATCAGGGTAGCACAGACAGAGAATATATGAGGATGTTGTTCTGCATGTATAAGTTAGTGTGCCAGTCTTTTATTTGTTCCGTTTAGTTGACTTCTCTGCGGCGTCATGAACGCCTGCACATTTGTCGTACGTGTCAGCTGAAGCGATTTTAATAATTCAGTGCACAGCATCTGAATACGGAGCATAACAGGGTTACCGACCATTTCCTGTCGAGACTGCAAAGTATCTTTCAAATATCTAAAGGGATTCTGCAAAACCGTGGTCATGAGATGTAAAGTAATACTTGCAAATATCCAGGGAGTCACGGGTTGAAGAGTTCTCTCCTCACAAAAAGAGACATCTCAAGAAGGAATCAGAAATTGGAGGATGACTTTAACCTTTAACAACCACGTAACCTCTTGATCTTCTGGTTTCTCTCTGGTTGGAATAGATCCACTCTCTGAGCATGTTTGCTCCACGACAACATTTCTTGGTCCATTTCAGGAGACCATGCTTCACTGTCTCAGAACGTCCAGACTCACATCACCCTCTAGGACGTACAAGAACTGATTTAATCCACAGAGGACCTAACAAACTGAGACCAGAGAGCAACATAGTGCAGGATATTCAGACCAATGGTCTGGTCTATTTCCTGGACTTCGTTATTTAACCCAGAAAGATGGAAACCGCAGACATGGTAACTCAAAGACAAAGAAAACTAATAAGTGACATTTATTTAAAAAATAAATAAATAAATAAATAAAAATGTTCACGCCTCATTTACACTGATCAGGCATAACATTATGACCACCTTCCTAATATTGTGTAGGTCTCCTTTGTGGTGACTCATCAGACAATGGACATGTTTGGGATCTAGTGAATTTGGAGGCCAGGTCAACACCTTGTGCTGTTCTTCATGTTTTTTTTTTTAGTTGTTCCTAAAGTGTTTTTGTGTGTTTGTGTCTGTGTCAGGCTGCATCCTGCTGGGGATGGCTGCTGCCATCAAGGAGTGTCATTGCTATGGGGTGGGGGTGTCTGGTCTGGTCTAGGTGGGTGCTACATGTCTAAGTAACATCCACATGAATGAATGCCAGGTCCAAAAGTTTCCCAGCAGAACACTGAACTGTCACAAGATGGTCAATGTTATTCACTTCTCTGGTCATAATGTTGTGGTTGATCAGTGTAAACTTAACCAATAAAGCTATGAAACAGAGGTTTAAATGCAAAAGAACTAAATGCCACTTAGCAGTGAATATCTGTGAAGAACAACTCAGATGAAGGGCTCTCAGGATGTAGAGGGATGAGACTGTGATTCATCAGACGATGAATGTGATGCGTCTGTACTCTTACAGTCCCTTTAAGCTGCCTCTCTTCAGAGCCAATGAACCCGTTGTCCTCACACCATTTTCCAAATTTAGATATCACAAGTTTGTCAGACGCTTACAAAGACCGACAGGCCCTGAGAGAGCATCAGCCGCCGTACAGGTTTAGAGAAGGGGGTTGGGTGGGGGGGTCAGTTATTTAGACTTCAACCGTTGAAGGTAAAAACATTGTCAAGGCTTTCATTAAAATGATCACATGGACGTGACAGCTCACTCTGTCATTATTCACAGTGAAGCAGGAAGCAGCTGATTAATGTGCTTTATTGAGAAGTACTGCAGATTGAATGAATAGACAGAGATGTTTGGACCAGTTCCCTCTGTCGTCTAGTGCAGACTGGGATTATGAACAGGATGGATGCTGACTTAAAACATTACAACAACTAATAGCAACAATCAATACAGCGATTATATTCAGGTTTAGGATTTAACACCTTCATTACTTTATTAATATTCTTTGTGGTTATTTAAGAACATTTAAGTCAATAAATACACAAAGCACAGTTTGTTTTGTGTTGAATCTGTTTACTGGCACATTTATTTGCACCAGTGACTAGAACAGATTTGTGTCCAGACATCAATAACAATAATAACTTATTAACTTATTCAGTAACTGGTGGTGCAGTATGAGGGGCCGTTAGGGACATTATTCAAAATTAGCCTCTCACATACACATATCAATCGCAAAACTCATACACACACACGTCAAATGCTCTCACATACACACGTCAAATGCAAAAGTCTCACATACACACATCAAATGCTCTCACACAGACATGTCAAATGCTCTCACATACACACGGCAAAGGCAAAAGTCTCACATACACACATCAAATGCTCTCACACAGACATGTCAAATGCTCTCACATACACACGTCAAAAGCAAAAGTCTCACATACACACATCAAATGCTCTCACACAGACATGTCAAATGCTCTCACATACACACGTCAAAGGCAAAACTCTCACATACACACATCAAATGCTCTCACACAGACATGTCAAATGCTCTCACATACACACGTCAAATGCAAAACTCTCACATACACACATCAAATGCTCTCACACAGACATGTCAAATGCTCTCACACAGACACATCAAATGCTCTCACATACACACATCAAATGCTCTCACATATACACATCAAAACGCTCCTACATATATATGTCAAAGTGCTTTCACATTCACATGGCAAAATTGAATAAAAACGAAAGGCATCTGAGTTGAAACGGAAGTTGTTCGAGTAAAAGCGGAAGTCGGGTGAAAGCGTGAAACGGACGCAGAACGGGTTGATCATCCGCTGCCCTGATGTCTGAACAACAGTCGAGTAGCCTAATTGAAGCAGCAGGGTTGCTAAATAGTATATTAGCCTCAGCGGAGACTATCAGGACTTTAACAAATGACGAGAGACTAGATCTTGAGAGCTGGTTTGAGCTGAGGCACTGCTTCCAGCTTCTTTAAGATGATTTTGTCAAGATTTCTGTCTTTCCTAGACCTAGACATCTCTTTAGCATCATTTCAAAACACAATTTTAATGTATAAATGTTCCGCTCACAGAACTGTGGCTCAGTAAGTGACCGGTAGTCACTGTTGTGTGTTTAATTCTCTGCAGCTGCTCCTCCAGGCTGAGGCTGCGCATGTTGTGTGTGTTTGTGTAAGATGTGTAACTGTATGTGTGCGTCACACGGCATGCATCTCCAGCCCTGTGATTACTGTGTGCTCAGACTGTATACGCCATCCTATGTTCCTCCTCCACATGCTCCATCTATCAGCTGCTCTCCCACATGAAGGCAGTGAACGAGGAGGGAGGGGTGGAGGGGTTGATGGGGGGGGGGACTCTCTGCATTCGGTGCACTCGTGCCTGTTGCTAGGCGAGAGCCGGCGCCGTGGCTGCCTGCACAGCCAATCGTGAGGACGCAGGAAACTCTGGAAACCAATGAGGCGGCTCAGCGAGGCGGTGGGCCGACGCTCAGGTTCCTCATGGAGTCTTTTTTTTATCTTCTCATTTCTCAATGGGGTTGTGATGTGTTGGACATGAAAGCAGGTATCTGGAGTTATTTTAGCGGCAGTGGCATCAGGGTCTGAGCCATTAACGGCGACGCCTGCTCACAGGGAAGCTCGTGGGAGTCATTAAAGCGATCATTAATTCAGTAAATTAGACATGGCTGCCGCCGTCCTCCTGTTTTGTCACTTTTTTTGCTTTTTGTTGTCGATGCTGTTTATTAAAAAATAAACTCAAGGCTGGCCATGAGCAGGGCTGCAAGAAAAAACACTTTTAATCTTAAACTGTTAGAAAAAAATGGAGATTTAATATTATACTACAAAAATGCTATATATTAAAAAGTAAAGTTTAATTCAGCATTTGTCCTGTGATTCTGTTTAATGCTTCTTCTGCATCATTCAATAATGTCAGTGTTAAGACCATTTAGATTACTGCTCAATTTATTCTTGTAGGTTTTAAACTAAATGTTTAATGAATCTTATTATATTTCCAAGTAAATAAATAATAGATTGGTTTTAATAGCACTCAGTGTATTAATTATATTTTTTACTTTATTAGAAAGTAGGCATTTGAGAATTGGAAGATAAGAAGGATTAACGACGAGATAACACTGTAAAACTGTTTATACGGACGCTAGATAAAATGATCTGATCAGATGTACGTGATTAATCTTAGAAAACTCTATTGGCAGAGAGGTTCTGCTGCTGATGAGACCTGATCAAATCTGTTGGGAATAGAAGGAGGAGGATGTCTCCAACGTTGCTGTCTTCATGTCTTCCAGCTTGGTTCATCTTCTCAAACACTTGTTTCAACAACTGTTGTTTTGCTACCTCCATACTGAGAGAATATTTTTTTGAATTTTACAACCACACTTTATTCAAATTTTTGACAAAATTTTCACAAACTGAGATGTTTCTTATTTATATTAGTGTGTACATAAAGAATATGTATGAAAAATAAATAAATATATATATAAACAACAAACAAATCAAAGAAAAAAAAACACTTAATCTCTCAGCATATTTCCAAAAAATAATTTGTCATTGGACAAATCGGATATTTCTGTGACAGCACACATCTCGGAAGCTTTTGAGGTCGGCTTTTGAGGTTTTGAGGTTCATCGATCTATAAAAGTTAAACTCCAGCCTCAGTCTGAGCCACACTGAGGCTGCATCGCTGTTTGACAGGCCTTCTATTTTATTTTTTCTAGATAGGTAAATGGCCATTTTCGCTTCTCCAATGATGTTTAAAGTTTAAAAGTTGCCACATTTTCTTGTTTTCTTAGGTTTGCTCCATAAATAAATAGTGGCGGTAAAAACTACATTAAAAAAAACAAAAACCTCCATTAAAAGAATAAAAAACGCTGTGAGCCTTTGACATTCATTAAAAATATGAAACGTGGTTTCCCTTAAACCACAGCAAGGGCACTGGTTGGACATAGATGGATTGATGATTGAAATAAAAGAGTTTGAGGCAATGGCTCCATGGAGGATTGGCCACTGTAGGTCTCCAGTTTTCTTCTTTAGAGGTTAATTGTAAAGCGTCCTCCAGTTTGGAACAGCACCTCTAAATCTGTCTGCCCACGCACAGATTGGCCTGGAACTCAGAGTCCTTTCATTCATGGCTTTCACGCACATGTTGTACATAGACTTTTTGTCCACACTGTTCAAGTTGACTAAGTTCCCTCTCATCAGTGATACTTCTTGATCGGATCGAGGGCCTATCCACACCCCCTGAAAAGGGTCTGTGGGGTCTGGCTCTGCTCCTGGTGGATGACTTGCTCCATGGCCCCCCTCAGCCTGGAGGCCAAAGTCTTGGACAGGATCTTGTAGTCCACGCACAGCAGAGACACAGGCCGCCAGTTCTTCACCTCCTGCAGGTTTCCTTTCTTCGGTAGCAGAGCCAGGACGGCTCTGCGGCAGGAGAGAGGGAGGGAACCAAAGGCCAAGCTCTCATTTAGGACCAGGAGCAGGTCCGGACCCAGAATGTCCCAGTACTCCTTGAAGAATTCAACAGTTAGGCCATCAATGCCAGGAGACTTTCTTCTCTGCATGCTTTGCAGGGCGGCCGTGAGCTCCTCCAGCTGGAGCGGTCGGCTCAGCTGTGTGTCGGTGTCAGCCGACACCTGAGGAAGTTCCCTGCAGAATTCCTCCTCCAGTTCTTTATTCTCCTCATACTCCAAAGAGTAGAGGGCAGAGAAGAAGGCCACCGCTCTCTCTAATTTGGGCTGGGTCCGTAAGCTCCTGGCCCGTCTCTGACATTAGTGCGTGGATTTGTCTACTTTGGCCACGTTTCTTCTCCAGGCCAAAGAAGAAACCAGAGGGAGCATCCATCTCATTAATATTCTGAACACAGGACCAGACCAATGCCCCCTGTACCCTGGTATCTAGCAGGGTGGCAAGGGCCATCTTTTTGGAGTTGAGGACTTCAATATGTCCTCCATTTCCTGTGGAGTAGCCAAGTGCTTCTAACTCCACTATTTCACTCTCCAGGTCTTTGATTGATCTATGCGTGTACTGAGTGACATTGAGAGTGTACAGCTGACAAAGAAGTTTTATTTGCACTTTCCCATGGTCCCACCACTGTCTAAGGCTAGTAAATTCATTTTTTCTTTCTCTAAAAATACGCCAAAAATGGCTAAAAATCTCTCTAAACCCTTTGTCTAAAACCAAAACAGAGTTAAAATGCCAGTATGCACTCCTCGGTACAACATTTTTAAAATATACATCACATAAAACTAAAGAATTATCACTAAAACCAGAGGGTACAATACAATCTTTAAAAACGTTAAAATGATGTTTAAAACAATAAAACCTGTCTAGCCTGGCAAATGAAATCCTATCTTCTGTTAGGTGGGACCAGGTGTACTGACGACAGTCTGCATGCATCCTCCTCCACACATCCACCAGGCCGTGGGAGTAGACCAGTCGCTTCAGAGCGTGCTGGGAAGCTGGATGTGGCTCTGCATGGTTTCTGTCTAAAAACTCTTTCTCTGTACAATTAAAATCCCCCCCTAAAATGACATAGTCCTCCATACTGCAGAAGTTCAGTCTTGTATTTATACGTTCTAAAAAGCTCTTCCTCTCTGCTCCATTATTTGGTGCATAAAAAATAATAAAAACCAGAGTAAAAAGGTCAAATTTAGCTTTCACTAGGAGGCACCTCCCCTCCACCACCTGCTCCACCTCCAGAGAGGATGGCGTGAACCTCCTGGAGAGGAGGATACCTACCCCACCACTCAGCGTGGTGTTGTGGCTTAAAACCACCTGTCCCTCCCACTCTTTGTCCCAGTCCCCCTCATTGCTCTGGTCACTGTGAACCTCTTGTAAAAATAAAACATCAATCCTTTTAGTCCTGGCTGTGTCCAACACCAGTGCCCTTTTCCTCATGTCTCTTGCTCCGTTAACGTTCAGCGTTCCTATCTTAAAACCATCCAAATTAAAATTAGAAGAAATAAAAACACAAACGCTAATGAATAAAAGCACAGACCACTTCATCATATTTACAGATTAATTTGTTTTCTAACGTTACTAAGATGTTTCTTTAACCTAAAAATCTCTTGATCAGTTAGATCTGATGAAGCTCTGTGCTTTATAACGTGTTTTGCAGAAAGGAAGAAGTTAAATTTGTCAGGAAAATGCAGATCAATGTTGAGTTTTTTTACACCTTTTGTTTTCTGAAGGAAGGTTTTAAACACTTCGGCTGTGTAGAAATCACTTTCTTGACTTTTTTTGATTTTACATGGGTTCGTCTATGTGTGAGAGAGAGAGAACTCGCTGCTGTCCGACATGGAAGCTTCACTGTCGCTGCCGTCTCCAGCAGCCGCTCCCACCTCCAGTCGGCCAGCCTTCCTCCCTCCCTCCACCTGCACTATGTTTTTACGTTTACTACATCTCTGTGAGGCAGCAGGTGTCCAGCCTGATGCCTCACCCACACCAGCACACCCTTCACCAGCCTTCACAGTCACACCACCCAGTGTTTCACACACACACACTCATCCTCCATCATCTTCTCTAACTCTGCATTTTCTTTTTCTCGAACTTCACCTGTTTTATGCACCTCACCTGTTTCCTTCACCTCACCTGTCTCCCTCACCTCACCAGTCTCCCTCACCTCACATGTCTCCCCTATCTCCCCTGTCTCCCTTACCTGACCTGGCTCCATCTCTACAGCTCCATCAGACAAAGCATTTCAGTTCCCCCGATGTAGCAGAGTATAATCGTAATCATCCACTTTCACGATGAAACGATAATTAAACTCTTCCGCCTTGTTGTTTAATATCATGTATACTTGTCTCCGATGCGACACCACATGGCGAAGCAGCGGAGACTTACATCCAGAGGGCAGCTTTCTGATGGGGGACACCACTTTGCCATGTCGGGACAACTCTCTGATGAGGAATTCGTCGCTGATGAAGGGGGGCACGTTGGACAGGATGATCCGGGCTGCAGGTTGTGTGAGCGGCTGCGCCGCTTCAAACAGTCTGTTCACCGTCAGCCCCTCCTCCACCAGCAACCTCACCTGCTCAACTTTCTCCATGAACAGGACCACGGCTCGGTTCATTCGGGCAGCCAACTTCACTGAGCCGTGGCCGATCCTCTCCCCCACGGCCAAGGCTATGTCCTCTACCGTGCAGGGTGAAGCAGCAGCCAGTCTAATCCCATATTTCCTTGATAAGGAAAAGAAACTGGAGGCTGCCATGATGGGCCCGCCTTGCCTCATCCGCCGATTAGACGGCATCTAGCCGCAATACCCACCTAAACCTAAACCCCAAACACACTAAACTATTACTAAACTAACGAAACACGTGTATTAAACAAAACACCAAGTGAAAAAAGATAGTAAATAAAGAAACAGAACCAAAAGTTCCCAATCACTCTTCCTCTTTCCTCTCACACTCCTCACACACGAAGGAGGAGAAGAAGAAGAAAAAGATGATGAAGAAATAAAAAAGGAAGAGAAGACGGAGAAAGACAATCAGAAAGAGAAGAATAAAAGCAAGAAGGAAGAGAAGAAGGAGAAGAAGAAGGAAGACAAGGAGAAAGACAAGGAGAAGTAGGGGAAACAAGAAAGAGAGGAAGAAGAAAATTAACAAGGAGGAGGAGAAAGAGAAGAAGGAAGACAAGATCCTCCAGTCCTGAATGTGTAGACTCTTAGAAGACGACCAAGATGTCTCCACGTCTCCATCTTCTATCCACATTGATTCCATCTTGGTTCATCTTGTTTTTCTACCTCCATGTTTCTGTTCCTCCTGGAAACTCTTCACCTGATGTTTTTACTCCACATGGAGCAGACATGCTCAGAGAGAATGGATTTATTCCAGTAACCAGAGCACATCATGGGTTTACGTGGTTAGCAAAGGTTTACACCAGACACCTCTACGTACATCCGACGTTTTTCCCGTTGGTATTTTCTGTTCTCATGAAACATGAGAAGAACGACACTGGAAGCATCTCTGTTCAACTAACACATCATGGGTTTAACCTGCAGATCACTTTTTGATCAATTCATTCTTTGAAGAGTAAAATGTCAACGGAACTGGGCTCAACTAATTTTCCAATAACAAAATTAAATGTTTAGATTGTTGCCATAGAAGAAAAAACGTTCAAAAAGTTTAGGAAACGACAAATCAGTACACAACAAGAAATGAATCATTTATTAAAAGATGACTGTTATGGCGCCGTCTCCACGGTTACAGCTGTCACAGAATCTAGTTTGACTGAGATAAACATTTCATTTACATTTCAACACCAGACACCAGGTCTGGTAGTGTTTGTGTTGCGGCGTGTCGGCCTCCTCCTCAAAGGCAGGAGAACACATCCTTTAATTTACGTCGCTGTTCGTTTCCTCTCTAGTGGATCTGACGTTCGTCCTCGTTCCTTCAGCGAAAAACGCTTTAAATATTCAACACATTATGTAAGATTACGCAAGAACAAGGGAGAGGTGGGGAGAGGGGGCATGAGGGAGATCATGGGAAACACTGAATATTTTAAGATGCCCCCACGCTTCACTTGCCCCAAGAAGTGGCTGAAGAATTACTGCAAATTTCCTCAACACTGCTGCTACACGACACTACTGCTGCGTGGAATGTAATTCACTCTGTGTTTTATGGTTAAAGGGGTCCTAGAATCAAAACCACATTTACGTTGTTCCTATTGAATTTAGGCTCCGAGTGGTGTCTAAGGACCACACCAAAAACTTCACCGCCTTCTCCAGCCTGCTTTCGTATGCAAATTCAAAACTAGAAACGGCCGTGTTGAAATGGGCAAATCTGAACAGAGCTCCGATATTACGTAATAGGCGCCCAGCCCTTTTGGATCCACCCTCTCTCATTTGCATGTTCCAGCCCACTGTAAGGGCGGAGGCGTTAGCTAGCTAGCCCCAGCGACAGCTAACCGCAGTTTCTGACAAGAGGGATACGGTATGTCGGACTATGCGTGTAAGGTTCCAGGATGTTTGGGGCAGGTCAAGACTCTACACAGACTTCCCCAAGAACTCAACTGTCAGCGGGAATGGTTGATGTTCATTTACAACCGCGTTCCACAGAGCTTCAACCCGAGGTTGGTAGTTTGTTCTGCCCACTTCACCCCGGAGTGTTTCTCCAACCTCGGACAGTATCAAGCCGGCTGTGTCGCCGGGATAGCTCAGTGGGTAGAGCTGGCGACCTATGTGCCGAGGATGAGTCTTTGTTGCAGCAGCCCAGGGTTCGAGTCCGACCTGTGGCTTTTTGCTGCGTGTTATCCCCTCTCTCTCTGCCCCCTTTCCTGTCTATCTTCAGCTGTCTCTATAATAAAGGCAACAAAAAGCCCCCAAAAAATATATTAAAAAAAAAAAAAGTATCAAGCCGGCTTTGGCTCTAGCTTCAGCCCGGTGGATTAGGCCAATCAGCTTTCAGGATATGTGGGCCAATCAGCCTTTGGGTAAACTGGCCAATCAGCACGCAGCTCATTTCATTATTCATGAACTTGCTGAGTGGGCGGGAAAAACAAACTGTTTCATTGCAGGGCTTATTTATGACCTTGTATTAGGCTCTCTAGCAGTGCTCCTGGGGCGTTTTCAGCCCCACAAATTTACATATGCCATTATTTAGGCTCAAAGATCAATTCCTAATGGTCAAAAAATGTGTTCTAGGACCCCTTTAACATTATGATGTGAAGTCTGAACAAACGTCTGTTAAAACGTTTGCACCCAATTTTCTACATTTCTGCATAAAGAACAAAATCTGCTGTGACCTCCTTGTAACTAAATGTTTCTGGTAACTGCTGATCAGTGGTCTACAGCAGCTTGGAGGAATTTTAGCCCATTCCTCAGAACAGAACCACTTCAGTTCTGAGATGTTGGTGGGTTTCCTCACATCAACTGCTTGCTTCAGGTCCTTCCACAACATTTCTATTGGATTAAGGTCAGGACTTTGACTTGGCCGTTCCTAAACATTCATCTTGTTCTTCTTTAACCGTTCTTTTGTAGAACCACTTGTGTTCTTGGGCTCGTTGTCTTGCTGCATGACCTAGTTTCTCTTCACATTCAGCTCATGGACAGATGTCCTGACATTTTCTTTCAGAGTTCACTGGTAGAATTCAGAATTCATTGGTCCATTAATGATGACAAGCCGTCCTGGTCCAGATGCAGCAGAACAGGCCCAAACCAGGACATTAGCACCCCCATGTTTGATGGAGGGATGAGGTTCTGATGCTGGAATGATGCAGTGTCATCTTATTTAAACCAAACTATTCTACTTTGGTCTCATCTGTCCACTAAAAATTGTCCCAGTAGTCTTCTGTCTTGTCCACATGATGTTTAGAAATGTTCTTCTTGGAGAGCAGTGTCTTTGTCCATGTTACGCCTGACGTCATAATGGCTATTAGTTGTTGTTTGTTTTTCTTTATATTGAGTAGGTGTGTGCGACATCTGTGAGGGGATTGGGCGGAAGGTCCCGGTCCTGGCTCCCGATTGGCTGCAGCACGGAGCTCCCTCATTTAAAAGCGGCCAAGATGGCGCGCCTGCGCAGGCTGCAGGATTCTCCTCATCCTCCTCATCTCCCAACCGGCCACAGTTTTTGGTTTCTTTGTTCTCTCTGAGTTTTGTTTGTTCGTTTACTTTGAGTAGTAGGGGTGGACTGCCAGTTTTATTCCCTTATTTTCTCCTGTTTATTTAGATAGGGAGGTAAGTGTTTTGTCTTTTGTTTGCATTGTTTAGGTCATCTGATTTATTTCTAAGTAGGGTTGTTTTGTTTGTTATGTTGGCCTTGGTCCACCCCGAAGATACATCCACTCATTGTTAAATAGATTTATTTTTCTGTAAATAAATCATTTCTTTATATTTCAGTCAATAGTGTTTTGGTGGCTACTTGGGACGTGGGGAAGATGGGGGCCTTTAATCATGTTGTGTCCCAGACACCCCTAGACGGGGCATAACAGTCCATCACACCATGGTTGTTGAGTGGATTCATCAACATTAACATTAGCCAATGTGAGAGAGGCCTTTAGCTGCTTAGAAGTTCCCCTGGGTTCCTTTGGGACCTCTCAGACTATTATGGAGTGATCTTTGTTGGTGGACCACTCCTGTAGAGGGGAACAGTCGTCTTCAATCTGTCTGACTGTGGATTATTTGTGGGTTCCAAACTCTTTAGAGATGGTTCTGGAACCTTTTCCAGCCCGATGAGCAACAACAACTCTTTCTCTGAGCTCCTCAGAAAGCTCCTTTGTCCACAAACATGTGTTGTGAAGATCAGACTGAGACAAATCCCTGATTTGTTGAAACTAAACCAGGAACTGAACCACACCTGAGTCTTCATTTTTATGAAGAACTCTAGACAAGCTTATAAATAGAGGAATAAGTATCTGTGTGCAGCTACAGTAACTAAGTACACTACACTGTTGTCTTTCTCTAAAAATAAATGGATTCTCTTTGTAGGATGCTCTTGATTCACAAAGCACAGATTAAAGCGCCTTCTTCTATAAAGTGCCATAATTAGCATTTCCTCAGTGCTGTCAATCACTGGGTAATAAATTGGTGTCACTTTCTCAAATGGCGGCAATCCCATTTTGGACGCCTTCTCCTCGTCTCATGCATTAACACACGCTCTTTCATTACAGCTAAATGGCACTTTATGAAATTAAAGTGTTCATTCCAATACGGCTTTGTTCACTCCTTCAGGTTATCTTTCAGAGGCTGTAGAATATAGATCCAAGCTGTAAATTCAGTTAAATACCCACATTTCTTCATCATCATCGTCATCATCATCATGATCATCAATTAGGTGAGTTAGTTGCTGGTCCTAGTATCAAATTATTTAAATAGAATAAGAAGGATAATTGGACTTGCTTTGGAAGGCTTTCAGGTAGAGGTCAGACTATCATTTGTGGTGTTGACCAACAGCAAACATTCTTAACAAAGTTGGGTCCAACATGGAGGGAGATTTTAGTTTAAAAAACATAACTGAATAAGTAAATTATGCAAGATTGAAAATTGCTATACAATCCTGAAAATGCACCAAGTCTAGGAACAGAGATTAAATAATAAATGATGGTGTTTGAAACATAAAACTAGGTGACAAATAGACAGATACATTTAGAATGGAGGCTGTTCTTATCTGAGGTTGTGAAGTGTCTAAAAAATAAACGGTGAGATCTTTTTATTTCTAATCTAGTTACATTTTCATGCGTTTATTGGATCGTTGTCATTGGAGAACATCAGGAAGTGATGGGGCAGCAGAAGAGGGCTAAAATTAAAAAAAAAAAAAATGTGCCCCCTACATTGAGGAGTGTACCAATAGCTTTCTCAAAGAGCAGTTTTGAAGCTCAGCAGTGTGGCGTCTTTGATGGCCTCCATCTTGGAAGAGCCTGACCCAACCTACCTGCCCCCCAATAGGTAGATATTTCTCAAGGCTGTTACATACTCCGCGAGAAATGAGAAGTTTGTTCTCGCAGCTTGCTCTTGATACATGAGCAACTGGGCACAATGCTTAGCACGTGTGACGTATGCTGCCGTGGGAGGGGCCTATGAGGACTTTCCCGGAGTTCAGCACTTGAGTTTGTTGTGAAGTATAAATGACCTGACCAGACCAAACTTTGTTCTTGTTATTGCTCAGCTTGAGAACAAGGAGAAATTTCTCGCTTCTAGTGGAGTATGTAACACACTTTAGGGCAGGTAAGTCAGGCAACAGTTCTCATACTTCATTCCCATACAGTTGTCGTGAATGTAGAAATTAGCTAAAGAGACCAAAATTGTTGTTGTACCAGGTAAATGTGTTAATTTCGGCTGTAAAGTTTTAACATGGTGATTGACCATAGACTGTATATAGATGGACGGCGGAACTGCTCCTCTGAATTGAAGCCAAAGCAAGTAGAGCTCCCCCTGGTGGCTGGCTGCAGTTATAGGTCATAGGCTCCGCCCCCTCCATGTTAGTGAACTCAAACACTAAAATACACGTCAAATAATTTTTTTGCAACGATGGTTTCAGTCATTTAGGTAGTTAATATAATGTTGATGAATGTTCAAGTGTCAATTTCAGTAAGTTTCGTTTTAGTTAGCTATTTGACGCTGTCAAAACAGGAAGTGACATAATGGTGATCGGCGGTTCCCATGCCAATCCGCTCTGTAAAGCCGTCCCCTGGGATTAAAAACAAAAATGCGAGCGAGTGTGGAGGAAGTGTGGGCGGGCATCAATAACATGGCTCAGCGTGGCTTGCAAGATGGCGGCGCCATTTATTTTCTGTGCACATTCTTTTACATCCTCGTCCATCCCAAAAGCGAAAGCACTGACATGTATGAACATTTCATTCCTAAAGCGCTCACATTCGATCCATCTTGATCCTGATTATCGTCACATTAATGTGCGCTGACAAACATCCTAACAGATTGTCCGCGACAGCCACCGAGCAGAGATGCCAGCACACTTGGCCCGGAGGCCCTCGGATCGAGAGCGTCCCCCCGTCTGGAGGATCCGATTGATCTCCCCCAAAGCGGCCCCCTCCCTCCTCCTCTTCCCCACTCTCCATCCAGCTCCTTCTTCTTCCGCCCTCTCTGTGATCCTCCCCCACAGCTTTGAAAAGACTGAGAGATGGAGGCTGGGTAAGAGCTCGCTTGCACTCGGCTTTGAAAGCAGTGCTTGCGTAGTTCCTGACGCGGGCTTCAAAGATCCGAGTGAATGATGGAGAGGAACAAATAAAGAGCTTCTTGGTATGAGAGGGGAAAAAAATGCCAGCGAGTCTCCACACTCTGGAAAACAAAGGTGGGCTCACTCTAATGGCCGCTGTTTTGTTGCTTGAGGCCTTGTGAACCGAAGACCACCAGGCTATGGCTTTTAAAATGTAAAATGTTTGATTATTCAGAGGAGACGCCTGCCGCATGCATCACTGTGCCACAATCCGACACTTCACAGTCATCCTGCCAAAAAACTGATCAGTGCTCGAGCTGACAGCATTGTACATCTGTAATTACTGCATGTCTGAGCCTTTTATCTCCAGTGTTAGCCTTGAAGGGGATTCATGCACGCGGCTTTTGAGAGAGAACAGCAGCAGAGACAAAAGTAGCACTTTTCCTCATTGTTCTCTGTCATAAAGGCAGTTTTTTTTCTTATTTCCCGGCAAAGCTTCGGAGCCTAGTTACTGCTGGAGGAAGTATGTATATGTGTGTGTGTGATTCAGGTTCGCTGCACGTATTAAAGGTCAGAGCTCCTGCTGCTGAGCCATTTAATATTCCTGACAGAAAGACAGACGCTTCTCTTTCAAGGGTTTTCAAATGAAAACAAAAATAGAAATGTCAGGAAGCAACGTTTGTTCTTCGCGGACTCACCTCAGCAGCTCAAACCAGCTCTCAAGATCTAGTCTCTCGCCCGAGTGTCTTTGTTCTTGTCTGTGATCCAGGTTTGCACAATGCTTGGGCAAACTTTCACTAAAGTAGGAATTGAAAATGTGTTTTCTAATGCAGGCGAAGCTGGAAGGAAACAGTTTAGGAGCTGCACCGCCAGTTAAGTTGTAATTGTTATTGATGTCTGGACACAAATCTGGTCTAGCTGCTTGCAAAGAACAAACTGACAATCCCAAAGACAGATATGAGAACAAACAAATCAGATTTCAAGACCACAGGAACTGAACAATTTGTAGAAAAGGCCAGATACATGGATGGATCTCTACCTACCGCTGGATCAGGACCATCAACAGCTGGTTGTTGACTTGGAGACATGATCCAGATGTTGGAACAAGATGGAAAGACTCTCACATGTTAAGATCTGATTTATTTTAGAGACAGAGAGTCAGAGTAGACCTGAACCCTGGAAGTTGATTCTAGTTCAGATCAGTTTCTAGTTTAGTTTGGTTCTCAGCTCCAAGACCAGAATCTTTTAAAAGGCTCTCATTACTAATGAACAGACATCACTGATTCATGTGATCATTTCTACTAGTGGTTGAATGAATGAGTTAAACTCCTCTTCCTCAGATCAGCCCTGTTGAGTAGGTGGTCTTTAATGTGACCCAGGACTCATTGTGTGTTCACACTACCAAAGGAAGGAGGTCACATGTGTCCCAGACCACCTCCACATGTGGACTGACACCAGATCAGTGTTCACACCTGGACACTTAGAGATTAGATGTTAATTAAACGTCTGAACAGCTTCAATTTCTGTGTCTTCTCTGTCTTATCTAGTCTTGTTGTGACCTGAGTAAATGCAGGGAAGGTATTAATGGGTGAGATATAGCATTTGAACAGGTGTAAATCACCGCACTGAGATTAAGTCCTTGATTTATCGCCCGTCGCTCGCTCGCTGCGACGGAGGGTGGGCGAGGAGCAAGAGGATGAGATAAAGACATCAATCACTGCCTTTTGGCAAAGCCTCGTTCCAGCGTATTTGTCCTCTTTCTAGTGTCCCCATCAATGTTTCTCCTTTTTTTTATGGGACAAGGGGGCGAAGTTATCACTGGGACCTCAACCAGACCCTGTGTTAATTTGTGTGAACTCATTCAACCCCAACACATCTGACACGTACAGCAGGCTATGGCCAAGGTGTGCTACCTCCCATGGACGGAAAACAGGAAATATTAAACTGTTAAACTGTATTGTTGAACATTACTTACCTGTGTGTTCTGATCCCGTTTTCAACAACGTATGAACATCCAGAGACTCCACACTCAAGGTGTGAATGAAATGTCTTGACAGTGAGATGTTCAGACTCTGTAGTAGACTGATTTCAGATTATATCTTAGATCATCCCCTCAGAGAAAGATTGTCCAATTTGATACAGATGACTTGCTTTACTCCTTTTCCGAACCATCAATCTTCTCTGGCTAAGCTGTTGTCTTCTAAGGAGTGTCCTTTGTCCTTCAGGTGCAGGTGGACAGATGAATCCTGGTCTGAAGAGCTGGACCTCATGTGTTTAGCCATGTGTTTGTCAATGGGCTCCTGTTAACTACAGAAAATACCGTGCATGTGTTTCGTTGTCATGGCTTTACGTCTGTGGGCCTTTACTTTGCTTCCTGTTTTATTTTGAAATGGTCTTTCAGCCAGCTGTACTTCCTGTCTTTGTCTGCGTTCTCTCCTCTGTGATCGTTAGCTCCTCCCTAACTGGTCTCACCTGTGTCTTGTTCCCTCATCAGTTCCCAGTGTATATATAGCCTTGCCTCTGCCTTTGTCCTTGGATATACTTGAGTTTTTATCAGATGTACTGTCACTGGATGTCCTTCTTTGTGTCTGTTGCTTTGTTCTCACTGTTTTTTTTTGTTGCATTATTTGTACCATGCCCCATGCCTCACTCTGCAGTGCTTTTTGTTCCTTCCATTGTGAGTCTCTTCAAACTAGGGATGTCCCAATCAAGTTTTTTTTCCCACCGATCTGATACCAATCCTTTAATATTCAGTATCCGAGTCCCCATCTGATCCTAAATAGCTTCCTAAAGTCTGTCCTTGTCTTCCTTGTCTTCTCCTAGAGTTGGTCTCCTGTGTCTTCCTAAAGTCTGTCCTTGTGTTCCTTGTCTTCTCCTAGAGTCGACTGGATTCAGTCCAATAAATCTTTCTGTCAAAGTTAATGTAGTGTGGAGAGGGTAGCTGGTACCTTGTGTTCTCTACTCCAGAAATGTTCTGGTCATCCAACGCTGCCATAAACTCCCTAACCCTCTCTGGATTAAGATGTTTCTCCTTGACGCTGTCTCCAGGAAACTTTTCTCTTCTTTTAAACGTTCAGTGTTTGTTGTTGTTGTTTGGGTGCAGCCTTTGACTGAGTGGACTCCATGGATTCTGTTTAGATGATCAACTACTACCACCTCACCACACATCTACATTGGACTGTTTAGTCACATTATCTTCTTCTTTGATTTTTGACAATTCTGGACAAACTTTAGACAACCACCATTAAAGAAGATGTTTTGACACTACAGGGATGTTTTTTTATGGTTTTGTTTTATGGGAGACCTAAAACTGATGACTACAAAAGCTCAGACCATTTCTTCTTAAAATGCCCAATCAGGACATCCCTACTTTAAACTGAACTATCTGTGCTAGGTGCTTCAAGCTCTGAAATATTGGGAATCACTTTGCACAGGTTCACCTGTTTTCCTTATATCAGCAAAATGGATAGAAAAGAAAAATGTTTATGAAAATAAACATTATTTGAGTGCGTGCATGTGTTGAAATGTGCAATACTAATTAGGAGCGTTGCTATATGTAAATTTCTCCCTGTATACCAAATTTAAGATGAATAAATAAAGTATCCATCTATCTATCTATCTATCTTATAAATTAAACTCGGGTTATTACGTGACACTGGTGTGTTTCAGGCGGCTCCAAAAATAAAAATAAAAGAATCTGACATCCTCAAGTCAATTTCTTACATTTTATTACGGTTGCACCATTTATACAAGTACATATAATTTTGAATGCATCAATTTCCATTTTTCATCTTTTTTTTGTTGTTTTTGTTCATTTGGATGAACGCGTGGCGTGGAAATAGCAGTGGTGAGACATGGGATGAAAATATCAACTGTAGTTGCCATGGATGCAGACTGAGAAAATCATTATTTATTTCTTTTTTCTTATATATTTTTAATTTTTTTTTCCACTTGACCAAAAAAGACAGGACTACAGGTTCACCCAACCACGGACATGCAATTTACTGAGTCAATAGAGGAAGAGAAACAGAACCGAGTGACACACGACGCTCCTCGACTGTTTGTTTCTGCTACGGTTTGACAAGTGCTGGGAGGAAAACGTTGTGTGTCGGATGGATGGAGCTGAAACGATGGCAGATGGATGGCAGGGATGACTAAATATACACACATATATAAATATATATAAGTAAATATATGCAAAGGTGGAAAGACGAATGTTCATTTAAATGAGCCCTGGAGGCTGGGTACAGTCCTGGGTTGCTGGTAAAAGTATTCAGTCCAGTACATTTAATATTTTGCAGATTGAGATTTAGGTTAAATTGTCCAGTCTTTCAAACAGAAGACACAAACTTCCATCTTCACTATTAACAATTAAACTTTCATTCTTTTGCTTTTTATTTGAATCAATTATTACCATTTTCTTCCACCGCTGCATACCTCTACACATACATAATATATATATATGTGCATTTCTGAGCGTGGAAAGGAAAAAGCACGATGGGTGAAAAATGACGACTAACTCAGAGGCTCCCTTCCATGTGCGAGGCCTCTCCACCCCGTAATGACAGCATGGCCTGTGGTTGCCATAGAAACGTGGATCTCCAGTACGTTCTAGACTAGGTTGCTGATGGATCATCTCAATTAGAACCCCGCCCCCACCCCAATTCGTCTGCGCTATCGGACTGCTGATGGCGAAGAGCTGCACAGATCTGAGATGAAGTGACGGCACCGCCTCGTCTCAGATACCAAGCCGGTGACGGTCGCTCATCGGGACCGGACGCTTTACGGATTTAATGTTTAATGTAGTCACGTGAAAACTTTCACTGCCTGTACCAATGCATCCACAAGCTGGACGGCGTTTAATTAGAAACAGAGCGGTACTGCAGAACAGTTCTAGCCTGGAAGACCGACCAACTTCCAAAATGTTTTGCAGCAGAAAGTTGGTCTGGAGTATTTTTTCCCGTTGGGAACTGATTACGCTCCGGCAAAGACCTGCAGCACCGACCAAATCGTTTCTACTGTCTATCAGTTGAAACAGGCCCCATAATTAAATCCAGATGGAGTGTTTTTAGACTCATATCCTGATAAGAATTGAGATTGAGTGTGGCTCCTCCAGGGCTGCACAAGTCATCCATCAAACACTAAAAGGAAGCACTGACCACTTTGTCAATATACTTTTACAGCATATTAATGACGTTCAGCTGCTAACGCTGCAGTAGAAAGCAGGTCTTTTACTTAGCAGAGAGCGCACTTTCTTCTACGACTGCTGCTTGCACGTAAAGGATTTGATGCTTCTTCCAGAAACGTTGGATGTTTGAGTTCGTATGCTTTACCAACTCAAACAGAGGATGCGGGAAAAACGCCACCTTCTTGGTATCGCCGTGGCCGTGCTGCACATTTCACCCAGGTCATCACCAGCAGCAGATATGTCCTTTTAAAACTAAAGTCTTATCCTGCAATCAAAGAGATTTTTCAGTGACGTTCTTAGAACATTGTGAAGATCTCTCGGCGAGGCTTTGCAGATTTTACAAGAATTACAAATGTTAAAAAACCCCACTTACTCAGAATATAGCTAAAGGGTTTCAGTACAAAATGTAGAAGTTTATCTGAAAAATTCCTACAGCTGTTTTAATACTCCAAAGAACGTGTTTTTCTCTGCAGAGCCGGCCTTTGTCAACCTTCCCAACGTCTAAGAAAGCCTGAACGTTCTCATCCCTCGTCTCTGAGCGAAAGATCTTCAGAGATGAGAGAGACGATCGGAGGGGATGAGGGGCAGTGACACAACGCAACAAGATGAGTTGAAATAATAGAAAAATAAAATAAAAACACAAATAAACACAACCACAACTCCACAGCACCAAAAAATAAAAATAAAAAGCTGGAGATACCAGGCCAGAGCCAAGAACACAACACTCTGGAGGAGGAGGAGGAGGAGGAGAGCTGAAGAGTGGACAGGTTCAATGGAAGTCCAGCTGGTGAAGTTTTCTTTCTCAACCTCTCCCCCTCCTTCCAACAGAACCACTGACTCTCCCCCCCGCCAAAAAAAATAATGTCCACAGAGCGGAGGGTGCAGGTGAACGTATGAACGCAGGCGTCTGTGGGCTGAAAATGGGAATCGGGTTAAACCTCTGGACTGCGTGAGTGACAGGGAGGATGGAGGTGGAATGGTGGAGGCGTACGGCCGACACAGACTCGTATCAAAGTTCAAATACTACAGCAGAAAAAAATAGAATAAAACATAACAATAATAATAGCAATAATCATCGGCAGCGGTGGGAAACTTCTCCAGGTGGTTGCTCCAGTCCAACTCATTCAATAAATCCTCATCCTCATTACAATTATTATTATTATTGTTATTATCATAATATGGGTGGGCTAGTAAATTTAATTTTCATTTTTTTTTTAATCTTCATTGTTGTTGAGTTAGGTAATTTATTTCTTCATTTCCGAAAAGAAGCTGTCCATTAATCTTGAACTGCTACGGTTTGATCCTTGCTTGGTGCCTCTGTGGCGTTCGCCTCCTTGGCGGGAGGTTCAGCAGCTGGTGTTGAACTAGGCGCGGCGGCAGCGGCCTCCTTCGGCGCCGCGGGAGCTGCCGCTGCCGCCTCCGTGGGCTTGGGGTCAGGGGAGGCAGCGGGCGCCGCCTCGGCTTTGGCTGCTGGTGCCGCGGGGGCCTCAGTCTTTTTGGCGTCGGCCTCGTCTTTGATCTCGGCTGCTGGGGCAGGTGCCGCGGCCTTCGCCTCGGGCTCCTTGGCGGCAGGGGCGGATTCTTTGGCCGGGGCGGGTGCAGCTGGTTTCTCCTCGGCCTTGGCGGGCTCTGCGCTCTTAGGCGCCTCTGTTTTCGGCTCGGCGTTGGCGGCGGGCTTCTCAGACTCCTTTGCAGCAGGAGCTGCGTTCTTTTCCTCCTCCTTGGGAGCTGCAGCGTCTGCCGCCGGCGCCTCCTTGGCCGCCGTGTCATTTGCTACCTCCTTAGTGTCGGCGGCAGCCGGAGCCTCGTCTTTGTTGTCCTTCGGCGCTTCACTCTCCTCAGCAGAGGCCCCCTCTGCTTTGGCATCCTTGTCTTTGGACTTGTCATCGTTTACGTTGTATCCCTTCTTCTTTTTGCTGATCTTGCCTCCCATTTTGGATCTCTGGCCTCTGAAACAGAAGGGAACATTTTATTAGAATTACTAAGAAAGGGTTTTAAGTTCACGATTAACTGAGCTCAGCACTTAAGAGATCCGACAGCAACATCAGTTTTTGTTTTAAAAGCTGGGAACTAAAACCAACTGTAAAGACGTTGACTGATTTTACAAAAATTTGCTTAAAATCTCTAGTGAATCGTCTGCAAAGAATCTGTTCCTGTGAATACTGAAGAGGGTCATGATATGTTATAGATGAAGAAAGAAGAACAGAATGGACCAATCAAGTCCTGAGAGAAATCAATGAAATTTCACAGCAAATAAAAGATCAAGAACTATTCTTCTCTTTGTAGAAGCAATGATTGGATTCATCCCATCGGCAGAGTCAAAATCTGACTTCTGACTAGAACTCGAGAACTTTCACACCACATGCACACAAGGTACGCTGCAGCGTTGCATTTATGGAAAAAAACAGGTCTGGTGTTTTTTATTGCTTCTCTCAACCTGAGGCGAACGCTGCCTTGCTCACTGTTCTGTGGTACATTGTACCAGATTATACCAGAGCTCTGGATATGAACAACATGTTCTAGTTTGATCAAGCATATTGTACCGGTCCGTGGCCTCAAGCTCGGCTCGATTCATTTGTTCCTTAACGGAGTGAGATTGTTGTGTTCACACATGAACAAATGAAGAGATAAACGCTCCCGGTTCTGGAACTAAAACCTAGGCATGACATCTAAAACCAAACATATATACGATAAACGATATAAAAATTTGCTCATTAATTGTAGTAGATCATCAGCAAAGAATCTGATCCTGTGAGTTCCGAATGTGAAGATACGTGGATCTAGGGGCTCAGATTTCATGATACCGAGGACTCTAGGTATTAAAAAGCCAGAAAGCACTGTGTGTGAGAGTAATCTCAACACACACACATTCAAACACCTGCAGATTCCTGGCTCGCTATCTCAGTCCAAGGTTTTTTTTTTTCTTTTTCATGTATAATCACCATCTGTCTGCTTGGTGGGGGAGGGATGACTTCAGTACCGCAACAAATCAGCCTCGTTAAGAGCAAAGACTCAAGGACAGAAGTGTGTGGTTTTTATTTTTCCTTCAAATATTTCGTCTGCATGTTGATTAGAACTGATGAAACTTGGCGGCCTATTCTGTGTTTTAATATCTGCCTCTTAATCCTCAAACGCTTTCTAACTATGACGTTGTTTTGATGAAGAAATATTATTCATTTAGTGTTGCTAAAAAAAAAAAACGTATTTGCGTTCGTACACTAGAAGACGTCTTTTAATCGTGGATCCGAAGCTTCATCGAGACACGTGTGTCCGAAGTGGTCTGTGATAAAACATTCAAAATGTCCCATGTGGATTAATCCCCTCCAAAATGTGACTTAATCCCATTTGTAGCAGCATTTTCAGACTAAATGACAAGTGTTGCACATGCTTGAAACATCATTTTATGATTTTATACAGGAAAGAAACTCTGATCAAATGGACCTTATAATATTAGTGCTATGAAATGATTACTATTCTAAATTTGGGATTATTTACTCTATACCATCAAGCTTTTTTATACTGTCCTCCACTTTGTGATTAATATACTATAATAATAATTGTAAAATTTAGGACTACTACTATGACTACTACCTTCCATAAATATTCTAGAAATAACAGAAACAAATAAAGGTAACGTCTGGCTTTCAGTTTCCCCAATTATGCATTTTAATAAAGAAATGTTGATGGTAAATGTGTATCTGATAAGTTTTCATTAGATTCTCATTTTTCACGCACCACAATGTTGGTTAATTGGATTTGCGCAGCACATATGATCTGTACATTGATAGAATGAAAATGTTTCCTGTTGACATTTACAAATTCATCCTGTGATGGCGCTTTTATAACAGTGTGTGCAGTTGATAGCTCTGATTTCATTCGGAAAACCGGTTCTCGCTGCAAATTGCTCTTTCATGTTGACCTGTTCAGATGCATTGTTTGGGAATTTGATATACCACACGGCTGGCATGGCTCTGCTCAGGGTTGACCGTCACAGTCGCGATCGGTCGGACTAATAGTTTTCACATTTATGACAGTTTCCCAGCATCACCTCTAAGTGTCTCCAAAGGATCAAAAGCTGTAGAAGCCAGCGTACGCCAGACATGACGTTGGCGTTGGCACGTACAAAGTTCCTGGACATTTCACTCTTGATACATCTGAATTTTTCCGTGAATGAGTACGTACGGAACGTTTTTGTGCGCACGCAACTTTCGTACATTAGGCCCCTGGTCTCTGGTCCAGGTCTCTCTGGTCCATGGATCATTGTGTTCAGCTCTAAATAAACCTGGTTTTTCTCCAGATTGAGAGATAAATTCAGATGACCAGATACTTTAGAGAGTTTAGACTCAGTCTAAAATTACATCTGAATATTGTTCCAGAGTCATGTCCATGCTCCGTTTAGACCAACAGAAAAGATTTGAAATCACTGACTGATGGAAACTACTACTTCTTTTTCTTCTTCTTCTACAAAACCTTCTGCTTTTATTTGAATCTAATAACCACTGGTTTCTCCTTAACGTCTCTTTCTAGTTTCACAGATTAAAGAACCAAAGGTGAATTTACTTGTTTAGCATTTTTAGTTTTTTTCAAATTGAAAATCAAAAATGTCTAAAACTAAATTTGAAGTACCAAAGAGCCCATGTGACAGTTAAAACTGTTTAACTTCTTGTGTCAATTTTGCTGATTTTAATGGACTAACTATTAAACCATCAAACTGTGACACCTATTTGCTCGTCCGTGTGTGAAACCTGTCAAAACTGAAAGCAGATGTGACCTTTTCCCTCCCAAACAAACTGGGGGGCGCTGAGACTTTTCTGCCGGACTACTCACAGTTTCCCCCCCAGCGACCGGGACGGAGCCGGTGGTGAATCCACTCAAAATGCTAATCGCCTCGTCGCCACTGACTGAATTAGTCCACTGAGCGTCCAACAGTTGGGATCTGCCCAGGCCGCCGTTCCTGCCGCTGCTTTATACCGCTCACAATGGAGGTCTCTCTGCTGCATCACATCATTTGACTCCCGGCCTGCGCTGCCAGTACAATGACTCACAATCATCTGGGCGGACAATGGCCATTCAGCCGAAGGCACGCTTTCCGACTGCGCAGCTTGTGGTTTTAGTGTTTGAAGAGCCGGGGCAGGGCCGAGACAACCTGGAGGAAATGCTCTGCCTCGCACAAAAGACTTAATTTAACCTGGAGCTCTGCAGCACAAAAAGCAAGTGTGATGAACTTCCAGCGTCGCTTCATGTGGACAATAGCACCCACACATTCAGGTGCTCACTTTAACCTGAGCGGCTCAAAATGAGGCGTTAAAGTGAGTCTAGGAGAGTAGTAGACGTTAAAAACCTGCGGCGCCGGAGAAAAACATATAACCATGACGGAGAAACTCTCCGGCTCACGGTTCCACCCGAAGACGACCTTTCAGTCTTATCACTTCATCTTTAATTTAATTAAGATTTCTTGACCTCTCAGCCACGCCCATCTCAGGAATCTGGAATCAGTCATATTAATCCATTTAGACACAGTTTCATTGTTATGGAGGTGGAAAGATAATCTCCCCACCCGTGTAAATCCCTAATCTCAACCACTGTGAAATCACTTCTTCTTTTCTGATCTCTGCTTCCACGTCTTGTGTCTTTAGGAGAAAGAAAAATAGGAAAAGATAAAAATTCTGGACAAGTGGTTTCACAAAACCTTTTTTTAAAAATTATTATTGTTGTTATTATACACGTACTAGAATATTTTTTAATGAATTAAACCCAGATGTAGATTTAAACTCTTAAGCCCATTCACACAGAGAGATAGATTTACCTGGGGACCTCTAGTATTTTAGAATCATGTCAGAGGTCGTCTGTGATCTTAATTCCATGCGAATCGTCTTTAATTTGTAAAAATTACACCACGTTACCTAACCTATTCCTCCTAACACAGAGGTCCTGAGATAAAACTAATCCAGTGTCAATCTGAGACTTTTGTTTGATTCTCTTCTTTTTCTGCCTCTTGTCTCTAAAGAATCATGAAGGATGTTCTGTAAATCAAAGTCTGGACGGATGTTAGGCTGCAGAGTGGAGACCCATTCACCCGTTCAGACGGATGAAATCATTAAATCAAGCCTTAATGTGTTCACCAGTAAAGGTGGGGCTGATTTAAATACTGACGTGTCGTTGGTCATTTCTAGGCGTCTAGTTCACTTGCAGAAATGACGTCATCTCATCATAGCTGTCTAAATTATTGTCTAGACTGTGACATCTCCCTCTTTCCAAACTTTACTGAGTCATTACAGTTTCCCAAACTCTACATTTGTTCTGACAAACGTCCTCCCTTGCCGTTGTATGTGTAAGGTCCCCAAGATCAGATTCCTTTAAAGGAGCTGCATGTTTTTAGCTGCACTGAAGCCTCGGTGCATCCTTCTAAAGGTTCATTTATTTATCCTGAGCGTGCACCAGCAGCACAAGATTACCAGCACCTGCACTATTTTTTTTTTTCCTCCCCGCTTCTTTTCCACCGTGTTCAGCAGTTGCATCCCCTAACCGGCCGCCCCCTCCGATCCCTCAACCGCGAGCTGCTGAGTTAACAAAAAAAAAAAAACACACGATTGATCACAGCAACAGAGGTGAGGCTCGCTGGGAAAGTATTTATACAGCGCTATTAATCTGCAATCGCGTTCCTGTCTGGAGGAGGTGGGGGGAAAGGTGGCGGAGAGGTTTAAGATGAGCAGAATGGCTGGAAGGAAAGGAACAGATGGCTGAGTTTTCTTCAACTCTCACCGTCCCCGGCGAGTCATCTGTCACACCCACTCAGTGACACCGCTGCTCGCCTCCCACTTTCTTTTCTCTCTGACTCTACCTCCATCATCACTCAGGCCTCCCCTCCTCTCCACTGCACCTGCAGCGCTCCTCCTGCTCTTTAACGCCACCAGGGTCGGATGTAAGCGCGTAACATCACAATAACGTCCTCCGCCTGGAGACATGTAGGACCTCCCGCTCCCTCTCAGACCCTGAATCCCTCTCCTGCCCCTCTGGCCGGGCAGATGGAGGTCTCCAGGAGGTCCCGGGGTCTCAGTGAAGCCCCAGCCTCGGAGCAGCAGTGAACCCGGCGGGTTCTGTGTCCCTGCCATCCAAGGCGACGCGTTAAAGGTTAAAGCCAACCGTGCTCTGACACTCTCTCGCTCCGTGTCCGCTGGGAAATCAGCCTGACAGGAGAAAGCGGGAGGAGCTGCTGCTGGAGCAGGAACGACTGTTTGCCTCTGAGAGCAAGAAGAGTACGGTGCTTCTTTTTATGCCATCTTGTCAGGAGACGCCATTTTTTACTTTTGTATTTGCATGAAACAAATGAAAACACCCACGTAAGAGCTCTCTGCAGAACCTGTGTTAGTACTTTCTTTTTCTTTTGTCTGCCCTCACCGGTCGACTGTTGCTTGGGTTGTGCAGAAGGCCTGCTGTTTTTAAGGTCTTGTACAACGACAATAAAGGCTTAACTATCATAATTATCACTGCAGTTACGATTAATTAGTCTGTACTGTGTAATGGTTAGTTTATAAATTCAGATTGTTTTTATGATTCAAACCACTCTGCAAAGTATTTTCTCTTCCTACAACATTAAGGAGATACTTGGTTAGCACAAAACTCTGGCAGAGATAGTATCCCACTGTGAATCCAGCCTGGGGCTAATATCCAACAAACCCCCCACACCCCCACTCCGGCCCGACCGCCCGCCCCCCATCCTGTGTCACACTGACCTCCATTTTAAAACAGTAGTGCCTCATCAGTGACTGAACAGATCTGCAGCCACAACAAGCGGCTGCAGCGCTCTGCTCCCGTCAGCCTGCTGTGGATTCAGACTCTTATCAGTTCAGCTCCTGAACGTCCATGCTGCAGCTGTCAGACTGACAACAACGCTACGAAACGTCTTTTTAATGTCTGCACAGTCACGCTGAATTGCACAAATGTTTTTTTATATGCATGTATACGGTGAATATTAAAAAAAATTTGCAAAATCACACATTCCTGGTGTAAATGTATCCCACTAATAGCTGATTTCATTATTCCTAGAGGGGTTAGCTTAGCATAGCAGCTAGCATGAACTGTTGGATTGTAGCCAAGTGGTCCAGCAGTACAGGTAATGTGTCTGCACTCAAGAATGAATGAATGAGTGTAGCGTAGCATGTAGCGTAGCGCTGTAATTCATAACACCTGAGCACTCGCTCCCGCCGCCATCCGGCCGGCTGACAGAAGACGAGTCTGTTCCTCCAAACTGCAGCAGGCTGAGCGGACAGGAAGGAAAACTGGAGCAGAAAATTTGGCCCAATCACACACACACATGCAAAAAAAAAAAAACAAAAAAAAAAAACACACATTGCGCTGGCTCTCTGCGCTGAGATGGAAGACGCTGGGAGCACCTAGTCAGGAGAGGCTGATTTGAGATATTAAAGAGTCTGAAGGTTGCCGCCCACGACGACGGCTTTATGAACATGGTGCTGGGCTGATTTTCCCACGGCAGCGTTACGACATCAGACCCAAAGATGATGCAAAAGTATTTTCTCCCCCTTGTTCCCATTTTTTTTTTTTTACACTTTCATTTCAGCCTGAATACACCATAGAGCTGCAGAGGGAAATTAAGGAGGCACTAGCAAGCACAGAGTGTACCATCGGTGGAAGGCAGCGCTGGTCCCCCGTGTCAGGGCTCACAGCAGGACCAGCGGCTACAGCTATTTTAGTCCAACAGTAAACACTTCTCAGTCCATGGCAGCCTTCAGCCGTCTAACTCAGGATCAGGGATCAGGCGTTACATTTAGAGCTGTAGACTGCTCATCCTATGAAACGGTAACTTCCTGTAAGTGAAGCCATTGTTGTTGCTGCACCATCTGCAGAACTTCTGGAGGCCTCATTGCTCTTTGACGCCGTCGTTGCCACTGATGGATTCCTACAAATCATTAACAAGGAGTTGTGCACAGTCAAAACGGCTGCAGGCCTTGAATTTTGACGATGCTTCCACACCAATCAGGCATAACATTATGACCACCTTCCTAATACTGTGCAGGTCTCCCTTGTGGTAACTCATCAGAGAATGGACATGGGCCTTCTGAGGGTGTCCTGTGGTGTCTGGTAACAGAATGTTGTTGGTGGGGGGCCTTTGAGGGGAGGGGCCTCTCTGGATCATCCCACAGATACTTGATCAGTTTGGGATCTAGTGAATTTGGAGGCCAGGTCAACACCTTGTGCTGTTCTTCATGTTTTTTTTTTAGTTGTTTTTGTGTGTGTGTCTGTGTCAGGCTGCATCCTGCTGGGGATGGCTGCTGCCATCAAGGAGTGTCATTGTTATGGGGTGGGGGTGCCTGGTCTGGTCTAGGTGGGTGCTACATGTCTAAGTAACATCCACACCAATGAATGCCAGGTCTAAAAGTTTCCCAGCAGAACACTGAACTGTCACAAGATGGTCAATGTTATTTACTTCTCCTGTTTGTGGTCATAATGTTGTGGCTGAATGGTGTATGTTGCATTTGCAAGTGCATAACAGCAGAAGTTTGAAGGAGAGCCTGCTGCAAAAAACAAGAGGCCACATGCAGAGTCTGCAGCTATGCTAGCAGCTCTCAGAGGCTAAACGCTAACGGCCAGATGACCTGATGATTCTACTGGATGAAAGATCAGGGGAACACTGTGGACACTTTAAATTTCATTCAGTAGTTGTTGAGATATCTCTGTATCTAAATCCATGAATCCAACATCTTTGACACGGCGTGATAAGCTTCATTTCTGAGCTTGATGCATTCGGATGTGATCTAAAAGTCGTCTCTTTGTTCTGAGGAGCAGTGTGTAATCACTGAGGCCGCCTGCTGCTTATTCTGCCTTCAGACTGAACACACACACACATAAACATGTGAACTGAAACAAATGATCAACACACACTCACCCAGGCATGAATAAACACACACACACACACACACTGAGTGGTGTTTAGACGATCAATCCTCAAATTGATGGAGCTTGAGAAAAGTCCTGGGCTGGAAGAGGCTATTGATCGGAGCAGCGCGGCCACAGAGAGACGCTGTGTGTTCGGCTGCTGCTTATGAGTCAGAGGAGGCGCTCAGCGGAGATGAAAGCCAGCCGGGCTCTTTGCTTTTTTTTTTTTTTTTACCGAGACGTTTAAAACTACAAAATACAAAATCTGCCTCTGAGCGCTTTGTTGGCGGCGGAGGAAATCAGCAGCAGACAAAACGGGACAGAGAAGCCAAACAGATTACGTCCTTCTCGGAGGATTCGGCGGCATTTTCACGCCGCCAAATCCTCCCCTCCTCAGACGCTCGCACGACCTCCGTGACTGCGCAGCCAGCAGAAGTTTGTCTGAGTGGAAAGTGGATCACCACAAACTGTCTGACAGTCCCGGTCCAGCAGATCTCCACTAATCACCATGCTTGAAGAGTTTATTATTCCTCAAGAGTCAAATCTTTTCAGAGTTAACAAAGATTTAACTGGTGCAGGCATATTGGAAATGGCTGCCAAAAGCCTGGTATTGACTGCAGAGTATGGATAAATCCACCAGGGGCAGAAGACATGTCTCAATTTATCTACAGCAGGTTTTTCAGGGATGTATTGATTATGTTTTATTTGTTTTGTGATGGATTTCTGCCACAGATTTTATTTTATAATTAGACTGCCTGGCCAAAAAAAAAGTCGTCACCAAAGGAACACTCTAATATCTGGTTGGACCTCCTTTAGCTTTGATCACAGCTCATTCTCTGTATCATTGTTTCAATAATCTTCTCCAGTGTCTCCAGATTTATTTCCATCCAGTGTTGCATTCATTTTTCACCAAGATCTTGTATTGATGATGGAGAGTCTGACCACTGCACAAAGCCTTCTCCAGCACATCCCAAAGATTCTCAATGGGGTTAAGGTCTGGACTCTGTGGTGGACAATCCATGTGTGAAAATGATGTCTCATGCTCCCTGAACCACTCTTTCACAATCTGAGCCCCATGAATCCTGGCATTGTCATCTTGGAATATGATCCATTGATGGAATAACCTGGTCATTCAGTATATTCAGGTAGTCAGCTGACCTCATTCTTTGGACACATATTGTTGCTGAACCTAGACTTGAGCAACTGCAGCAACCCCAGATCATATCACTGCCCCCACAGGCTTGTACAGTAGACACTAGGCATGATGGGTGCATCACTTCATCTGCCTCTCTTCTTACCCTGATGCCCCCATCACTCTGGAACAGGGTAAATCTGGACTCATCAGACCACATGACCTTCTTCCATTGCTCCAGAGTCCAATCTTTATGCTCCCTAGCAAACTGAAATGAGAAGCTACTCATTGCATTAGTTGGGGTTAAATAACTTGTTGCCAGCTGAACACAGACCAAACAGACCAACAACGAGTCCCTGAGGCTGCTCCTAAAGACAAGAGAACCATCCAACCACTGTGGGTTGATGTGACTGATCAGAGCTGTCAGATGCGTTCGCTGCCTCGGCCGCTTGCTCTGTTTTTCCAGACAGATAAGAGACTCAGGGAGGCCAAGGACGAAGGCGGCGGCTCGCCACTGAACCTCAAGGCCTGTTTGATATTTACACGGTCTCAAACCAGCCGACGCCGCCGCTGCTGCAGGGAACAGACAGTTTAGTCTGACCATTCCGCCTCGGAGGGGCTCGGTCTGATTCACACTCAGGACTTAATACCAATACATGAAGTAATGAATTCATTCATTCCCTGGCATTACCGTCCAATATCGCTGACACAGCTCCCGCGTCCACGGGGACTGAGCTTCACTCTGTGTCCCAGCGAGGAGTGAATGTGTGAAGGGGCATGACCTGACTTGCCCAGCAGCTCCTCTGGGATGGGACGCTAAATGAATGTAATAGTTGTCGCAATCTGATGCTGTATCTGACGAAGCTAAAGACGAGGCAGAACTAAAACCTACACCACTACTCCATGGGCTGGTATGATTGCAGAGATTAACCGATGATATTGATGATATTTCATGGTGTTTCAGTGACTACCTTCCTCCAGAGCAAACTGTCAAACTGAATATTGTTTCTGAGACGTCTGAATCTGAAAAGTCTGCAAAGAGAAAGAACATCTGTCCTCAAATGATGAAACATCTAAATTTTAGTTGTGCACCAGCTGCAGAAAAACAAACCCCCCACCCAAGCCCTAACCCCTAACCAGCTCCTCATCTCTGATTAGTTCAGCAGTCGTCATGGCAACACCGCTGAAAAGGAGGTGCATGGTACAACACAACCTTCCACGATCAACCGTGGCTCATTCTGAATGCAAAGCTGCACCTTCTGCATCACCTGGAGAACGAGAACTTTCCGACAGGCGCACAAATGCATGATAGAAAATAACATGGAGTCTATACAATCATCAGGCCTGATTAGATGCTGTCTCTCTAACTGAAGCATCCACTTTAAAGAGTCATGTGTGTCTATATAAATCCTGAGATACACCACAGCGGAAACATGTTTGTTAGACGTCCCTTTCAAACATCACAACAGGTCGAATGAGACTCAATGATTTAGCCACTCAGAGAACAGCGGGAGGCGACAATACGCCCTCAGAAATATCCACACATTGACTTTTGAGTTTCCTTTCAATCGGGTGAATGCCACATTTCGACCGACTATTGAACTTTTGACTCTCGACGCATTCCTGACGGAGGCGGCGGTGACAGAGAGGCTGCAGCGTTTGAAGAACGTATAGATTTCTGGAAGAAATATGGACACGGAGGCTTTGTGACTTCGAGTCAAGAGTTCAGCTGTGAGGTTTTTGTTCCACCTCCTCACATCTAATTCAGATAATATAATGATTGCAAGGACTAGAAATAGACCTCTCTCTGCAGAGGTAGCATGAATCTATAAAGGTACTGTAGGTTCGGGAAGTTTATCCAGAATTCATCCTTCTTGTTTGTTTTCATGTAGAGAACAGGCTAAAACAAGAGGAACTCATCCAAGTAGCTTCTTGGAGAAACGACTTGAAGAAACTCTAACAGACCTTTTAGGCCGAATTTGTTATTCACTTTCTTCCAAAATCTGCAATCCTAACGTAGCTGCAGCAGCCACAGAGACATTTTCAAATGATTCTTCAACAAAAACTGGAAAACATCATCGGTTTACTCATAGAAGACTGTGGACGATAGCAGTTATTCACATTTAAGAAGGTAGAAGGACACTGACTTAACAGAACTGGGACTACGGCCAGAGCGGTGCAATACCTGAATATAAACATCTTTTATATCCCTGCAATACGTTCACATATCTGCGTCTGCACAATGTCTGGAAACACATGGGCGCTTTAAACGAGCTTGTGTCCAACTCAAGCGGACATGCACTGTTCCCAGTCCACTTGTCCTGCAGCGGTAGGACCAGAAACCTCTAAAAACCTAGATTATTGTAGCTTAAAACGCTTTATTGTTGATAGACTGACAGACTGTGCAAAAGCAATACACGGCGAAAACCTCCTTGACTCGTAAAATGGAACGACTGGGTTGGGAGGTGAACAACAGAGCAAGCATCACAAAAAAAAAACAAAAAAACAGAGCTGTAACTGTGCTGCAGGTACGTTAAGCTTTCAGAGTCCACAGGGGGAGATTCAAAAAAATCACATGAGTAAGCATAAAACAACCTCCAGTCCTGGGACACATCCTTTTAAAACAATTTTTGGTCGCTAGACGTGTCTCATCAACACTATCTATAAAGGCTTTTTTTTCATGTTCCTAGTATTTTAGTCAGAGAAGATGCAAAACAACACAAATCACATAAATCTAATCCAGTTTCATCACATCACCGTTTCAGAGTTTTAAAAATGTAATAGTAGGCTTGTGCAGTCCATGGCAGGTGGCACCTCGTTAACTTGGAGTCAAGGCAAACACAGGAATGTTTGCAGCACTAACTATGACACCTGTGCTGACCCATACCCTGTAATGCTAAGATAAGACAACGCGACCCAGGACCACTGACAAAACATGAACCTCACAGGTAAAATATGTGACTTATCCATACCGAGCGGAACCTCGGTCTCCTACGGCAAACAGAGGGGACGGGGCTTTGTCTTTATCTTGCACAAATATGTCGGAGAGGAATGCCACACATTCTAAAAACTCCTGCAAAGACCTGCTGGGCCAATCAGATCATTTGGGGGCGGGGCTTCATGTGGTGACAGACAGAAGAGTAACAGTAGTCATGCACGTCGTCTGAGAGCTGAGAGATGTCGTCTAGTTCTCTCTCAATTCCTGATTTACTTTTTATTTTTATGCCTGGAAGTCATCCAGAACTTCCCCCACCTACACGTTTGTTGTGGGTGGGGGAAAGTTGTTCTGGGTTCTGTGAGTTTCATGTTTCTGTGAGAAGAAACCCTTTGTCTTCACTTTGGTAATAACACAGGGACTATTTGTCTGTTTGGTGACAGCAACCGTATTAAAACAGACTCTTTAATTTGAATGGAAGACTATTTGCTTATATCTATTTCACTTGTTGCCAGCGTTCCTGCTGAGCACTGGTTTGATTTGCAAGTCAACGACATTGAGGTGGAAGCTCTGAGAGATTTGATTAAAATTTGGTTGAGTCCAAATTACATGTGAGATCAGCCATAACATTATGTCCTAATATTGTGTAGGTCTCCCTTGTGGTGTCTCATCAGAGAATGGACATGGGCCTTCTATCTGGACCTAATCGACCCCTTAACACCCAGGTGCCAGATTCTGGCAACACCTTTGGAAGGCAACACCGAATTATGAACCATGAAAAGAGATCTGAAAAACGTTTGCATATGTTCCTGTTCATAAATTTAATGTGAGTGAACCAAAATAGTGACTATTGAGCATTTTGTATGGACCACGTTTCAGAAGCCCTGAATGAGACGGGTTTCTGTGGTACCCCAGGTTGCTGAAGGTCCGCTGACATGAGCCACAGTTAAGATGAAGCAGCTCTGACTGAACTGAACTTTAGAGGCGAAGCTGCCAGGAGGATGAGATGAACCCAGTGGCTGATGAGAAACACCTCGATGTTTTACACTTTAACACGCGAGGCTGTGCAATTTGTACGCGTCTCAGTGGGCTCTGAATGCAGCCGTGCTCGTTAGGGTGAAGTTGCTGCGACGAATGTTATATTATCAATTTGTGTAAGGTGTTTTTTTTTTCTTCTTGTAATTGGAAAAATTCATTTCATCTCCGTGTAATCCTTAATTTGGAGTGGAGGAGATTGGGTTTTCTGTGGTCAAACGTCAAAGCCAACAAGCGTCATATCAAATCAAAAACACACACAGAAGGAATTTGTTGTCTGTGAGCAGTCATGCAACACCCTGACCCTGATGAAGGCCACAAGCTGAAACCCATCGGTCTAATAAAGTTCTTCCATTTACTACTGCTGGAGTTTTGATCTTTCTACAATTTCTTTTCCTCCTTACGCACCTTGGTAGGTGGATGAAATGGTGCCAGAAATACAAATTCTTCTAGAATCACGCAAAGTGCCTGGGGAACAATGCGGGGTACTTCCTTAAGTTACCTCAGCCCTGGACTTAGGGTTAGGATCTAACCACTGACCACACAGCCACAAAACTGCTTCTTTAACGGCTGCCCATTTTAAATTGTATTTTAACTGGTAAAAATAGAGTTGGGCAGGGAAGCAAAATGTGGTTTGGGATCATTTTGGTGTTTTTATCTAATTTTACACTTTACAACAGTATCTCCAACCATCAGTCCACAGCTCCCACGAAGCAGGTTACGTTGAAAAAAAAATGGATTCAAATCCAGTTGTATGAAGGTGTACACAAATATCACCACAGTCAGATCTACTCGACCAATAATTGCGGTTATAGTTTGTCCTCGTAAAGGCCTACACCTGTCAATATCTGCGGAGGTCCTCAATCATCCAGATCATAAAAAATCAAAGCTGAAAGAAGGACTTGTAGGGTTTCTTGAAGACATTTCATCCAAGTCTTCAGTTCTAACAGACTGGTGGGAGGTTGGGCTTTAAAAAGGAACATCTGTTGTTGGTTTACACCTAAAAAAAAATCACATTTAATGACCTGATACTCACCTGTAGTTGTTTTCCTTCCCCAATAAATGGTACTATCATGACACATTATCGGTCAGAGACTCCAGTATCAAGGTCTCTGGTCATTAACATATTCCCACCATCCATTTACAACAATCTTAACAAGTCTTTCTGAACTGAAGAAGCAACTTGGACGAATGATGAAATGTCTTCAATAATCCCTCCAGTTGCTCTTGTTTCAACTTTTTTTGGATATACCTGTAAATGTTTTGATGAATCATCAGGTGCATCGATGAACCAATCACAACCCCTCATTAACTACAGTTTGTTTAACTAACCATCCACCCTGTTGATTTAATCTAATGCAATTGCGGGCCACTGTTTGCTTTGTGTCCATTTCCTAGCAGTTGATGCTAAAACCATCGACATAACAAATAGAGTACATATAAAGAAAACATTTAATTAATGTTTCCAGGAAGTTGAGAACAGCTCACAGTCCATCCAGGATGAATTGTTCTTTAAAGACAAAGCCAAAACCAGCTGGAGCCTAATCCCAAACTCGTGCTAGCGTTTATTTGTCAAGGTGTCTTTCTCTACTTCCTGTGTAAACAAAGCTAATTATGCTTGAAGTTTATTTTAACCAGTTTAACCAACCACCACCATGGCTGATGCCTACATACATGTGCAGCAGCAGCGCCGTAGCTGAAGTTCCTCTAAAAACTGTTAAAACCCCAGCCCCACGCTGTAAATACCAAACCACGGCGTCAGTGTCAGATTTTAGTTCTGCTAACACGTCTGTCATTAGTGATGTTGGCACTTCTTGTTTCTTGTCTGTCGAGTTCACCGTTGGTTCAGCTCAGCATGCTTTGAGGGGAGGGGCCTCTGTGGATCATCCCACAGATACTTGATCCGTTTGGAATCTACTGAATTTGGAGGCCAGGTCAACACCTTGTGCTGTTCTTCATGTTTTTTTTTTTTTAGTTGTCAGACTGCATCCTGCTCGGAAAGGCTAAACAAGTGTTCTTGTAGACTAATTTCTCGCTTTGGTTGTTGGGAAAGTACTAATGCAGTCATTCAGATTTTAAAACCTTAAGATCAGACATCTTTGACATCAATCAGGGCAGCTGTGATGATCTCGCGAGTAGCTAAGGCCAAGGCTCAAGAAAACGCCTCACGTTACCAAATAATGTTGGTACAGAAGGAGGGTTGAAGGAGTAAATGTCGGCCTCAAACCTCAAGCCCAGCTTCAGCTGCTAATTCATCCAACAGCTGCTCTCTAACTGCGTCTGTCTGCTCATTGCTTCTTGGTAAAGGGCAAAGTGTTGCTGCTACAAGGTCAGTGAGAGCGACTGGTTTGAATCAACACTAATTCTGCTGGAAAACCAAAACAGTAGGCTAAAAGAGACCAAAGATCGACTCTGTAGAGAAACAGAGCTGCCAGGCATCGTCTGGAGGAATAAATCTGAGCTGTGATTGCAATTCAGATTTCTGGCAGTTGTGTGGGGAGGAGGAGGGAATAACGTGACGTCATCTTCCTAAATATTTTAGCAGCGAGCCTACAGATGTGAGAGGAAGGATTTTCCATCGTACTGACAGATTATCGTATCAATGCACTCCGTGAGTCGTGTTTCATATCCGCACATCTAATCGCCTCATGACAGAAATGAACCTTGGCTCAACCTTGAAAATAGTGATGATACTGGAATCAGGACTCAACCATCATGAATTATTAGACAGTCTAGCTATAGAAGGTGGTTCTCAGTCAACCAGGGTATGGTGTATCCAAAAGGACAATTGGACTTTTCTTGAAGACGTTTCATCCAAGTGTTGAGTTCTGAAAGACTGGTGGGTAGTTGGGGTTTAAACAGGATCATCTGTAGGTGTTGTCCCCCTGAGACTGACATGACTAGGGTCTGATAATGACCTATAGTTGGAGAAAACTGTCTGCCTTCCCCACATGAGCGGTACTCTAATGACCACATTATCGTCCAGAGACTCCAGCCGGGCATAGATGGCTTTCTTCGCTCCTCTTTCAACCAGAGAAGACAGATGGTTTGAAAGAGGAGTAAAGGAAGATCTCTTTGTAAAACTTGAAAACTTGAACTGAGATATAATCTGCAAGTCAGTTTACACAGTCTGGACATCTGTCACCCCCTCTGAAATCTTGAGGCAGGAGACTCTGGCTGGTAATGAGTCATTAGAGTAACATTCATGGGTAGTTTCTGATGGGCATTTAAACCCCAACTTTCCTTAGAACCATACGACTAACTTGCCCTTGTTTCATTTTAGTTTTTTTAAATAATGCATGGACTTGCGGAGTTTTTGAGAAGACGTTTCACTAATCATCTGAGTAGCTTCTTCAGTTCTAAGGGACTGGAAACTCTGTGGGTGACCCATCAGAAACTGGCTTATTTGTATAAACAACCAGACTCTTGTGTTGTCTGCATCTCAGGCTGAAACGTAGGTGGTTCCTGTAGTCTGCAAGATTCCTCCCGCACTAGTAGAAGTGCGCAGCAATATGTTTTAAACACTTTATGTGGATATACCACGACCTGGATGACTGAGAACCTTCACAGACATCATCATTACCTTTCACCTCAACTTCCAGATCTCCAGCCCGGCTCGGGACCACTCCACCATCTCACGGCCAACCATCTCTAATCTCAGCCTCGTCTTTCTCTGCCACGATTAAAACAAGCATCACCTTTTCGCCACAAAGCCTCTGGATCTGTGTTGTGGTGGAAAGAATGACCATCAAAAGAGCGTACGCACTTGTGTCCTCTGTGTTTGTATCTGCAGAAGGCCACAGAGGTGGCGCTGACGCATGTACTCGCACAAACACACTCCAAGCTCCGCTGGCTCATGTGTGCAGACAAACACACACACACACACACACTCCTTATTAATGGGTAACGTGGACGGCGTGTCTGAGAAGTATGCAACCTCTGACCGGCCCACGTCTCCACTCTCACTAAACTATCCCACACACACACACATATACAACACACATAATACACGCCGCCATCCATCAGCCCGAAGGCTGCCGTAAAGAAAACAAGAAGGGGCCCTGCCTTGCAAATGTAAACCGGAGCAAACATTCACATTGAAAGAGACGGCTCGTCTGCAGAAGAGAGCTGTGCATCGAGTTCAGACTTTCTTCAGTGGGTCAAAGATGAAGACGGGAAAAAAAGACTGAAGCCTTAAGACAAGCAAACCGTCTTATATGAGCATGGAATGTGCATTATGGATTCGTGGTAATGCATTTTTGGCACACAGAGTTAATGAATAAATTTATTTTACCTTGAAATTTGGAATATTATCCATTTATTATCCATATCTATTTGGAATAAATATACCGTAAAGCCACAACCCTTTAAAACTAAGCCTCAAAAAGTACTATTGCCCTATATCTGACACTTATTTACAATTTACTGCATGTTTTAAGAGTCTAATAACCTCACAGGAGAGGACAGCAAGCAAAATTACCGTAATGACGCCATATTGGCTGTAAAGTGTATTGGAATTTTTAAGAAATCTTGACTTGAGTACTTGAACACACAACTGGTTTCCAGACTGGTTAACTCAGATGCACATGAATTAAACATTAAACAGGTTTAATTAAAACCTTAACAAAGGCTGATTTTGATTCACACCAGGTTTTGAGCCTTGAGGTTCAGATTCCTGGCCTGCCTCGGGCCGTCCCGAGAGTCATCTGTGAGTGAGCTCAACTGGATGCTGTAGGGTGGAGGCCGGAGCATCGTTTCATTCCTCTCTTTCTGGTTCTTTACGGAGCAGCGTTTGAGCCGTGGCCCTTGTTTTAATCCAGTGAATATACTGAGCTTGGGCTGAAGCCTTCCAGCTCGTGGCCATAAGTCAAGGACTCTTCCTGTGTGAGACAGAACTTACTTTTGGTCTTTCCCCCCCGTTCGATCTCCTTCAGCACAGACCCAGGGTCACACCATGTCTGGAGTTTCTTTTGAACTTAACCAGATGTTTGCGGCATCTCTGCAGTTCAGACGGCGTCAGATAAGTTTATCATGTCCCAAAATAAGACTGTTGTCATGAAACAAAGATAGCACAAACCATGAGTCAGACTTATATCTTTACATATCTTACTTACTATGTCCTGTAATTTATATACCCTATATATTTTTATACTTCCGCATCACGGGTATCAAACTCATTTTAGTTCAAGGAGACAACATTTTGATCTCAAGGACCATTAATATAATAAGATAATAACCTGTAAATAATGACAACTCAACAAGGTAAATTCACTAGATCCCAAACTGATCAAGTATCTGTGGGATGATCCACAGAGGCCCCTCCCCTCAAGTCCCCTTGGACTCTGAAGTGGTTTTAAGATGATCCTGCTCCGTGCCACCTGGAAAATATCTTGACGTGCCCTCAACAAATCGCCTTCTGCATTTGGGCTTTTAGAAATCCAGACGTAGAGTGAGGACAGCTTTGTCTATCAGCAGCATTGCAGGATGTAGAGGTCGAAGTGATAGCGCTGCAGCAATAAAACACTATTGTTCGCTTCATGTGGCAATGAAAGAAGAAAAGACCTCGGAGTGAAAAGGTGGAAACGTAAAATACTTTGCTTTTAAATGACTGCCTTGCTTCTGTCTGTGCTTTTCCTTCTCCTGGTCGATCTTTGCTCATAAACACAGAAATTCCATTTACGTTAGTTTTCTAAAAGAACGGTCACACTGAACTGGAGAGAAATCTACAAACAGAATCACGTTTTGTTGTCGCTGGCCAAAAAAGTTTGCACTGCAACACTCAGAAACAGACAAACCACAGGCAAATACAGAAACGAGCTGCAGAAACGTCAGTTCAAGTGTTTCCAGACCATGTTAGGAGAATTTGCTGCACTTTTGTGGTCACACCGATGAAGACAACTTCTCGCTTTACTTGTGTTATGTCTATTTTGTCTGTTTTCTTGAGTTACAGTGTGTTGAGCTCTCTCTTGGGTTTCACTCAAGGTTAGGATTGCTATCATCTCAATGAACTGTTGTCACAAGCTTACAAAGAATAAATAGGTAAAAATGAAGGCAGGTTATGATCCTTGTCCTTATGGGACTCTGATGTTACGTAGAAACATATTTAAGAGGAACCTTTGCAGTTGAAGGGTCTTTTTAACAGCAGGACATGCAAGGTCATGACTGATGAAGGCAGCTGAAGGTTTTCTGTGAGGCCGGCGGTCAAGCTAGCAAGGACAATGTTTAGTGGACAGATGAGACCAAAGTAGAATAGTTTGGTTTAAATGAGATGAACCAACACTGCATCATTCCAGCATCAGAACCTCATCCCTCCATCAAACATGGGGCTGCTAATGTCCTGGTTTGGGCCTGTTCTGCTGCATCTGGACCAGGACGGGTCATCACTGATGGACCAATGAATTCTGAATTCTACCAGTGAACTCTAAAAGAAAATGTCAGGACATCTGTCCATGAGCTGAATGTGAAGAGAAACTGGGTCATGCAGCAAGACAACGAGAACCAAGAACACAAGTGGTTCTACAAAAGAACGGTTAAAGAAGAACAAGATGAATGTTTGGGAACGGCCAAGTCAAAGTCCTGACCTTAATCCAATAGAAATGTTGTGGAAGGACCTGAAGCAAGCAGTTGATGTGAGGAAACCCACCAACATCTCAGAACTGAAGTGGTTCTGTTCTGAGGAATGGGCTAAAATTCCTCCAAGCTGCTGTAGACCACTGATCAGCTGTTACCAGAAACATTTAGTTACAAGGAGGTCACAGCAGATACTGGAAACAAGGAGGAAATGATATGAACACATGATTAATTTTCTTAGGATAAATAAATGCAAAAGTCTAATATTTCTGTTTCATGCGTTTGACTGGGATCTATTTGTCTACTTTCAGGACTTGGTTCAGGTCTGCATCCTTGCATCTTCTAATTTAAAGCAAAGTAGTAACTTAACTCTCAAAAACATGACACACTAAAACAATATAAAAACAAAGAGATAAATAAAGACAGAGAGAAGTTTGCTGTTTTAGCCTGAAGGCTGCAGTCTGAGTGATGGCTTAAACAGCAGAAACGGTGACCAGCAGAGAAAAGGTCGACAGGAACGGTGTTAAATGTCAAAATGAAATTGGAAATAAGGAAGATAAAGTGTAACGCCACATTGTGTTTGTGGATGTTGGCTGCCTGCCTGCCTGCTACTAAACAAACTGAAAGCTTCACAGATATGAGCTTATGAGCTGCTTCGTGGTTTGGTTTAAATGATTTCCATCATTTACTTTGGACACGGGCCAACAGAACTGCAGCATTTGCTTCCATCCGGTTTGTTGATGAATCTAAAAAGCTTCACATCCTCTGAGAGTGAAACTGGGTGAGTTAAGAGATAAGACACAATAAATCCTCTCATGTCCTTCTTGTGTTAGCGCTAAAAAATGGGAAGTTTTAAATAGCGGTCTCGAAACAACTCGTTAAAAAAACCAAACAAAACATTTATTTACATCCTAATGAAAATGATGTGCATGTTCCCACATCGTTCCTCCAAAAATAGCAGCACAGTCCCCACAGGACTCACATCCTCTGGGAAATCATGGGTCTCTGGGCATACAGTGGAGCGTGTCCACACAAAACAGAACATTTCCTCCTGAAGACACTAGCAGTGAGCTTTCTCCAAAATCCGTGAATCTTATGATTGATTTCTTTTTTAAGATTTTCAGGATAAAACAACAAATCATCTCTTAAACAGAATAACCTCAGCAACATAAAGAACATATTGGAAACCAAGCCGCAATCCCAAATGCCTGCTGGACCACCTACATTGCACTAATCTGTGTTTCTCAACAACCTTCACACTCACACCAGCTCTACGGAACCTTTCAACAGCTTCACTTAAGACTGAAATCTTTGCAGAAATTTCAGTGAAATTCGGCTGAAGATGAGTCACACCAATGTTTTCATCTCCGAACTTCCTCAGTTAACCTTTCCTCGGTGTGTTCCATCTTTATTGATCCAAACAATCAATTCAAAGATTGTGGAGATGGAGGAACATCAGGAAATACTAAAGCTAGCATCTGTCGTATTTTTGGCTAAAAGCAGTATTGTGTTGAGTATTTCAGTCGAGACCACTGACTTGATTTTCTGTGCAGTGTATTATTTTTGGATGTGTCTGGTCAAAAACAGACAGAGCAGCAGGAAAGATCTGAAGATAATAAGCTGACAATAAATAAAGCAGTTGTTTCATTCAAATGGCCAAGTCTTTATTCCTTAGGTTACTGCAGTTCCATGCATGTAGAATAGCTTTGATTTGATTAACTGTGAATCTGTTTTAGTTCATACGATAGTTCGGATCAAAATACAATAATTTTAAAGTGACAGTACGACATTTCTTCATTTCCCATCACAACACTGAGCTGCAATGACACTGATAGATGGGCAGCATAAATGGAGGAGCTGGGGTGGAGGCAGGTTGCAAAGCAGGTTTGCTGAGGGTGCTTTCACATCTGGGTCATTGTTCTGACGTGTCACAACTCAAGTCAACTTTCAAACCATGATCAAATGCAGCACTGGAACCAAATTATATCAGAACAATGTTGTAGGTAAACAGCATCTTAAATGAGCTTAAGTCAGCAATCACTGACCTGCTTTCTATCTAACCATCATCAAGCCTCCATAAAAAAACCTGGTCCCTGAGTCTACTGTCGCCACTTTGTCCCGTCTTGTTCCTCTGTGGTTTTGCTACAGAGCCTTTCTGATTCATTAGAGTGTACAGTTTGCTTGGGGGTGCCTTAAACTACCCCTGCATTCAGTCCAGCTGCCTCCTACACTCCTCAGTCAGATCTGAGCTGTCTGCTATCAGCTGATTGGTCTAACTGAACCAGAGCTATGCCATGCTTTCAAACCCAGAGTCTCCTCAAAGCTCAGTCGTTTAGATTAGAAGATCATAAAGGTTACAGACATAAAACCACGGGTGCATGATGATAAAGCTCTGTCAATATTTGGCTCTTTATTTAAAAGAAAACAAAAGCTTGTAGGGCATTTAATGCAGCAGCAAGGGGAGGAAGGCAAAGTTCAGAAAACACAGATGAATTCAACTAAAATAGTTTATATCTCAAGCTTCCTTAACTATTCTGAAGCAACGATATAAAGGCCTGCAGACATCTATTCTTAATATCCTCCATCACATTCATCAGAGCAGAGAGCTGATAAGAAGTAAACATCCTCCATTAATCAGTCAAAGCTGGATGACTGGCAGGAAGTACACGATAGTCAAGCTGGATAGGCTGCACGACTTGATGCATGTCTTTAACGTCCCGGTGTCGGGGGCTCGGCTGTGTCCCGCCCACAGCAAAATGTCACAGCCTCATGTTGATATATAAATACTGAGTAATTATCTCTAAAGGGCAAGTGGACATGTTGAAACCACATTAACTTTTGGCTGAAATACATTATGCAACAGGACGACACCAACGCTTTTAAACTTTAAAAACAACATTCATTCTTGATATTATTAGCAAGCTATGAACTATACACCAACCAGCCACAACATTATGACCACCTTCCTAATATTGTGCAGGCTTGTGACTCATCAGAGAATGGACATGGGCCTTCTGAGGGTGTCCTGTGGTGTCTGGTAACAAAATGTTGTTGGGGGGGGGGCTTTGAGGGGAGGGGCCTCTGTGGATCATCCCACAGATACTTGATCACTTTGGGATCTAGTGAATTTGGAGGCCAGGTCAACACCTTGTGCTGTTCTTCATGGCTTTTTTTTTTAGTTGTTCATGAACCGATTTCGCTGCTGCCATCAAGGAGTGTCATTGCTATGGGGTGGGGGTGCCTGGTCTGGTCTAGGTGGGTGCTACATGTCTAAGTAACATCCACACCAATGAATGCCAGGTCCAGAAGTTTCCCAGCAGAACACTGAACTGTCACAAGATTGTCAATGTTATTTACTTCTCCTGGTCATAATGTTGTGGCTGATCGGTGCATACAGATACATTAAGCAACTGGTTAGAGTTTTATCCTTTGCTGATTTCATAGAATATATAGAAGTCATAACTTCCAGATTTAGCAAAGCAGAACATAACGTTTGTGATTCATCTATGAACTCTTTTATAGTTCATTTATCACATCTCAGTTCTCCTTGGGTATTGACTCATGTCATCAGCTGCTTTTGCAAGTATTTTAAGATTTGTTGGTGTCTTTGCTCATGACCACATATGACCTCTTTAAAACAATACATTGGCTTTATTTGTGTTCTAGGGGGAACTTGCTGTGTTTCTATCTTTGGGTTTATAAGCCTGTGTGTAGAACTAGCAGCCAGCAATATTCCTTCTTGTGATCAGGTCAGCCAGAGATGAGCAAAAGTTGAAAACAGCTCCGTCTGACAAACATGCAGACTAATAGATGTGGCACCTCGGCCCGAGCACAGACTCAGCGTCACAGAGAGACCACGTTTGTTCTGGTTGGCTGCTCGGCCTGTCACAGTGACAAAGAGTCCGATGAGGTACTTCAGTTCCACTGCATTCAGACGTGAACTGGTTGTGTTTGTAGAAGACAGAATGATCAGCGGGTCGGGATCACTGCAACATTTAGCATGACGAGGGTTTTCTGTTTTCTTTGGAAGTGAGATGTTCCTGGACTAAAACCATTAGTTTTTGAGTTTTAAAGCTGAATTATTTATTTATTTTGCCACTAGGGGGCAACAAAACACGCTGCGTACACTGACATATTATTATGCAGCACTTAAAGAATATTTTTCTTCCGTTGATGATTTGCGTTGCAGCAAACTAGCAGAAGTTCATCAAGAGTGTGGAAATACTTCACTAAAGATGAAGCCCATACTACCGTGACATATCAGTCCTGAAATACAACTAAAGTACTACTGAAATTCATCTGAAAAGACTAACGCTAACGCTAGCAGAGGAACGGTCCAAATCCTCTCAACGACAGCAAATTAACAACTTCACCAAATGTCCTGTGGAAACAGAGAGAAGGAGGCTGAATGTTAACTATTTCATTATCTAAGGTTATTTAGCTGCTATACACGGAAAATGCTTCGGGGATACACCACTTTTTTCTTTTTTTATCCCGGCTACATTATCCTATCTTACTACACGCTATGGTGTCGACGTGGTGTATGGTTGACAGTAGCCCCAGTTCAACCTTTACTTTGCTGAAAAGCCTCCGTAGCTTCCTTTGTCTGAGACGCTACAATATGTATTCAGGTCAAGAACATAGATTTTATTGTAGTTTATGTGTGTCAACTTTCACCACGTTAGTCGACTTTAAAAAATCATTCAACCCCTAGCACCTGACCTCAACATGAGCCATATCAGCCTTCATAAATCAGTCATCCAGTGTCCACATTACTATTACTCAATTAAATATTAGCGACTATTGAACCGAATACACAGACGTTGATCAATGAAGCTTCTTATACGCACAATAAACCAGATATACAAATTAAAACATTGCAACATTTAGGATCAAATGTGAACTGTTTTAGATTCAGGTCTTTGCTGTTGAGAGTTAGAGGCTTTAAAGCTGCATATTTTATTTATTTGGCCACTAGGGGGCACTAAAACCTGCTGACTATATAGACTTTATATTATAATCTACTAAAGTTGATATGGACAATCTTTCTCTGTTTTTGGTCTCCTCCACAGGATTGATTGTCTCTATAGACTGAACCTTACACATACATGTAAGCAAAACTAGAATCTGGAAACTTTATTAAGACGAAGAAAGCTGCCATCAGCACTCTTCACAGAATTATTTTTGTCCATTGATGATATGAAAATTTGACTTAATGCAGCTTTAAAGCTTTCCTTCTTCCGAACATTTTCAAAGGGAATCATAAAAATGTACTGAAACAAGAGGCTTCATAAATCAGCGATTCAGAGCCCACATCACTGCAACTCAATAAAATATTAGCGACTATTGAACCAAATATGCAGACGGTGATAATTAAAGCACTGGGCTGCCCACTGCCTTCTCCTTTGAGAGCAGCTCCGCATGCTGCCAACCCCTCTGAATGCTTTCAGTCTGGCATCCCGCCCCTCCATCAACTAAATCATGCAATGCACTGCAGTCCACTCAATCTGTCAAAGGCGCTCTGAATCCTCTCAATTAGGGGAGCTGCAAAGTGTAGCCAAAACGCTCTGGTGTTTGCATACCAGAGAGTCTGCCAGAGCAATTTATTTATAATACCAATTTATTAATATTGTCCCTTGGTTTAAACAGAGAACCAAACACAAGCTGAAGTGCAAATCCTGACGGATATTAGCTGATGCCGCCACCGAGAGCTGCAGGGATGTCATTTCTTTTAGAAATAATAGTCATTATATTCATGCAGTTGGTACTTGGGAAGGTACAGTTTTTTGGTACAGTTTGTCCATAAATAGGGAGCCTTTATTCTTTAATATGTCACAGATATAGAAAACTGAGCAGTCAATATTGTAAAGTTTCTGTTTCCACTCGTTAGCTCGCTAAACTGTTAGCAGTTGCCTAGCAGCCATGTCCTCACATCTCACAGCTGAAGTCGTAACAATAAGCTTCATAGTTTTTGCCGCTGTCTCATTTTATTTATTTATTTTGCCAGCGACAGTCGTATCAGAAGGTTTTATGCTTGTGGCTCTCAGCCCGGGGAACACGACAAGGGAACGTCTTCTAATTTGGTACAACCATTCCCTTGCACTCAAGGATGAACTTGTTAGAATTTAGTAGCTATAGGTCAAAGGTCAAGGTTACTGTGACCTCACAAAGTATGTTTTTTTGGTGACAACTGACGTTTTATACCCAAAAGGGTCAAAGGTCAGTTCACCAGGATATCATGATGTGCTGCAGCCTAGAGAGACAGGGACTTTAACTGTGAACAGATACAACCTCGTATATTTTTTGTAACTTTGCTGATGCCCTATAATGTTTCCTGGAATATTACTCATCTGGATTGTTTGTACAAATACTTTTCGTGTGACTTCTCAAAGGTTTCTGTGTGACGGCCCAGCAGGCTGAGCATCGGCCTTAGTCATACTCACAGTACAGACCGTTCTTACTTCCTACCAGAGCGCACTGTCTGCTCCCTCCCTCGATTACGAGAAACAGTCTGCACCCACACAATGACCAGAACTGTGTCTTACAGAAACAACAATGTGTGTGTGTGTCATCTATCAGCTGTTCTGTGTTGTCTTTGTCAATGTTAAATGTTTGAGGGCTTTCAGCTAACATAATGCAGCCTCTGGCAGCCATATTGGATGTTCTCAGTCTTCTGTGACAAATATAGACCGTTTAAAAAAATGGACGACACGTCTCCACTTCCTCTCATTGGTCAAACTGAGGCTAGCATCCCGGGGATGCGGGCGCCGACATCTTGCGAGTTTGGAGACGCTTCATGGCGACTGTCAATCATCGTGATGTCACATCCTGTTTTTATAGTGTCAAATAACTGAAACGAAACATCTCAGGACAATTGACACATATATCAGCGTTATAAAAGCGTTGAATAAAATGTTTTTATTTATATTTGACGTGTACTTTATTGTTTTAGTTCGGCCCACGCACTAACATGGAGGAGGCGGAGCTTATATGACCTACACTGCAGCCAGCTACTAGGGGGAGCTCTACATGCTTTGGCTTCACTTTTGAGGAGCTGTGATGACATCCGCTTTTTTTACAGTCTATGCAGATGAAACAAAACACAAAAACATGCAACTGGTAAAGTGTTGAGGTTTAAAAACTGAACCAGTCTGGAAGCTTCTTGGCTCAGTTGCATTCATCACAGAGTCACAGTGTAACCAGGATGTAAAGGACTTCTTCTGTGCTAATAAAACTAGAAACTATATAGAATATCAAAGTCTACGTCCATTTAGTTTGTTTTTCATTCTCAGCTGAGCTCGGTAAGCGAATGACAAATCTCATAACTGGTTTCTCGTTTCCATTTTGTTTGTGTCGTCCACTCTGTCGCTTTTTTCTTTCCATCTGTTGCACGATGGTCTCCTGCATCCTCTCAGCCAGGACACGCGGCAGCGGCAGCCATTTTGAGCAGGGAACGCACAGTGTAAGATAAGCGGCAATAAAGTGCACACGATAAAAACCACCAAAGCAAAATGGACGGGTAGCGGGGTTGGAGACGGTGCAGCGTGGATGCCTCGGCCCTCTCTGTCATTTCAAAGGGTCTCCTCCCAAACTGTTGTGACAGCCGGCTCTATCTTCCTCTCCATCGCGGGCTCCTGCCAATAAACCTTCCTCCCAACACACACCGCCGCCGCCGCTGCCGCCTCCACCTCCACCGCCCCGGCCTCAGATCCACGCTGTTAAGACAGGAGACTTCAAGTGCTGTCAAGCACTGGGTTTGTGTGCACTTTCAAAGGGATCGTGATCTCATCTCTGCCTCTTTCATCACAGGCGCCGCTGAATTTAAATGAGAAAGCCCACCCGCCTGGCAGTCTGGACGTGTTTTTGACTCGGGAGTGGAGAAGAGCTGCGGCTCACCAGCTAGATGCTAAAGGATTCATGTTTGACCAGGCAACCAGTGGAAAAGAAACTGTCTGTGTGGGGTTGGTCATTATGCAGACTGGGCATCCTATACTATAAAATAAAATGATTCACCCTTAATGTGCCACAGGCTTACCACTGAAACATTGTTAGAAATTAATTTAAGTAATAAACATCCTGTTTGTGTTATTTAGTAATGTCGACTGTGCCGTGAGGACGAATGAGGACTTGGTGTTCTCAGCTGTGTTTGCATGTTTTCCATCATCTCCAGCCTCTTTTGTCCTTGGCATCATGTGAATACCTTCCCTTTTCAGTGGAGTTTCGTGCACACATTAGTAAATAGCACACAAAAGAATATCTGAAAATCCACGAGCAGGTGCTCAGCGTTAGCAAAGAGACGAGGAACTGACGCTGAACAAACACACGAGGAATGACAGGAATCTGGTTATGAAAATGGTCTAATCAGTGATTCGGTATTTGTTGGAGCAGAATGACACAGGAATCTTATCTTATTATTATTATGGATGTCGCCAGAAACATAACGTCATCCCCTAAAGTAAAGACAGTTCCTCCTTGTTCACCCGCCGCCTCCTGACTTGGCAGCATAATCACAGAACAATGGCGACACACCGGAGCACCAGCGTAGCCATGACTGCTCCTCAAAAAGTGAAGCCAAAGCAAGTAGAGCTCCCCCTGGTGTCTGGCTGCAGTATGGGTCATATAAGCTCCGCCTCCTCCGTGTTACCGTGGACTAAAACACTAAAGTACGTCAAATAATGCAGTTAACAGGTGGTTAACGTAACGCTGATGTATGTTCAAGTGTCCATTTTTTTCTAAGGAGTTTCGTTCTTTGATGATATAGAAACATGTTCTAATTGTAATGGGTGGAGGTAGAGCAGAGTATTAACCAATCACCAGTGAGTCTAGAGGAAGTGTGGAACTTGCAAGATGGCGCTAGATGGTGGCGCCTGTATCTCTGGTAATTCTAGCGCCAGTTTGACATATGGCATCCATTCTTTCTCCAGCCTGTGGTAGGCCCCTGCAGCATAGGCTCAGCGTAGACCTGTTGCAGGATTGTAGACTAAGCTGAAGCACAAACAACTGTGAGGAGTAAACTACCGGTATTACTGTAACCTTGGAGTGAGCGGAGCATCAGAGGGAATGCCAGACGGACAGGTAAGACGTTGGACTAGGGATATGTCTACTTCCTGCTTATCTGCTGTTTCCTGAAGCGACGTCTGCTGCAAATAATCTGATCACATCACATCAGGACCGAGGCTCCATTTGTCTACTGAAGCTGAGGGGGGGATACGTTTCAGAGCAGAATATTTCTTTTCTCTGCGTCTCGCTTTCAGCTCGGCTTTTTAAAAGGCTCTATCTCCCGTATCAATCAATAGCGCTGCAGCTTTGAGCCCACCGCTGTCCCTCCTCCTCTCCATCTGTCTGCACGGGTCCCCAGTCGGAGCCAGACACCGTCCGACATCAATCAATATCCGAGCGGGATCTACTCCGTTCGGTTCTTCTAGAGCCGACCGGAGCCAAGTGGCGTTTCTGGGAACGACGCACTCTGATGGGAAACGGCTTTCATAGAACACAGTCGGCTGTTTTGCATGTTCCGGCTCGTTAACGTCAAACTGTAAAGCACATTTACGTGACGGGCTGTCATCAGACTTCTAATTTTTCAAGCACAAATTATTCCAAAAAATAATCCCGTTGCAGAGCTAACAGAGCTGTCTGAGGTCTGCAGATCCTACACATACCTGCACATACCCATGCTGGCCCAGATGGTGGAGGGCTGACAACTGATTCTAGCTTCAGTCTGACACCTCATCAGTCACGTTAAAGCGAGATATTTGGCTGATTGTTGAAGTTATTTACATAGTTTTTTTCGTCCTGTGCTAAAATGAATCTACTGATGAGGCCTCCAGTCCTTCTATGTTCTGTTATGCATCTATGGTTTTAGTTTGAGGGCTTTGGGGACCCTTCGCCTTCTGAGCCCACAGACCAGGGGGTCAATAACTCCTGATGGCCTGCTGGAGGACTGTCCGTGATCGGCTTCACCGCCATCGAGCCAGTGAAGCCGGTGCGCAGGAAAACATAAAGCACCTTCCCTGGAATCATCTTTAATACCCAACCATAAATCAGGCACACGAGAGATTTCCTCAGACGTTTAAAGTGGCGTCACAAGCGAGACATGAGCATGAAAACAGCTCACCAGACATGTGACACTCACTCTGCAGTTCCTTCTTTCTGAGTTTAGTTTGCTAAGAACACGTCCAACGCTGTTAAAGCTGCAACCACGTATCAAAGCAGAGTTCACAGCTAGCGTGTTTATTTGAGCTGCTTCGTTCAGTTCCTCTCATCACATGAGAATGACGATCTTAGTTCTTGCACCATGCACGCACCACTCTAAAATATAGTTTAGATTGTGCAGTTAAACCCTGTTGGACGTGTAGAACCCTAACCCTATGATCTGGGGTTGCTGCAGTTGCTCAAGTCTAGGTTCAGCAACATTATGTGTCCAAAGAATGAGGTCAGCTGACTACCTGAATATACTGAATGACCAGGTTATTCCATCAATGGATCATATTCCAAGATGACAATGCCAGGATTCATGGGGCTCAGATTGTGAAAGAGTGGTTCAGGGAGCATGAGACATCATGTTCACACATGGATTGGCCACCACAGAATCCAGACCTGAACCCCATTGAGAATCTTTGGGATGTGCTGGAGAAGGCTTTGTGCAGTGGTCAGACTCTCCATCATCAATACAAGATCTTGGTGAAAAATGAATGAAACACTGGATGGAAATAAATCTGGTGACATTGCAGAAGCTTATTATTAGCTAGTATATCAATATATAATACACTAGCCTTTTTGCCATGACACTATAACGCCTACATTTCCCCTTTGAGATCAATTAAGTTTTATCTTATCTTCTATAATCTTTTACAGGGTAATTTGTAGACTTCCTCTTGCTACCAAAATGTCTCTCCGGGGCTAGCGGGGGTGGGGAGGTGGCAAAAGCTCGCCAGAAGTGTCTGATATATGAGCTGCTCAAACGAAGGAACAGGAAGCTGTGGTGTTGACCTTAAAATGCCACCAGAAACAGGACTATTCAAGTGCACGGACGCGGCAGTAACAGTGGCTTCAGGCTGAGATCTAACGACACCAGAGCATCTATTTCTTACTGACGGAGCCGAGCTGCAGACTCAGACATCCACCCCGGCCTTGTTTGGCTGTCTCAGCGAAAAGCGGCTAAATGACCCCTGTCACCGGCTCGTCTGTGGCCCGCGGGCCAGGAACCGTCTCGGCGAGACTGGGGCGTGGGCGGGGAGGGGGCGTGTTGAGCAGAGAGAGAGAGAGAGAGAGAGGGAGATAGACAGGACAGCAGGCCTGGAGTCAGAGACGCTGTGTGGCAGGCTAGGAAAAGTCGTCTCTAAACTCCAGCTAACCCTGACAAAGAGCTGGGGGGGGGACAAGACACATATCATCCAGCACCACGCGGGACAACGCTGGGCACACACTGTCTAGACGGCCTCTAATCGGTCTTTCTGGAATCAACTGTTTGAGTTCAAGACCAGAATTAAAGAGAAACAACTGGATGATCTAGATTGATTGGAACCAGTATCTTTTTATTAAACTTATGTATTTGTTTTATTCGTTGAAAATGAACAAATATAACAAAAGTCCTGCTTCTGAGACATCAGGTGGTCACATCAGCAACTTGAACGTTAAAAACACACATATCCCCCACAGTGTTTCGGACAGGCCCTTGATTACATCTTGCACACAAATATATATAAAAAGAAAAGTGAGCGTCCAGTGAGAAACATTCTTGTAATCTTTCTCCTCGACGTCAGTTTCTCCCTCGTTGATGGGAGCTGACTGAACTGGGACTGCGACGCTAACGCCAGAGGAGGCCGAGCACCTACAAGAGTCTGAGCTCCGTCTCATTAGCTTCAGACGGTTTAAGATTCACGGTTGTTTACGAGACTCTGCAGTCCTCAAAATTCATTATTCTGACAAATGGATAAACTTGGTATTTCTATGTGTCCTGATGCTCAGATTTTTTTATTGTCACCACCAGAGAGGACTATGGTTCCTAAACATGGAGGACACAACCCTCTGACCTTAACTTTAGCTAGCTCCTTGGGCTGCAAGACTAAAATGACGTCAGTTTGTTCTCGCAGCTTGTTCTTGACACATCTGACAACTATCCTGTGATTGGTCAGAAATTGGAAGTGGGTGTGGTCAATGCAGAAGAGTGGAAATGCTAGCGGCCACTCTGTTAGCTCCCTGATGCTAATATTCACAGCGTGACTGCTAATTCTCATACTGTTTGTGGATGCATGAGGAATGAACGCCGAGATCCGTGACGTCAGAACGACTGGCCGGCGTCCTCTCATCGTCCATCTCCCACAATGCTTAGCGCAAGTGGCGTATGTTGCAGTGGGAGGGGCCTATGAGGAGTACTTGAAGTATAAATGACCTGACCAGAACAGAATTTCTCGCTTCTGGCAGAGTATGCCACCAGCTTTGGACTCTAAACCCGCAAGATGGCGGCGCCCGCATCCCTGGGATACCAGCATCAGTTTGACTAATGGGAGGAAGTGGAGATTCATCGTCCATTTTTTATACAGTCTATGCTTATGACGAACAAACAGACGGCACAAAATGAGGGGATGTTGTTAACTTTTTCTTTTTCTTCCAATCAGTATACATCAGGTTACACAGAATCTCATGGATAAACGTTGCTGCAGTATCCACCAGGCTCTCTGGTGGATATCAGTTGCACTGGTGGGCTGAAACAAGATGGCTGCCGCCCACCTTACAGCAGTCAGCAGATATGAATGTGAACTCAACACCGAGGGTTAACGCTGATCTATATTTCACACTGCATATTGGAATCAGGAACATTCCTGCAGTTAATAACTGACTCTGTGGAGGTTATGACTCATATGAGAAATGCCACATATATTTATTTAGTTTTTACCAGGATTTGCCGTTCTGTGCCTGCTGTGCTGAGCCTGGAGCCAGTGAGAAATAAATTTCATTCAAAGCCAGAGGTTTTATTTAACAAGCGATATCTCTGCCTGTCTGGCAAACACAGGTGTTGTTACAGCAGAAAATGTCTTCTCAATATTCTGTAATCTGTTCCACTTTCATAGCAATTACTGTGCAACAACAGGTTCCTGCTTTCTAGCCAAGTCTGGACTGAAACTGTTTGCCTGTTCAAATCTCATAACTATCAACCTGTTATCAACGTCCGCTTCGCTTTTTAAGGAGGAACTCAGTCTCGTCCGCTGATAAGAGGACAGGTTTGTCCCCTTTATCTGGCCCCGCCGAGCGATTTCACACCCACAAGGACGGCCGAGAGAGCGAGCGAGTGGATTTGGGATTCGGTACAGAGCGAGCCGAGATTGCAGAGTTCATTCCCGCCCGGCCGGCCGGGGTACATATCAGATAATGTTGTCGCTTTCAGTTTGAGCTGTAATTTCCTGGAAGACGAGGCGCGATGTGACAGATGGCGCTCATGGTGACAGAGCTGCCGAGGACGAGGACACGTTGCGCTGCCGTCAAAACCTCCGGCGGGACCGGAGCGGCGGGGACACGAGGAGGAGGAGGAGGAGCCCCCTCCCTCCATCCCCCCACCCTCCCTCTGGCCGCCACTTCAACTTTAATTTTCTTGCACTTTTGCAGCAGAAACAGTGACTGCATCAAACAAACCGCTGGTCAAGGACATGAGTTTACAGTTTTGTAAATTCTAGCGTTCACGTTGACACTGAGCTCTTTGCTAGCGGAAGTAAATCATCGACACACCACAGACGTCCAAATGTCATAACTACCACAGCTAGCACATTAGCACACAGCTATGCTGGAAGTGGAATTCATACTGATCCATACTTTATGCTGCATTCGTCATCATTAATGTCAAGATTTTGATTAATGCAGGTTTCAGTTTATACAGTAATGTAGGATTTTATCTACTGCTAATCCTGTAACAGCTGCAGCGACTGGTTATTTTTCCAATTACTCCATTAAGCTCTCGGTTATTTATTTTAATAAAGACCCCCATTTACTGCTTCGAGTGCAATATGTCACTTTGATTGATTTACTATTTTATATGATATATTTTGATATATTTACTATTTTATATGATATATTTTGGTGGTGTAAATACATGCAAAATCATTGAATCACTCTATAAAAAAATCTTTAAAGGTCTTTGATGGAAAACCAATGTCATTTCACATTTGTAACATCTTAAAAAAGCACAACTCACTGAGCTCTGAGAATTTTAAAAATCTTAAATTTGCTTGTTTGATGTACAAGGTGTTACATGGACTTGCACCACCTCCCATGTCTGACTTTCTTAAAAGTGAGATCCCAGACTGTGAGATCACACACAGAAAAACAGCCTTTGGACAAAATGCTCTTTCTGTAAAGGCCAGTAAGATCTGGAACAGTCTTCCACTCTCCATAAGGGAGTGTCCGAATTTTACAAACCTTCAAAACTCACCTCAAGCAGTGGTTGAAATCAAACCAGTCCTGTAACCATTGACTTTTATCTTCTTAGCAATGTACTGTCATGTGATGTGCTCTTATTGTGATCTATTGTCCTGTCCTATGTCTTACCATGTTTTTGTATTGCCTGCCTAGGGACTGTGGATGCAAATTAGCATTGTTGCTATAATCTGGCATATTTATGTCTGTTTCTGTCTGAATAGATGTTCATTAATGTGCACTGTCCCTATCAAATAAATAAATAAATTAAAAAAAATAATAATAATAAAACCACCCCATTGGAAGACAAAATTATAGATTTAGATTTTTATTGATTTTATACCGTGCACAATGGTAGAAGTTGATGAAGCACAAGTGAGTTTCATACCCAAAACCTCTAGTAGATGGCATAAGTTGTATTTTCCACCCAGTGTCTATCAGAAAATAACCCATTTGGTGCACTTTGTCCCATTTGCATCGCCATTAGCATTGCCATTAGCATTATCATTAGCATCTAAAGAGTCACAACAGACCAGGACACGACGCCAGTGTTAACCACCAACTAACAATGAGATAAAACTCACTGGAATAGTCCAAATACAGACGCCGCTGCCTGGTTGTTATGAGGTCAGTGGACGACATCTGTTGAGGTTTGATAGCGGTTGTGCTGCTGTGGCGGGCCGTTTCCCACATTTATACTGAAAACTGGGGGGCACGGAGGGAGCCACATTAACTGATTATAAAAAACTGAGCTGCAACAACACATTTGACGTGAACAGACATTTACATAATCTGCGTTAGCGTGTGGTTGCAGCTCTACTTTTTTTTTATATAAAATGCTGTAAAGGTATCTGCCTTTAATCTGGTCTAACTAACCAGAGAAAACACAGATGACACAACCTCAGCGTATACACTGGGATATACCCTAACTACGGCTGCAGACGGCCATGTTGTTGAGGAATAAATATCCCTGGTGGTTTTCACACCACCTCCATCTTCTCTGCTCTGCGACCAAAATAAACTTTTCACAAATGTTTAGTCATTTAACACACTCATCGCATTTCCTTTAACAGGAAGTTGAAACATCACAACTTCTGCATTCTTGACAGGGCCAGCGTGCTGCACAGAAGTTATCAAAACCAGCCGCGTGCAGTCTGAAGGTCTTATCAGCTTTCAAAGTGTGAAACAGCAACTTATTCTGGTTTCAGTGCAGCTCATAGACACTTTAGAGATAATAAAACATCCAGCATTTACACCTTCAGCCTTCTTTGAGCTGCCCCGTCAAACAACATGAAACAGATAACGGTAGCTACTCTCCAAGAAATGTACTATTTAAAACCATGATGTCTCCTGCAACAGCTGCTCCCGTGTTATAATTAGAACATTGAGTATGAACCATTTATTTATCATAATGCCAGATAAGAGTGGCCAGATAAACAGAAACGCACTGAAACGCAGGGACGGATTTGAACCAGCAACCCTGTGGCTATGTTACGTCACCGTGAACCCATTTTTGTGGTCATTTTAATTACAGGTTCAGTACGGCAACAAACACATAACAATGAGTATTTCACGAGATGCAAATGTTTGCAGATGAGCAGATTTTAAATGCCGGGAGCCGCGTGTTAAAGCGTTTAATTAGCAGCTGCAGCAGGAGCAGTGGAAACGGCGGCAGTCGAGAGCACAGCAGGGAGCAGCGATTAGGGTTCCTGTTAAAGAAAATACAAACGCCGTAAAACGCCAAATGAGCTGGAGAGCGCTGTCAGCTTCAGGTGAGCCGTGTGGCAGCTAATAGAGGCCAGAGTCTTGAAGGCTGAAGTACACTGTCATGATCAAAAAGGGAGTAAAAAGGGACACCGTGAGAAAAGACCTGGAAAGACTGCATGGACAGGCTTGAAGTCTTCACTGCATTAGAAGACGTAGTGGTTGTTCTTGCACGGCAACATATCCAGTCATAATACTCATGCAAACATACTTTCCCGATTTTGGAAATCCTTCGGAAGCCATTGTTGCAGATTTAAAACCCAGTTGGCTAAAAAAAAAAACTGTAATACTGTTGTATGACTGCTGCCAACTACCTGCACAACATTCAGTTAAATATACTTTTTGGATGGGATACGACAACCAAATGTCTGAACTTGGTATCAAGTATCAGGAAATCAATATCGAGGCAGATCCAGGCATTTTTAAAATGATCAGATCTGGTTTTACCCAGGTCTGATCTTTCTAAACCAAAACCACATCTTTGTAGCGGAGAAACTCCTTCTTCTGTCTTAATAGTGGTTGGCTGGCGTCAAAGCTGCCAAGAAACTGAAGAACATGAAGAAGAAGAAGAATCTGAATCAGGTGTCTAACCATGTCTGCTGTGTAGAATAATGTGAGTCAGACGTTAGTCAGTAACTAGTGTAATGTGGATGTGTGGTGAGGTGGTAGTAGTTGATCATCTAAACAGAATCCATGGAGTCCACTCAGTCAAAGGCTGCACCCAAACAACAACAACAAACACTGAACGTTTAAAAGAAGAGAAAAGTTTCCTGGAGACAGAGTCAAGGAGAAACATCTTCCAGAGAGGGTTAGGGAGTTTATGGCAGCGTTGGATGACCAGAACATTTCTGGAGTAGAGAACACAAGGTACCAGCTACCCTCTCCACACTACATTAACTTTGACTGAAAGATTTATTGGACTGAATCCAGTCCACTCTAGGAGAAGACAAGGAAGACAAGGACAGACTTTAGGAAGCTACAGGAGACCAACTCTAGGAGAAGACAAGGAAGACAAGGACAGACTTTAGGAAGCTACAGGAGACCAACTCTAGGAGAAGACAAGGAAGACAAGGACAGACTTTAGGAAGACACAGGAGACCAACTCTAGGAGAAGACAAGGAAGACAAGGACAGACTTTAGGAAGATACAGGAGACCAACTCTAGGAGAAGACAAGGAAGACAAGGACAGACTTTAGGAAGACACAGGAGACCAACTCTAGGAGAAGACAAGGAAGACAAGGACAGACTTTAGGAAGACACAGGAGACCAACTCTAGGAGAAGACAAGGAAGACAAGGACAGACTTTAGGAAGACACAGGAGACCAACTCCAGACCAACTAGGACATTTAGGATCAGATCAGGACTCAGTATTAAAAGATCGGTATTGGATATGGGGGTCAAAGGAAAGAGACTGGGACATCCCTAGTATTCACTTCAGAAGTAATCAGGCTACTACACAAAATCTGCAAAGAAGAAAGTTGTGTCACGGTGGAAGAAATTAGCTCTGATCATATAAAAGCTGTAGCTGGTGGCGCTAACGTCGCCTTGTAAAGCTGAGCATCCACATCGGGTGCAGGTAAGCAGCTTAGCCGACGTCAGCAGGTTTATATCCCCTCATATGTAAGAGACACCTGTGCAAACAGCACGCAGTAATCAATAGCCTGGATATTCATCCTGCATACAGGGACACGATTAACTAGATTTCTCTGTGTACCATGTGAACACCGTGTATTGACTCACGCGTAATGCTGGGATGAAGGTGCTCATGTAGACGACTAAATCAGTGGTGGGAGAAGCAGCTTTACTTTAACGACCCAGGCTGCTTCTGCTTCTGTAGACCACCATGAAAAAGCAATGCAGCCTACTCTCTAGTCTACGACTGTACCAAACACTGCCGATACTAGTACAACACAACTTCCTCTTCACACACACAGACACACACACAGACAGAGTTGGTGAGACCATACCTTTGCAGAACAGGCTGTGTCGTCTGCAGCAGACCGAGTGACTGAGTAGCTCAGGAACCAGTTTCTTATCAGCAGCATTAAGAGGTCATTAGAGACACCACCAACATCAACCTGATCAAGGCCAGATTACGTTCATCGACCCAACTTTATTTTTACCTGCAATTCACCCGATTAGGCGTGAAATGGGGTGTTCATACTGTAAATAAATGGTAAATTAAGCTGATTTGATTTGATTTGGCCACCAGGAGAGACACACCGGCCACGTAAATATCATTATAACTACGGCTGGTTTTCATTCATTCATTCATTCATCTTCTGTAACCACTTGTCCTGTGAAGACTCGCGGGGTCACAGAGAGGCCCTAGTCGGCCTGGATTTTCTTTTTTTTCAAATCGATCTTGATTTGAAAATTCTGATACCAATTCATATAAATCCTCGGACTGACATTATTTTTTCAATGCATGCTATTTCTTGGGTCCTGCAGTTAGAAATTTCCCTGCAGCGGAGTTAGTCCAGTGTTGATTAGATATAAGAGTAAAAACATCTACTTAGACACACACACAAAAACACTTTAGGAAAAAAACTGATCAAGCATCTGTGGGATGATCCACAGAGGCCCCTCCTCTCAAAGGCCCCCCTCCACCACAGGACACCCTCAGAAGGCCCATGTCCATTCTCTGGTGAGTCACCACAAGGGAGACCTGCACAATATTAGGAAGGAGGTCATAATGTTATGCCTGTATATATAGATATATACACACTGAGACTAAGGAGGGCGGAGCACACTAGGAGAAACCAATCAAACAAATCAGTGGAGGGAGAACAAAGAAGCTAAAGGGAGAAACAAAACAACTTTCTAAACACAAACAGGAAATGGTTCAAAGTCAAAACCACGCAAACGTTCCTCTGACGCCTCAAACCGTCCTCTGTCGTAACCCCCATCGATAGCGTCACTGACCACTGCAGTGACTCTCCAGCAACGACCGAGTCGTAGCTCGTTTCTCCCGTAGTGTGAACGCATCTTAGCATCAGCAGCTCTGGTCCACGTGCATCAATCCTGCAGGTACAGGGACGGATTTAAACGGACGTCTGCTACTTTAAACTACCTTCCCTTCTTTTTGTGTGTAAAACAAACGCTGTACGTCGAGACTGCTACTACATCTACCACCACACTACTCCCTGTACAAAATATTACAACGACAACAAAACAAAAAATACACAAAAGCATAAAGTTTAAACAGAAGATAAAGCAGAGGTGCTTTTTCTTGCCACAGTCTGATATTGTAATACCATGCAGTATTATTTGTATCCTATACAAACACCCTTGTGTGTTTCATCCGGTCTATTCAAATCAGTAGTGAGCTTCCTTGTGTCTAGTGTGTTGTAAACCTGCGACGCTTCCATAGTTCCCAGTGTGACAGCCTGTGGGAATGTTTCCTCATCAGTATGTAATAACATGTCGGGCTATTAAACACATGGAGCGCTCTGATTGGCCGATCCATCGCCGTGGCTATCATCAAAACCTGAGAGGTTTTTAATTGTGCACTCGCACCGTCGGCCTCCTCGTCGAGGTGCTTCGTAAGATCGCCATGGTGACTGGGGAGCCGTGGTAGCAGCCTCTGATTGGCTGTCATAAATCCACTCATTCATTCATCCGTCTCGCCGGGCGGAGACGAGCGGTGACTCATCCGAGAGTGTGTGTCTGCGTGTGAAAGAGTCGTCACGGTGGTAGCTCGTTGGTTTTATGTCCGATACGCCAACACACACACACACACACACACACACACACACACACAGGTGACGTACGTAGAAATCTGTCCACATACTTTTGGTTTATGATAAGCGATGATAGGCGTGGGTCTTAATGAAGCCGTCGGTCTGTGTGGGACAGAGACGGAGGCTCGTTGAAGCCGAGGAGACGAAGCTACAGCTGCTGCTTAACGCACATTGTTGCTATGGGGTGGGGGTGCCTGGTCTGGTCTAGGTGGGGGTGCCTGGTCTGGTCTAGGTGGGTGCTACATGTCTAAGTAACATCCACACCAATGAATGCCAGGTCCAGAAGTTTCCCAGCAGAATATTGAACTGTTACAAGATGGTTTAAAATATTATTCACTTCTCCTGTCCGGTCATAATGTTGTGGCAGATCTTTACATATAATATATACATATATATTGTCCTGCCTGTCCCTTTCTCCTTTATCAGTCATCTGTCATCTTGCTCTGGATTCACCTGTTCATGTTTCCAGGTGTTCCTGTGCTTCCTTGTTTTCCTGCTTCACTCGTTGTCGCCTCCATTAAATAAAAACATCATTCTTTCATCCAGTTCTCAGTTTCTTGTGCGTTTAGGTCGTTGCTACATGTTGTGACCAACGGCGTCTGCCAGCTTCATGTGACCGTCTTTCACTGAAAACGTGAAGCAGCTTGTCGCTCTGTCGCCGCTCGTCTGGACGCATGTTAATGTTAACTCTGATCAGTAGCTGATTAACCGTCCAATCAACAAGACTGGACGGTTCATCAAAGCCCTGATACGCTGCTGACAGTGGAAGGCCCGGAGACGATCAGACGATCTGATTCCCGTCGCTCCTGAATCCTAATCCCTTCAGCGATGGAGCGATTATTCTAATTAATTGACTTTTCATTCAAATACTCAATAAATGGATTAAACGGGGAATTATTCTCAGAGCGGCAGCGTCACTCTGATCTCTGATTCCCACACAGCATCAGCGCTCACACAGATCACACCACCACCACACACACACAAAGCAACACACACACAAAGCAACACACACACAGCAACACACTTTACTTCTACGATCCTTTTTAAAATCTATCAGGAATGAACAAATAAACCACGAATTAAAAAAACAAAAGCCATCCTCCTCCTTCTCCTCCTCCTCCTCCTCTTCTTCTTCTCCATCCTATTGATAACCAAGGTGGCATCTCTCCCATCCACACCCTTCACCCAGTGCGCATGCGCGCCGCAGCAAACAAAGGACCGAGCAATTAAGCGGCGACAGGCGACGGCTAATAAAGTTTGACGCGCCGCAGAAACAACATCCACGCGGACGCTGCAGAGACACGAGAACCCGGGGGGGGTGGGGGGAGAGGATGAACTTAAGGCGAGTGAGGAGAAAGAGGAGGGAATAACAGGTGCACCTTCGGTTCTCCATCACCCCCTCCTCCTCCTCCTTTTTTTTTTTATTCTCCTCGACGCAATAAAACGGAAATATGAGATCAATAATTCATCGGAATCATGACATAATGTGGTTAGAGACGCGCGGCGCGGCGGAGGGCGCGTCGGCCGCATGCGGTCAAACGGTGTCACACCTCCACACGGACAAAGAGGTGGAGCGGAGAGGGAGAGGAGTCTCTGGATGTTCAGCTGTTTACTGGCTGCAAATTAGGAGGAAAATAGACCCCCCCACCCCACCTTCATCCTCCTCCTCCTCCTCCTCCTCCTCCTCTCCTGTCTAGCAGCCTGAGGAGATGATATAATCAGAAACGATTCCAATCAATAAATAATCGAACAGTGCGCGAGGAGAGACCGTGCGCGGTGTGTGTGTGTGTGTGTGTGTGTGTGTGTGTGTTCTCAATAAAAGTGGGAAAAACGAGAATCGGCGTGTGAGCGAGCGCGCGTTCCTCCAGACTGTACACACCCCTTTTTTTTAATGCTCGTTCACGTTTGGAAAAAAAAAAAAAAAAAAGGACAAACTGAATTTGAGACTTTACTCAGTTTTCAAACTCCTTTTTTTATTTTAGTATTAATCAAATTTATCTTTTTGTTTTTTCCATCAAATCTCTGAACCTTTTGTCTCATTTCCTACACCACCACCACTCCCCCCCTCCACCCGTGCAGCGTGCGCCCTGCCTGGCTCCCCAAATGGAGACATGGAAAAAAGACAAAAGAAATAATAAAAAAATAGCAATAAAAACAAGCCGAACCTTCCGTAAATGGCTCTTTCTTTATTTGCGGAGTACAGGGAGGAGGGCTGGTGCAGTGTGCCGCTCTTACCGTGTGCGCTGAAGTTCCGACGCTCCCTCTTGCTCTCCTCGCAGTTTCAAGTAGCGGCTGCTGGATCTTTTTGCGGCTCCTCCTGCGCGCCCAGCGGCTTGTGCCTGCCTGCTGCACGGAACGGGCTCGGCTCGGCGATCCTCCGCCTGCGCGCACACGCACCCGTGCTCGGCGTGCACGCGCGCGGCCGTTGTGCACGCCCGAGCCGAGGCAGGAATCCAAGAAAGTGTTTCTTGCTCGGGAGTAGAGAACGTGTTTAATGTGGAAATGTTTGCATTGATGCACGTGTGACATTCTAATTAAGGTGTTGCGTTTGCGGCCGGTCTGTTTATTTCACAACCAGTGGCACTTTAAGGTAATTTACCTGAAATATAACCTACAACATTCTGATAATATTCGATCTTTTCTTTTTAAATGTCTCCAGAGAGGAAGTTTCTGGCACCAGCAGATGCCGCAGAGACGTGAAGGTTTCATGCTTTCAGGATTTTCTTCGTAGCAAATATTTACTTAGATCTTGTATTGCGCACTGGAGGGGAATGTAAATTCTGTCTGCCGCTTGTTTTAGTGGAATCACTCTCCCATTCCGTGGCTGCCTCTGCGGGATTGTTGCCTCAGCGCGCCCCCTGCCGCCCGCTGCAGGCTCCTGTCCCTTTAGAGTTCAGAGGGGACCTGTTGGTTAAAGGTGGACCCACTTGTTGGAGTTCCAGACCGAAATACTCCACATTTGATCCTGAATACACTTGAATCTGTTCCGGTGCAGCTGGATGGAGCTGGTGTGAAATATATTCTTATTTACAATGATGTGAAACAGACATGAATCACCTCAGTGAGACACAGTTCATGGCTCACAGACCTCAGATATATTTTATATATAGATTTCTCTGTCTTTATAGATTATATACACAGACCAGGCATAACATTACGACCACCTTCCTAATATTGTGTAGGTCTCCTTTGTGGTGACTCATCAGAGAATGGACATGGGCCTTCTGAGGGTGTCCTGTGGTGTTAGTGGGGGGGTCTTTGAGGGGAGGGGCCTCTGTGGATCATCCCACAGATACTTGATCAGTTTGGGATCTAGTGAATTTGGAGGCCAGGTCAACACCTTGTGCTGTTCTTCATGTTTTTTTTTTAGTTGTTCCTAAACTGTTTTTGTGTGTGTGTGTGTCAGGCTGCATCCTGCTGGGGATGGCTGCTGCCATCAAGGAGTGTCATTGCTATGGGGTGGGGGTGCCTGGTCTGGTCTAGGTGGGTGCTACATGTCTAAGGAACATCCACACCAATGAATGCCAGGTCCAGAAGTTTCCCAGCAGAACACTGAACTGTCACAAGATGGTCAATGTTATTCACTTCTCCTGTCAGTGGTCATAATATTGTGGCTGGTCAGTGTATAGTATGCTGGGTGCCTGTACATTGCTGCTGCAACAGCGTAATTGTCCATGTTTTGGATTAATAAGTATCTATCTATTAACCCTAACCCTATCTAAATGTCATTTATTCCATTACTTCTGTATCTTTTTTTTCATGGCACCAGTGGTTGGAGATTCAAAAAGTTCTTTTAAATGAGTCCTTAATAAGTTCATTTTAATTTGGACCAAAGACACATGTCAGTTTTCATGTAGTTGGAAATAAAAATGAGCCTCTCGTGCAGTACATACAAATGGCCGCTAGGTGTCACCGTTTGCAAAGAATTGAGACAATACATTCGCCCATACTGATGACATATCTGTTCATGACTCAGTGTTTGTTGTTTAACTGATTTGGTTTTATTTTAAAGTTTAAAATATTACAAATCTTATTTAAAGTGACAGTGTTGGAGGCATATTTTAAGCCATTTATTCCATTCCTACACACCAGGTACATCTGCAGTTAGGCTCCTGCTGTTCGAGACAAATGCATTATCTAATAAGCTGGTAGAGGAGTACTTGATCCTGCAAGTGACAGCGGGACACTGACCAGGAAAGTTGAACTTAAGTTTAGTTTTAAATTCAGGGTGTGATTCTGTGCGTCTTCCTCCTCTGAGCTGCTCTGGAGGGATTCTCATGGTGAAGACCGACTAAGCGACCCCCCCCCCCCCCCTCCCGTCCCTCCAGCAGGAAGTATGCGGGGATTAGTTAGAGGTCAGTTTGTTCTGGAAGGAGCCGTGACCTGACTCGCCCGGCCGTACCTGACCTCTGCACGGAGCTGCAGATAAATCCTGTGTGTTTTGAGATGATCCCACGGCAGCGAACAGTTTATGAACTGGATCCCACAGCTCTGTCTCTTTCACACAGCACTTAGCACCCCCCCCCCAACAAGGCTGCAAGAAACCTGGAAATATGCGTGTTTTAAAGGGTCACTTCACCCAAACTAATAATGAAAGAGCATTTTCAAGCTTCATGTGCAGAGAAACGTAGGACATTGCACAAAAGCATTTTCTGCATTTATCTGAGCTCTTTCCTGTCGCGTTATTAGTTGAACACAGGCTGGAGACACACTGAGAAACTGGAGCCTCGTATTTAATCACCTTGGGAACCATCATGGAAAGATATTAACATGCAGAGCTCTGCTGAATCATGCTAATGCAGAAACAGCTACAGAAAATGAATGAATGAATCATTTTAGTTTGTTTAGTGCAAAAAAAAAAAAAAAAAGTTTTTTTTTGTTTATTCCCAAAACTACTCATTATAGATTGTATTGTGCACATTGTAAACTAGATGTAAATAAGCCCATTGTTTATAAGCACTGAGGCATGTGATGTGACGTGATGTGACATGAACACCAGTAAACCGTGATGTGAGAGTGTTTTTCTTCCTGTTCCTGTGTTTTCATTCGTATCCTGAACTCACTGATCCACCGTTGATTATCCCGCCAGGTTGAGGAGCCTGTCATTGACACAGTGAACCGAGATTTACTGACGCAAGGTTAAAAGAAGAAACGATTTCAGACATCAGAGTCGAGTTCAGAGGCAGCTTTGAAGCGCTTGCTTCTGGTGATGTGGTGAAGACGAGTCACGACAGATAAGCTGGAGTGAACACCGTGATCCAAGCTTTAATTATCCCGCCTTAAATGTTTTCTCAAAAACAGGATAGAAGCTGTTGCTGAGCTGCTGACTTCTTTTTTGTTTTCCCAGTATCACATAATGGCTGATTAGATGTTATTGAGTTGGGCTCATAAACAATCTTTAAATCCAGCTGAATGCTGCTTTATCTTCACTGCAGCTCATTCACAACTTTCTGAGAACGACTAATGGAAGATATGTAACTTGATGTTACGTTTGTAAGGAGGAGAATTTAGTGACAGTTTATCCACATTTTATAAAGATAAAGTAGATGGTTCATCTAAATTATCAGGGCTATATCTGACCTAGGTCTAATTTAACCAAGCCTGCACTCACTCTAAATTAACCTTAAACGTAACCTCATTATTATTGCTAAACTAAACTAAACTTGACTTGACTTGACTTGACCAGACTTGACCAGACTTGACTAGACTAGTCAAGACTAGACTAAACTAGACTAGAGTAGACTAGACTGTATTTTTTTTTTGTGTCTGGGGGTGTTTTGTGTTTTGTGTTCCTTGCCTATACCTACTTTGTACAGTGTCCTTGGGTACCTTGAAAGGCGCTTCTCTAAATAAAATGTATTATTATTATTATTATTATTATTAAAAATGCACCTGTAACTAAACTATTATTTTCAAACTACACTTGACTTGACTTGACTTGACTTGACTTGACTTGACTTGACTTGACTTTTGACTAGACTAGACTAGACTAGACTAGACTAGACTAGACTAGACTAGACATATCTGACCTAGGTCTAATTTAACCAAGCCTACAGTCACTCTATATTAACCTTTAACGTAATCTCCTTATTATTTCTAAACTAAACTAAACTTGACTAGTCAAGACTACATTAAACTAAACTAGAGTAGACTAGACTATACTAAAAATGCACCTGTAACTAAACTATTATTTTCAAACTACACTTGACTTGACTTGACTTGACTTGACTTGACTTTTGACTAGACTAGACTAGACTAGACATATCTGACCTAGGTCTAATTTAACCAAGCCTACAGTCACTCTATATTAACCTTTAACGTAATCTCCTTATTATTTCTAAACTAAACTAAACTTGACTAGTCAAGACTACATTAAACTAAACTAGAGTAGACTAGACTATACTAAAAATGCACCTGTAACTAAACTATTATTTTCAAACTACACTTGACTTGACTTTTGACTAGACTAGACTAGACTACACTAAACATATCTGACCTTGGTCTAATTTAACCAAGCCCACCCTTACTCTAAATTAACCTTTAACTGAACCTCCTTATTATTTCTAAACAAAACTTGACTTGACTTGACTTGACTTGACTTGACTAGACTAGACTAGACTAGACCTGTGTGACCATTTCTTCTAGACTTCATACATCTCTTTAGAAAAGATTCTCGATAATGTTCAATAACTGTAGATAACTGTTTAATGTGAATATCACTGCCTGTGTTGTTTCTCTGTGTGTCTTAAAGGATCTGATCGGGGGGGCCCTGCCCACACTGAGAGAGTTTGCTGCGTCATCATTTGTCGGTAAGTGCTTCAGATTACCGTTTAGTTTGATAATCACAGGGAGCTGGAGACAAGCTCGACTCTAAGTTATTATCAACCAGCCGCCCCCATTCCTGCCTCTCTCACTCTGAAGTGTTTCACAAAGTTCAAGGAGTCCTTCAGGGCTGGAGGCCTTCCTGATGAGGTTTCAAGGGTACTGACAGATTTAGTCACTGAGCTTAGTCCAGAATAGAATTGAATGGAATAGAATAGAACAGAATAGAATAGACCTTCACGTCAAAATGAGGAAACAGAAACCTACAAGTAACACGACAGGTCAGATGTAATGTATTAATCTTCTTCACCTCCTCCAGGTGTTGATCACTTTCAGTCTTCCACTCTCTCCATCTTTCCTCGCAGCATGACTCCAGATGAAAGAAGTCTGATTTGAGTTTTTTCTTTTTAACAGTTCTGGCAGAAATAAACTTCCCGGTCCCGTTATCTCACATCTTTAAGAGAAGTCTAAAAGAGCTACAGGAAATGTTTGTCTTCCTCATCCTGTGTTTGGGCGTTTGGATGTTTTAGAGATGCTGGCACTGAATCAAACAACAAGAGACAGCTGGCTCCTTTAATACCTCAATATTTATCTATAATGAGATGATCAGTAAATGTTTACTGGTCTGGTATTAGTTTGATGCTTGTGCTCCATCAAAAGGTCTGATCAGTTCTCAGAGGTATAAACCTTTTTAGTATTTTATCTTTCAGAAATCAATACTTTGTGTTGACGTGAAGCCTCTTGACCAAACTAAACTAAACTAAACTAAACTAAACTAAACTAGGTTTAATTTAACCTAGACTATTCTATAAATTAACCTGTAATGTACCCTTCCTATTACTTTCAAACTAAACTAAACTAAACCGAACTAAATCCAACTAAAGTCAACTCCACTCGACTAAACTAAACTAAACTAAACTAAACTAGGTCTAATTAAACTAGACTACACCATAAATTAACCTGTAATGTATCGTTCCTATTACTTTCAAACTAAACTGAACTAGGTTTAATTAAACCAAGGTTATACTATAAATTAACCTGCAATGTACCCGTCCTACTACTTTCAAACTAAACTAAACTAAACTAAACCAAACTAAATCTAACTAAAGTTGACTAAACTAAACTAAACTAGGTCCAATTAACCCTAGACTATACCATAAATTAACCTGTAATGTATTGTTCCTATTTCTTTCAAACTAAACTAAACTAAACTAGACTAGACTAAACTAGGTCTAATTAACCCTAGACTATACTATAAATTAACCTGTAACTTAACGTTCCTATTCTTTCCAAACTAAACTAAACTAAACTAAACTAAACTAAACTAGACTAAACTAGGTCTAATTAACCCTAGACTATACTATAAATTAACCTGTAACTTAACGTTCCTATTCTTTCCAAACTAAACTAAACCAGATTTTTGGATGTACAGACACAGCAAGCTCGTGAGAAAATGTCAAGCTTGATCTCTGACGTTCATCACAGTCAATCTACATTTTTCTTTTCGCGGTACAGTCTGAGAAACATCTGATTGATTTCTGAAACACATGTAAAGAAGAAGCATGTGCTGTGTGTAGCGAGCAGGCTGAGACATGCAGAGGTTACCTAACAGCTAAGTGTTTCAGCTCCTCGTCACTCAAGAGAAGGATCAGCCTTTCACTCAAAATCAGCGCCGACATGTCGACGCCCCAAAAAATGCTTGACACAAAAGGTCGAAGCCACGAGCTGAGCTGCGTTCAGGTTAACGTGAGCACGCAGAGGTGGCCTGAGCTCATTACTCTGACTGAAATCAGTTTGACCCTGACTGAGGAATCCTCCAGGGCTCCGAGACCGTGAGCGTTACTTAACCTCTGCCGTGGATTAAAGGTCACGGAGGTGACGCTGTCCAGACAGGTGACATGTGGAGAAACACCTCTGAGACAAATAACTGAAGCCTGAGAATACAACTCTGGAGATAAAAAGACTTTTAACAAGCAGATTTATAATTCTAGCTGCAAATCATCAACTCCAGTTTGTACCAGTTGGCTCTTGTCGGTTAAACATCCTCCAGTGTTTGTACACAGATTCATTTACAATTAGCTTCTTCTGTTCTTAGGTAGGATCCCAGAAAAATGTCATGGCCCACAGATTTGGAGTCACTCTGTTGGGAACTGATTCTGCTCCTGCAAAGATCTGCTAGGCCAGTCAGATCGTTTGGGGGTGGGGCTTAATGTGGTGATGGACAGGAGAGAGGAGCACCATGGAGTTGGATTTGCTTACAACTAAATGTCTGTGATTGGCTGGAGGACCATCTAGTTGATGCAAGACGCTTTAATAGTTCCGTCACAAAAAAAGCTCTCACTTATAAACCCTGTTCACACCTCCATCCTCTGGGTCTGTGTCTGGTACGACTGAATCTGACACAACACGGAGGACAGTGACAACTCTACTAGGCCTTAGAGAACCTTATTATTAGCTTCTCAACGTCTGTACTACTGTATTTTGGACAAAGCTGGTATGATTTATAAGGAACAAATCATACACGAGGATCCAAGAGCTCCAGAACTGGCTCGAAACTGGTTTCCCTGGATGTATACCAGGTTTTTGTGAATAAGGGATCCTTTGTTCCAAAGCTGGCCAGGTTATAGTAGCTGGATCGGTCAAATCTGGCTTCTGGTGCAAGAACACACCAGAGTAAAACATATCACGGCGTGTTTGTTCACTTTTTTATTTATTTTTTAATCAGAATTTGATTCATTTCGAATCAGTTGAAAAATGAGAATCACTGCAGACCTGCTTCATCATGCTCCAAACATCAGTCTCCTCCTTCTCACTGAACGAACCCGTGACTCTCAGATTGTCTCTCAACGCTTTTATGAGCTGCTGAGAGTCACAGGATCGACCGCCACATGCAACAGTGTGGTTTCCTGTGTTGCACAAGCTCAAAACTGTCCCAGAGCGTTGGACACAAAAAGCCCATGTGAAGCACCTCAGAAGCCTCACGGATGGAAAGTGTTCAAACAAACGGAGGCAGCTAAGCGCTTCCTCACGTCTTTCTGATCTTATGTCCCTTATAAAAGACTCACGCTTCATATGCAAATGTGATGAATGAATATTTCTCAGTCCAAACTGAAGGTGAATCTCTATTTCTACCAGTCAGCAGGGGCCTCAGGGCTCCGACCAGCCAGGGGCCAAGGGTCAGTCGGTGGTCTCACATATGTGAGTGCTCCATGTAGTTAACCTACAGCTGAAATGTCACAGCTCAAATCCCGATTCGCACCAAGTCACAGAAACATGATGGATGCTTGAAACTGATTTTGAGTGTACTCATCATCATTCATCATGTGGAAGTGTTTCCATTGAACAGTTTCTCTTTCGCTCTGGGCTGTTTTACGATGGGTGGTAAAACAACGAGTCTGTCCTGCAAAGAATGTTCCTGGTGGATTTTAGATTCTAGTGTGAAATAAGAACAATGAATGGGTTAAAGGTAAAGAGTTTATCCAGAGATGGTTCTAGAGTCTCTCCTCCACAGTTAAGGCTACGCTAGCAGGATTAGGTTAGCTGTTTATTTTTCTTTCCATTTTGAACTGGACTCCGTTGTTGTACTTTAAAAAGTCATGAACACGACATGTAACAGGACTGAGTCTGCAGAGATGTATCGGGTGGAGAGCTCTCCTACTCTAATTGAAAACTTAGCACGTTGCCACTGCTGTAGTTTAAAGTTTGTCAGCCCTCTGGGGGGGCCCCCCTTCTGGCCCGGGACAGTTGCCTGTTGACGAGCTGCACCTCTGAAACCACCTCAACCAATCTCAACTGCACTTCTTTCAAATTTTTATTTCCTACTCAGAGCCGTTGTCAGTGGCAACTGTCAATCACCATGACATCACATCCTGTTTCAAATGACTAAAACGAAATTGACTTTTATATTCATACATCAATGTTATATTAACTCACGTACATCAACATTATACAGTATTAACTACCTAAAATGACAGAACCCATATTTAGGGCGGGGCTTATATGACCTATACTGCAGCCAGCCACCAGGGGGAGCTCCACATGATTTGGCCTCACTTTAGAGGAGCTGTCATGACGTCCATTTTTTTTTACAGTCTATAATCTCAGCTCATTGTCCTCTTTCTATTGTCTTTCAGTACAACAGGTGAAGTTAGTTCAGTTGCCATGGAGATAATTAGTCTGTTGAGTTCGTCCATACCTCGTTGGACATGGACACCTGCACACCAGTCCATCTGGTGACTGAAGAACAAGTAACACGTGTAAGATTCAGAACCAAAAGAACTCTTACACTTTAAAATAAAACTATATATAAATAAATAAAAATAAACCTTGAATGAAAGTTTATTTACTTGACAACCCAAGTTTAACATCAGATCTTACTTTGTGCTTTAAACTACCTGCAGACAGGATGTGTGGCTGTGGAGGTCCCTGAGCTCCAGGGCCCACATGCCGACAGCAGGAGGAGTCAGAGAGGCGGCGGCTGCAGCAAGAGGGAGGGGGTACAGGCGGAGGCGGAGGCGGAGGCCGGCCGAGGAGGTGGAGTTTGGAGATCACTGTGTCCACCGGGTGAGTGAGTGAGCGCCTCCAAAGTTTCACCGGCGTCTCGGTTATTGGCTCGTCGCGCTGCGGTTTTTTTAGCTGTTGACCAAACAAAGCGAGCAGCGAGCCGCGCGGAGGAGCGAACGGGGACAGCCGGGGACGCAGCGGAGGCGCGCACACAGGGGGCCCGGGCTCCTGGAGGAGAAGCCCCACGAAAGTTTGGTGTCTCTTTGGTGCTGACTGGAGGAGTTACCCAGGAAACAAAGAGTAAATTTACTACAGTAGCCCCACACTGACTGAGAGAGTCTCCTCCACGCCGCAGCAGTCAGACCTCCAGGAGGAAGATGATGCTCTGAAGCTGAACCCTTCTTCTTTGTGTCTGCTTGGAGCCACACTAACAACACATGAGTGGGATTGACTGGACGCGCGGTTTCCATACAGCAAATCCTCTGGGATTAAAATAACCAGGCCAATGGATAACTTCTTCACGGAGGTAAGCAGCCGCCGCTCCGCTCTCACTTCATGCACGCATCTCTTCCAGCTGTTTGTTTTCGGGTTCTTTAACCTTCAGACATGCGCACCCCTCGTGATCCGCAGCATCTCTGCGCAGAAAGTCACCAACACTTAAAACATAAACTCTTCTTCCTACTATCCCTTAAATGCATCAGTCACACTCAGTGGAAGCCCCTGCAGAGGAACATCATGCTGTAGGTGTATCACTGTGACATGGGCTTTGTGGTCAGAGGGGGGGTTGGACTGGGTCCCAGTGGACCATTGGTATTTCCGCACCTCTTTTTCTGGTTTCCTCCAAGAAAAGAAAAGAAAAAAAAAGAAGTCATGTAAAGCTATTAATAGAAGTCTGGACCTGTGTCCAATGTTAGGATGCTTTGATTGGTCAGCTACTTGTTGAATGGCTGAAGGTAGAGGACTTTAAACTTGCATCTTAAATCAGAAAGGTTTTTTTTTGTCTCGTCTTTAGGGACAAAAATGTTCTTCTTATGCTCTTCTTAGTATCTTCTGTACATCTTTAGTGTGTTTTCCCGGGCTGAAAGTTTAAATATCTGAACTTTCTCCTTCCGTGTGGTTTCTGTGGAGAAGATCACGTAGGAACCAGCATCAGTTCCTGCGCCTCCCTAACAGGTGTGTGGCTGATCTGGGCTCAGGTTGGTTTATTCTCCACAACAACCGCGGCGCAGTGCGTCAGCTGGGTCTCCGTAGTCTGTGTAAACCTTCGGTGAGTCACGTCCAACGAGTATTCATCTGTCAGTTTACGACACGGTCCGCCATCCACACCTTGCTGCGATAACGTCATGACACCTGACTCATTCCTTTCTTTCTTTATGGAGCTTGAAGCTGTCAGGAAAAGTGTCTGACAGATAAACAACACTGAAAGCCATTTAAAACCGGTTTCTCTTTATTTACTGCTGTAACCGTTATATTTAAATATGTATATGCATCTAAAAAAACACAAAAAACACGTCTCTGCTTCCTGGTTGAAAGCCTGCCTGCTCTCTCATTGGTGCTTGTGCATTTTTTAAAATCCAGCACGGTTCCACGTGAGGTCAAAGGTCGTGAGTGCTCAGAGAGTGAAGCAAACTCTCGGAGGTTTAAGAGGTGTGGTGGTTTGCGCCCGGCACATCTGGCAGCTCAGGTCTGCCTGAAAACTCTGAGAGAATAATTCTCAGCGCCAGGGGCAGGCATGCGCTCACAATAGTCTCAAATATCGGGGCCCGTTGGCTTCTATATCTGCCAGCTAATCGCAGCCCAGACAAAGAGCCCAGTCTTCAAGGAAAAGGGCATTATAGACGAGGAAGCGAAAACCAGCTCCGGCCACCGCAAATGAAATCCAACAGTTTGAGCAGAGAGGAATGTGTTTCGTATTTACACTGAGGACAGTTTATGATGGACGGACATGGACAAAGAGACGCTGTTAATAAAGAGCCTCAGACCTTCACTCATGTTGTTTGGAGTCTTCTGGACGCCCGGTCGACTCCCTCAGTAAATTTACTGGGTTAGGAGGAACGTGCTGCTCCTCCTCAACTGAGCAAACCCACAAAGCATCATGGGAAGTTAGTAAATGTTCTCAACTGTTTGCCTTAACTTGGCGTTTTAGATGTCGAGCTTTAGAATTGCACTGACCGTTTTGAATAGAGCAGCTATATGAGTTTAATCCTAGATTAAAGATTGGAATAATCTCGGGATTTCAGGTTAAATGTTGAATTGTAGGATCTTCAATACTTATGATACATATAGCCTATTATGATTGAATAGTCTGCAGTTTTAATCCCAGATTTCAATGTTTAATCCTTGCAGGGCTTTAAATCCTGAAATTGTAGTTTATGCAGACGTTTTGCATTTAACCTCCAGTTTAATCCAGATTATTTGAATTTAATCAACAAATTACGAGCATTAACACCAATATTTATTTATTATTTTTTTCACAAATACATTTGAGGTTAATCTTATTTAATCCTCATTCCCGTTTGCGTTTCTCCGTACATTGGTTTTATTTAAGCAGGCAAACACTGGAGCAAACAGGACGTCCCGCTAGTATCAGGCCTGGTCACTTACCTCAGGATTACCTTTGGTTAAACTGCTAAAGGGTGATGGGTGTTTCAGTTGCCGGGTGTGAGAGCTTCAAAGAACCAGTTCATCTGAAGGATTGAACCAGAGAATGAGCAGAGGAGACACTGTCCGTGTTAAATTCAACAGGGTTAAAGAATGTGTTACTTCCAGCGCCTGATGTCTGCAGACAGTGAGTGGTTTAAAGAGGAAACTCACTTTGAAGATAAAATCACCATCAGCTGTTTCATTCTTTTCTTATTGGTTCATTTCTTTTTCTTTTTAACATCAAGCTCTTACGACGGCCTCGATTCTTAAATTGAATCTCGTGCTGAGCGGCTACAGAGGAGCACATTGTCCCAAGCTGCAGGGACATGGACGTGTCGACAGTGACACATCCCTCGGCTGGAGGTTTCTCGTCTCTAATTACTGAGCTGCAGCCAAAACAGTCTGGACCAGAGTTGTGTCTATAAATAGAGTCCAAGCACGGATCCAGGCGGCACTCAGTCATTTTCTTGAAACGCGGATTGGACTTTGTGTCCGACAACGACGAGAGTCCTTTCATACTGTGACCAGGTCTTAGTGTGATGGAGAAAAAAAGCTGCTGAACCAATGAAATAAGACCGTAGTTTTGGATTTATGCTCAAAGAAGTCACAGTTTTGGGGATGATGTATGGATCTATATTAGCCTTTTAGTGCGTCCTGGTTTCAGGCCAGTTTCCACTGTTTATGAAAAAGAGCTTGAAAATGGCTTCAAATCACGTTAAATCCTAGCAGGTAATGGGGCCTGCTAGAACCTAAACTGACATGTAAGGCCTTCAAGAAGTTTTAGGACTTTTTGCAAAACTCTATTTTGACACTAAAACTCTGCGGTGGCAGGTTGAGGCAGGTTTCATTCAGGTTTCATTGACTGACGGCCTCGAGGCTGCAAAACAATCCTCCGTCTGTGATTGGCCAATCCTTTTTATTCCTTTATGATATATTCCTACGAGCAGCAGCCGGCCGCGGATCGGTTTGACCTGCAGTGTGTCTGAAGGCGGAGTGCTGGTGTTGACGCAGTGGAGTCAGTCGGTTCAGACGGTTACAGGGTTTGTTTTTATTTGAACTGCAGGGCGCCGGGCGAGGCGGGCTTCACCGGTCGGCCAATCAGACAGCAGCTCTGCCTTCAGGTGTGCGTTTGCAGTGATCACAGTGTCAAGTCAGTGAGTTTATTTAGCGACGGCACAGCTGAAGGACGGGGCCTGGAGAGGAGGCGGGCTCTGTGAAGCGAGGTAGTAATGGATCTGCATCCGTGTTTTAACACATCAGGCAGGGTATAAAATGCAAAACCTGGCGTAGACAGACTCAGAATAGTAGTCTGGTGTCACTCTTCATTATGGCACAACTGATAGAGTTGTGCCATAACTGCACACATCATTTGACTGGCTCCGTTCAGACCTCACATTAACGTCTGTCCCGGGTAATTGGAAGTGGCCACCTTGTGCAGGTGTGAACGCACCCAGGACACTGACATAATTTGCATCCTATACAATGTTGGCGTTTACTAGCAAGACTGGTGTTGGAAATCGGATCCAGGGACGCATGTGGAGACACATTTCAATGCCAGGTGTGAACGCAGGCCACTTGCGATCAGATTGCCCAGGATGGATGTTAATGCGAGGTCTGAACGGAGCCTTCCCACGCTCAGTTCCCAACGGAGAGACCCCAGACCTTTCCACCACCAGAGATTTGTGGTCTGGCGTCGAGGCTCGTCTGCAGACCAACGTGTCCATCGTGAGCTTTTAGCCGGTTGTTAGAGTGCATCTTATGTTCCTGGTTGCTCGGTAAACATGCGCTCCGTTTTGTGGAGTTGAAACAGTCTCACCGTCTCCTTGAATCTTTAAATTCTCAGTGACAGCGACACAGGCGTGCGTGTTTTTATTTGTTCCCTTTTGCACGTGGGAATGAAAAAAACAAAAACACATGCAAATGTCCAAACGTTATTTAATGTCACCATGTGCTGCTTGTTTTCTGCCTTAGGTCACTTCTGCACTTGGTGTTTGCAGCAGAGCCTCTGAAAACACCGCCAGCGTTTTGAGTTGTAATCCCTGATGACGGGTCTGTGCTTTCTCTCCACTCCACATAGAAGTTAGCGTACTACGTCCTCCACATGTATCCAGCCACTCAGTTAACAGGAATCCTCATAGTCTGTGTGACGCAGTGGCTTTCCCCTCCTGTTAACAAGCTCCCAATTAATCTTTTAACACCTTTTGAAGTGTCTGAACACCAGGCTGGAAACATCACCTTGTCATTTCAGCCTCGTGTGTCGATTTACTGGTGGGAATATCCTGGTTTGCAGACGTCCTAGTTTGCAGAGCTGTGTTGCATTTATGCACACTTTTGTTGGAACATGATCCCTGGGAGACAAATGATCAGAAACCGTGAACCCTTAAAGGCTCATGATCGTACAATAACGAGCTCCTGATAACCTGATTTTCTACATTTCAACCTGGTTCTAAAACTTTTCAAACCTTTTTATTCCTCAACACTCTCTCCATTCCTTCTCCTCCCACAAGCCTGCATTTCTCATCAGAGCCATAAAAAGTAACAGCCCAATCATGGACGTTAATGGGCTCACCACAACAAACCAGAAGGCCCCGCCCACTTTATAGCGTTTCCACTTTAATGGTGATTTCAATCGGGAGAGCCACGCCGCTGCGCCTCTTCCCTCCCTCCGTTTCTCCTCGGCTTGTTTAAAGCTGAAACCCGACGCCTGCCGAGCAGCCAGAAGGAACCGAGAGGAATTTAAACGGCTTGCAGATTTGACGACCCCCCCCCCCCCCCCCCCCCCCCCCTCTTCCAACTCCTGCTCCCTTCCTCCTGTCCTTGCAGGACAACTGTGTTGAACATGCAGCTGGATTCCTGCTCGCTCTGCAGCTTTTGTGTGTCGGGACTTTCTTCAGGTCACCTGGACAAGCGACCAATTAGAGTCGGAGGAATTTGGGACGCAAATAGCCGACATGGTTATCCCCCGACAGTCTGTGTAGCCAAAAGTATGTGGACACATGCAGAAACTTAAACAAGACCATCACATGACCTTTCTCACTGCATAGAGCTTCGAACCGAGTGAGGACTTAGAAGATAAAGAGCTCTTAGGATAACTTCTAGAAACATCTCTGCTTTTGCCACAGAGTTGGAAGAAGACATTTATATGTTCTGTCTTCTTTTCTATGTAGACCTCTTCTTTTTTTGGCCATGTCATGTGAATGTGTCTTATTCTACCTGATCCCAAACCCCGCCAGTGTTGCGGTGACGCCTCTGGTACTAAAAATATTCCTTCCTCTATGGAGTCAGGGTGTCTTATTTCTTACGTCATTTTATTGAAATAAAATAAGTCGGCCAAGCTCGGCTGCTGGCTCCCCAGCGCTGCTAAAATAACACCTTCCCAGAGAGAGACTCTGGACGCGGGCCAGAGGCGCCTGCACTCCATCTTCGACCGGTTTCGCTGCTTCAAACCGTCGGTGCGCGGGGCAGAGGGGCAACGGCGACTGTGGGAAATCAAACAAAGTCTCAGGCTTTCAGTTCCAGACCCCGAGCCCAGACAGGAAACCTGTTTATTTTTATTCCCTCCACTGGCTGCGGCGGGGGGAGCGTTTTTAAAGAGAGAAAAAAAAATAATCACATTTTGAACTTGGATCATTTTAATGAGCTGCTCGTCAGGCTGGGGGGGGGGGGGGGGGTGGCCAGGCACGTAGTAGCAGGACGCTGGACTTCAACTGGACAACTTGTAGGATATTTCTCTGTGGTTAAACTGCACTAAGAAAAGAGCTGCGGGTATTCTTTACTAATGAATCCATTAAAAAACACTTACTATGCAAGTAGAGGTTCAGAGTTTCTTGGATTGTTCCAGAGTCCTGTATTTTTCATCTAATGTTGTGGAATCTGTCCTGAAATCAGCTGATTTTCAACCAGTAAAAGCACTGTGATCATCTTAGCTCTCATGCAACTTAGGTTCTCATGCATCAACACCTTTATAACTCATCGTACTTGTGTGTAGACGCTGCATGCCTGCTTCATGCAGATGTACAGTGTGTATGTATGAATGCATCTCTGTCCTCCTCCTCTCCTGCTCTTCTGTCTCTTCTTCTGGTTCTCCTGAAGGTTCCTTGTTAAAGAGTTTTTCTTGCCACCGTCATCAGACTCTGGATTCTCCTGCAAAGGCGCTATGTAAATAAATAAAATGGAACTAAACTGAATGACTTAGATTCAATAAAACAGCTGGGTTTTATTTGAGCACTGGTTTCCCCAGCCTTTGAGAAGACCTTTTTTTTTGCACGGTTACTTGCAGACAAGGAAGAAGCATCGCTGATATCTTCAAAAATCAGAACTTCTGTGAACATGTGCAGACGTCCTGGATGTCAGAGCCATAAACATCCATACAGAACTATACTAGTACGTTGACAGGCTGCAGGCACCAAAATGTCTGACGATGCATCGCAGTCATCCACCTTCTGTGGGATTAGTTCCTTTAAGATAAGAACTTTTTTTTTGACTTCATCTCCATAAAACGGCGTCCTTCAGGGTTTTTTTTGTAGGTTAATCCACGATTTAGACGCCACAATAGCAGCCGTGCGTCCGTGGGCCTATGGTCGCCAAGGTCAGCCATGGCGTGTTTTGACTGCAAACAGTTTGAAGACAAGGATTCAAGGATTATAGCATTGACGTCGCCTTCATGTGTTTTATCTCCTTTAACCTGTTTAGGCTGGCTCACAGGTTTATGCTGCTGTTATTAGGTACATGCAACAAAAAAAGCTGAAATCCAGAAAAGAAAACACTACTTTAAATGTTGAATAGAAATCCAAACACGATTAAAAGCGTGACTGAGTTCACAGTATTTAATCATTCAGTCCTGCATGAGTGACTTTTATGGATCCTTGCAAACTAGAAGCTCTTCATCACACATTAACCTCTTTTCCCATCCTCTGCCTCCATTCATAACTCTTCATTTCATCTTCTTCACCTTCCTCTCCCCTTTTGCTCCTCTTTCCTTCCTCCTCTGGCTTTATGTACTAAGTCCCGACTTCCTGCCGGATATCTCAAACATTCCTCTGGATCCTGACACTTCCTAACCTCTCACTCCGTCCAACTCCCTCCACATGTGTCCGTTTGAACCGAGGCAGTCTGTGCATTGATAACTGAACATACAGTACAGTCAGTCTGGAAAGAAGGAGACCCTGATGTAGACTCTTGATCTTCTGGTTTCTCTCTGGTTATTGGAATAAATCCATTCTCTCTGAGCATGTCTGCTCCACGTGGAGTAAAAACATCAGGTGAGGAGTTACCAGGAGGGACAGAAAAATAAAGATAGAAAAAAATAAAGATGAACCAAGCTGGAATCCATGTGGACAGAGACGATGGAGACGTGGAGACATCTTGGTCGTCTTCTAAGACTCTACATATTCAGGACTGAGGATCTTGTTCTTCTTCTCTTTCTCCTCCTTACTCTCTTATTTATTCTCTTTCTTCTCATTTTCTCCCTTTAAGTTCTCCTCTTTCTTGTCTTTCTTGTCCTCTTCCTCCTCTTTCTTGCTGTTTTTCTCTTGTCTTCTTTCTTGTTTCTTCTTCTTTGTTCTTCTCTTCCTCTCTTTCATGTTGTCTTTCTCCCTCTCTATCTTCTTGTCTTTCGTCTTCTTCTCTATCTTATTTTCCTTCTTCTTCTTCTCTTCCTTCTTGTCTTCCTTCTCTTCCTTCTTCTTCTCTCAACATGGAGCTAGAAGAACAACCAGTTGTTGAACCAAGCTGGAGTCCATGTGGACATCAACGTTGGAGACGTGGTTCCATCCTTATTCTAGTCACGTGTTCACAAACTGTATAGATTTAGATTTTGCTTCTCTTGATATTCGCCGTCACCTGACATCGCTGCGCAGTAACGCAGAAGCTCCATTAAGGTGATGTTAAAATCTGTCACTCCTGCGTCGCCGCGGTAACGCAGGAGCATGTGCATCGCTGCAGCATCAGAGGTCATTTCTTGGTTGAGTGGCTGCAGAAGGCAGTGTTTAACAAAAAAACAGTGAAATGAATCCGAGATGCTCTTCTGACACTAATCCCTCTGTGTCCCGCTGAGTCGTGGTTCCCCGCTGATTAAAAATAGTCAATTAAAACCAGGAATGGAACATTCAGGGTCCGACTGTACGTTCACTGGCTGCACAAGGTGGCTGCAGAAAGTTTTTAGATGTTGAGTGTATCAGACCTTCTGGATGCTTCTGTTGGATTTGTGCTTTTATTTCTTCTCTCTTCAAGCTATATACTATGCACCCATCAGGCATAACCTGCTGGCGGCTGCTATCAAGGAGTGTCATTGCTATGGGGTGGGGGTGCCCGGTCTGGTCTAGGTGGGTGCTACATGTCTAAGGAACATCCACACAAATGAATGCCAGAAGTTTCCCAGCAGAACATTGAACTGTCAGAAGATGGTCAATGTTATTTACTTCTCCTGTCAGTGGTCATAATGTTGTGTATGTGGACACCTTGAAGTGGTTTCAGTTGAACACATGATCAGCTGTTATAATCAGTCAAAGCGGTCGCAGCGAGGCAGACAGGTACAGGTGTGTGACTGACATTGTGATCTCGTCTTGTAGTCTGGTTTGCACAGATGCTGTGTGTCTTTTTATTTATGAGTCACACACTCCCACAGGCGGTTTACGCTTGTTATGAACCCCCAACCCGCCCCAACATAACCATTCAGAACATCACCTGCTGACAGACCACTGTAATAATTTCATGGGAACACCTGCAGGAAGGAAGCAATTTTCCCATTTTTCCACATTCCCCTGAAGGGCACAGATAATTGGCTAAAGCAGGCGTCAGGCCAAACCTGTCAGAAACATCAGAAAGTTATAGTATTTGATGGTTTGTTCCAGGGATCATGGCTTTACCATCCTGTGGTTTGGTTTTCATAGTAGAGTATTTGGCGTCAGTGTTGAGAGCTAAATGTGGTTGATATTTCTTACATGCAAAACAACGATCCCTCCATTGTTGTGATTGTTTTACGATCAGACTCGCTGATTTATATTTCATTCTGATTCAGGGATTACTTATTATAATACTGCTACCACGTCACATTCAGTTTGGCTCGTCTTCACCATTACGATCTTGCTAACTGTTTTATGATGGGTCATAATTTTGCAGATAAAAATTGCATTAAATGGCATTTATTGCCGTTCTGTGGTTCATGTGAGGACAAACAGGAGTTTGGAGCAACGCTGAGAATGAAATGCAGAGAATTTGAGACTAGACTTAAGAGGCTTTTACTTGCATGAAAACAGAATCCAGAACCTTCTTCATGGCCAAGCCGCCTCTTTCTGTCCAGTCCAACCAATTTAATGTTCTGTCTTTGACTTCGACCCAGTACTGGTCCAATGAACAAGATTAATCTGTTCAGTTCCAGCATGCCTGATATGAAACGGAGGCTCGTACCGATATGATGAGGAGTCGCGCAAGTTGCGAGAAAACCTCTGACTGAAGACTCATCGGTGACGTTCAGAGCCGCTTTGCTCTGTTTCTTCAGACCAGATATTTGTTGGGACTCTCAGAGGGTAACTATCTGCTGAGTAGCTCCTCACTACATCCACCAATAGGAACTCTGAAATGACATAATAGCTGGCTACACACAGATAACAGGACTTTCTTTATAACATGGTTTTCGTCTCGGACATCTCTGACATATGCAGTCCTGCAGTTTCTGATCCAATCTGAGGAAGGAGTGGGGGGGGGGGGTTATCTGATCCTGCACTGAGCTGAATGCAGCTTCCTGGAAACCCCCATCTACACAAACACACAAAACACAACACAAAACACAAGGCTGTGCACAACTTAAAAAGAAAAACCAAACATCCATTTCCACTAATTAGCTGCTTCTCATGCGATCCGGTTACCTTGTGAAAGAGCAGGCCCGACACGACCACAGCGTTTTTAGATTTGAGCTTTTGGGTGCGGCCGAAAAGTTCTGTTCATTAGGGATCTGGTTTAATGCAGCTGATTGATTTTCCTACGCAGCACGGAGCCAAAAAGGCAATCAGAGCAAGTCCTCTCTGCAGACATCGTCCTGATGCATGAAGTCCATTAACAAGTGTTCCCCTCAGAGTGAAGAGAGAGGACTTTAAGGACACGTCAGCATGTTCTAGTATTAAAAACACTTGATGACAAAAGATTAAGATCAGAAGCTCCTTCTTTGCCACTGAAACGTCTGTAGACCAAACAGTCTTACCACATGGTTCATGTAGATCTGGATCAGACGGAGTTTACCCTGTTGTCGTTCAAATAACAAAACTAAAGCTTCTCTTCATTGTCAGTTCTTTCAGTTTGGTCCTTTGATATTTGAGGGACTTGAATTGAATATATTTCCACTTGGTGTATCTACATTTACTGCCATTTTGCACCAATCAGCCACAACATTATGACCAGGAGAAGTAAATAACATTGACCACCTTGTGACAGTTCAGTGTTCTGCTGGGAAACTTCTGGACCTGGCATTCATTGGTGTGGATGTTACTTAGACATGTAGCACCCACTTAGACCAGACCAGCCAAATATACGCGTAGAGAGTAGCTGTAAAATGAATTTGAACCTCAACTTTTCGGTCAACATGGATGAGTTTCCTGAATCATGGAAAGTTTGAGATTCAGCATCAGAGTGAAGAATTAGAAGTCATTTAGCTGTCGTTTGCTCGGCCTGTTGTGGTTTGAGGAGAGGGTGGTTTGAACTCTGGAGGCCTTCAGCTCGGTCCAACTGGAAGCTACTACTCTGTTTATGTGCTGTAGCCTTTTAACTCGAGATAATTAAGGCACATTTAGCCAATGATTCCCCAGACATTTAAATTTTTTCCTCTTTCTAAGACTCTTTGATTTTTAACAAGCAGAACAGACAAAGCATTCGAATATTTTTACCAACATTAAATTGTGTCTCCATAAAGGGTGTGTCCAAAGTCAAAGGGTCTTTGAGCGAGCCCCAAAAGTTCTGGTTAGTAATTGTTGCTGTAGAGAGTCCATTTTTTGTCTCCATTTTCACTCTGATCTCTTGAGTTATTTGCAGCCCAGAGAACCATTTCCTCCTTAAACTGTGTGAAGTATGGCGACTTAAACACACTCTGGCGTACGATGATAAAAACCTTAAAGTTTGTTTACACATGCAGTGCAAAGTAATTCCTCTTTCCATCCCGGCCTCGCCACTTAACCCAGGCCTTCACCGGCCAAGCCGCCAGAGCCATAGCTTGTCTGTGCGAGTGCACTCAGAGACTTGAGCGTTTTCCAAAAAAGCCATAAAGTCATTAGAGGAAGTTGAAAGCTCCGAGGCATCAGACCTTTCTCACTGTCGACTGAGCGGACATGAGGAAACGGAATAAACAAGGTTATCTCTGCCGTTCAGTGGGTCAAACAGCCTGAAAGGGATTTATACCTGAAGATCAAGGCTTGTTTTCTAAAATCAGATCTTTACATGCGATTCAAATAAACACAAAATTTGGCGTAATCTCTGTTAATTAAGCAGTTAAACTCTCTCTGAAGTCACATAGCAGCCACAACAAGGACACACTGGGACGACCAAAGATTTTATTTTCCACATAACTTTCTCACAAGCTTCTTGAAATCACAGTAAATTAGACGGAGACAGACTTTATTGATCCTCAAGGGATATTACCTTGTCACAGTAGCTCAGTTGAAAAAACACTAGTAAAAAGAGAAATAGGTGTAAGACAGTTAAAAAAAAGTAAATAATTAAAAATTAAATTAAATTAAATAAACGAGTAAGTAAAAAAATATATAAAATAATAAAAATAACTGAAATAAAATAATAAAATAAAACTTAATAACAGAGAAATAATAATAATAATAATAATAATAATAATAAATGAAATAAATAAAATACAGTTGTAGCGAAATAGAAGTAAATATACACTACTTACTCAGGAAGGATAAATGATATGGAAATGCACTGACATGAATAAGATGGAGTCATCTGTTACATTATTTATTATCCACTAAAAATGTCTTATTTTGAAATCTACAGGTTGTGATTGTGCAATATCTCTTATCTAAACCTGTATTTGGACCAAGAGCCAACTTATGGGGGCTGAAAAATGTTAAAATGTTAAAATGTTTCACTGCCTGCTACCAAAAGAGTTCTGGTCTCTACAACTAATGTCTCTTCGTGAGTTGTATAGAACTCACCAGTTTTAATTATATCCAGGTTTAAAGCTTCTACGACCCTTTTTGAACTAGCCGGGAGTTAGACACCAAGATGGAGACGGCCGGAGACACCACACTGAGCTTCAAAACCTTCTTCAGGATTTGAACCTATACGCCGCTTGCTTTATAGCGTTCACATCCTGGTGAACCAAATCTAAGAAGTCTCATGGACCTGTTCGTGGAAGATACAGTAAGAAATCCAGGAAACTCCAGCTGTTTCATAATAAAACATTTCTAATGCTGCTCAGTGGACGAGCTGCAAGGTTGTCTGGTGGACTTTACCGTGACTGCTTCACAATAAAAGCCTCCACATCTCAGGAGAGACTCAGGAGAATCAAGAATGGTTCAAAAATGAAAACTAATCCCACTTTAGTGTGACACCATGTTTGCATCGTGGAAGTCCTGCTTCCAGGTCACGTGATCTTCTGCTTTAACTCGTGCAGCCACACGGTGGTTTCTGAGGTACAGCTGCAGTTTCTTATTTTTTTCATACAACAAGGCGTCTGTTGTTTGTTGCTGAAGAAAGGCAGAGAGGGGGAGACAGTATTTATATTCCCTGTGCCAGGCGACCACAGCTGGGCAACACATGGCAACCCCGGCCATCGACTGCCAGCCTTTAACGAAACACAAACCTACACATCCTGCACGCACACTCCCTGGACTCACACTTCACAATGCATGTAATTGTGTGTCTGTGTGTCTGTGTGTGTGTGTGTGTGTGTGTGTGTTCACTTTTCAGACCAGTCTCACTTTCACACACTTGTACAAACAATGCCTTCAACATGTGCAAATGACTCTCTCACGCACACACACATTCTGAGAGCGAGGGGAAAGTAGGTCAGGTGGGCTTTAGCCGAGGGAGTTCGGTCATTTCCCCCCCTTTTTGCGGCCTAAGTGGTCTTTAGTAGTGGAAACCGGTCAGAGCCCAGTTAGTTCAGCTTCAGGTCATTGTTGATCCTGAAGTCACGCATCTTGCAGAAAGTTTCTGCAAGCTTCGGCTTCAGCTGGAATTCAGAATTCCTCCGATCACGTGAGTCCGATTTGGTTTGTTTGCTCCAGACGGCGGCGGAGACGAATGGCTTTGCATGTTTGGGATGACTAATGAGTCACGGGCAGGACGTTTGCTCAAATCAGAAACTACTCCACTGACTCTTTGCTCAAGTTTCATCTGCTCAAATCCCTCCTCGCCTCTGTTTTTAACTTTTATACCATTCATAAAAAGTAAAAATTCAACTCAACACTTTTTGTGGTCTGGACTGCCATTGTGAAATCAGGAAGGTATAACCTGCAGGGTTCAAAGGGAGACGTTCAAGAAGGAGATGATACGTAGATGCTGGCGACGTTCCGCCTTTGTGTTTGCATAAACACGGTGATGCTGGTGTGGCCGGTCCTTGTATTTGTTTTAAATTGCCGGAGGCGTTTACAGGACAAGCTCACTGCAGGTGACGTGACGGGACAGCAACTGTGAAGTGTTCAGTGACATTTTAGCCCATTTTCTGTGTAACTCTCATTATTTTGGCTCCATTGTGTATCCGACCCAATAAACCGGCCAATAAACTTGTGAAGTTTCCAGTTATTTTTCCTGAATGATTAGCAGTAATCATGAGAGTCAGCTGCTAGTGCCATGTTAAAAAACCAAAGCAGAAGCATTTAAGCCTTAGATCCTGATCACTGTTTGGAGTCTTGGTTGATTCTCTTGTCTAGTATTTTTTTTTTTTTTTAATCAATGAAACGTTGGAAATAAACTAATTAACAGCTCATTTAAGGTGCTGCAAGACATAGAAGTTGTAACCTACGTACGTAGTATACGCTGGTGTGTTCGTCAGTCTGGCTCACCCAAACTCCAGTCGATGCTGTGTCTTTTTTTGCCAGTCGGGTTCATTTTTGTTTCCACTTCCTGCTTCACTTTCAACAATGGCGACTGAAACCTTTGCCGAAATTTCACAGAAGATGAGTCGTACAAATGTTTGTATCTCTGAACCTCCTCAGTTAACCTTTCGCAGAACGAGGTGTTCCATCTTCATTGATCCAAAGCAATCAATTTCAAAATTGCGGAGTTGGAGAAGCAGCCGGAAATACTAAAGCGGAAACACGCTGCTACCAAGTGGACCAATCACAGCTCTTGTTACATTTCTAGGGAGGTGCACGTCAGGCAATGGCTTTAGGGTCTGCATAGGGTCTGGACTGCAGCTCTTCCTAGCCTCCTAGCAGATAGTAGCTCTTACCCAGTCTGTTGCAGAATGCATGATCCAGCTGTTGGCTGTTGTTCAAGTGCAACTTCTTGTCTCGGACACCTGAGGTGACATCAAGTCAGCTTTCGCGTTTTTGTCAGCTTGGTTCTTCCTTAACGTGAATCCCATTATTTCTGAGAAATAATTCCAGATTTCAAGGTGAAGTCTGCAAAAGTTGATCAAAATACATTTTGCTGTTTAAGATCAAATGCAACAAAAGTGATGCAAATCACCTCCAGGAGACGCAATGAAGGAAAAGTTTGATCAGAAGAAAACAGATCAAAACTTCTCAGGGTTCCTACACAAACTCCAACTCCAACTCTTCATATGTTGTTTCTGTTTCTAGTTCATTAAACAAACAGGAAACTAATGTAACTGAACCCAAAGGCTGATTATTTAAAAAAGACTCGTTTTTTCCACTCTCAGTAGAAGTGAAGGAGTCGCCTGTTAAAGGTGAAATAGATCGTGTTACAATGGTTCCCTCGCTTAAACAAAAACAAAACAGAAAAAAAAAAAAAAATGTTGGCCCCACGGAGATGCCTGATGAACGATGGCGGGCTAAACCCTGCCTCCCTTTTCTGTGGATGTTGCGTGTTTGACTCGGTGAGAAGAAAACAAGGAAGCTGCTCGGCAAGCATAACTGAGATTACAGCCCGGGCCTGTGGGATTCACAGTCGCTTTGTTCTGCAAACAGAAAACAGCCTGAGAGCCTCCTCGTTCAAAACACAGCTCAGAGACAGAGAATTTATTTTTACTCTTAGTCATGCAGAGCTTTTAACTTTCAGACTGTGTTCATGCTCCTTTCAGCTTCTAAAAGTGAGATGGTTGTCAGTCCTGTTCTATTCTTAGATCCTACGTGGTGTAGGAAACTCACCAACAACCTGATGGCCATCTCTACCTTTGAGCACATCTGTGCCCCGGGCCTGATGATGAAGCAAAATGTCTGCTGCCTGGATGGAAATGTTCCCACTGAGAGGCAGGAAGGTGGCTAACAAAGGCCTGAGTCCAGACAGGAAAAGCAAGTTAGAATTTCTTCACTTCAAAGCTGTCTGTTTTCAAAGGACTTCTACAAATGTCTTGCTTTTTCATCCCCACGTTCATCTTTTCATGCCAGCACGGGATGAGTGTGTTTATGTTCTCGTTGGAAGGTTGAAAGCGTCTCAGAGCCAACGTCCTTTTCACCCCGTTGTTGTTTCATGTGGCCGCCTTGAAACGGGAGCCCCCCTCTCGAAAAAACCCATCTCCTTGTCTGTAGCGGGTCCAGCGACCAGGTGCTCCGAGAAAACCAGGAGCTCTTCAGCTGAAATGTGCCAAAGGTCAGCGTGTGCAGGTGGCTGGACCGCTCGGGGTTTTGCTTTCTAATATGTACAGTTTGGGAGAGTTCATCCTCAGTGGAGAGCACCAACATGTATAGAGCTTTGGTTTCTTCCTGTGACGACTCTTTGGCGCCTTCAGACAGTTGTTCCCTTGTCATTTTTAACTTGCCTTAAATATATTCTGCTTGGGGTGTTTTAGACGTTGGCAGAGGAGGAGGAGACGCATTCAGCGGTGGCACATAATCACAGGACAGGGTGTGCTGGGTCGACCAGTAAAGAGGTGAATCCACAGGTGCAGGAATCATGACTCAAGCCTTTTTTGAATAGACTGGAAGGATTTTCATATTTACAATTTGGAGCTTGTAAAGTCAGTGTTACAATAATTCATTGCATCAATTAATTTGCATCACTTTGGACTTTGGCTGATGTCAGGCTGGTTATAAATGCTGCACTCTCGTGATTATTATGACTCTGATATGATGCAAATGCAGCAAGCAGCAACCAATGCAAACGTTAATGGGCTAAGTTCCCTAAGGGGCGATGCAGACTACAAGAGCTGTGATTGGTCCGCTTGGTAGTAGCGTGTTTCCGCTTTGGTATTTCCAGCTGCTTCTCCATCTGCACAATTGGAATTCTTTGTTTTGGATGAAACACACTCAAGGAAAGGTTAATTGAGGAGGTTCAGAGATACAAACAAGTTTCAGTCGCCATTGTTGAAAGTGAACGCACGACTTAGGCTACGTACGTAGGTTACGGTGTCTACGTCCCACAGAGGCATAAACTCTGCTTCTATCCTGTTACATGTTGTGTATGACGATGGCATCTAATTCAAAATGAAAATAAGTTATCTCTCTGGGAACAAAGAAAGAACGAGATGATGAGTCTAGTCTTAACTGTGGAGGAGAGACGTTTAGATGAAATCACTTCCACTAGGATCACGTTATTTTTGTTATTTCTTTGAAGTTTAACATTAGCTAACTCAGCTAACAGACCAGTGTGTCCAGCTGTGTTGAACATGACCAAGACAGTTTTGCCTAGAGCCCCAACAGACTCTTTAATCAACTCTGCTTGTGGCCACCTCATGCATCATGAACTGCACGTCAAACAGGACGATTTGCTTCTTCTTTGAGTAAAAAGCCTACGTATGTATGGGTGGGGGTTGGTTGGTTTAACTGGCATTCAGTGGATTGTGGTTGCTGTGACTCCAAAATCCTGCATGAGTGATGCATTCAGTGGAAGACGGAGCCTGAACGTGTGCACGGCTCGTATCAGCTCTTGAAAATGTTCTATTGTTTCTCGGAGCAGCTTTCAATGCAAAACACCTGTTTTCTGCATCAGCCTCAAAACCGAACTCGGCCGCCGCTGTTGAAAATTCAGGGGGAGTTGTTGCATTCCAACGTTTCCTCTTAAAGACACATTTTCATTTCATTTAGTTTTCTCTTTCTGAGGTTTAACCGGAACACATTGTTTGTTTAATTGTTTTCAGGCTGTAATTATGTGTACAGTGCGGTCTGATCTCGTCTGGGCCATAATTTTTATTTTTATTTATTCACATGCTGTTTATTCCTACACTCCTCGGATAACTCTTGGCTGCTCATGACTCTTCTGGGAGGAACAAATAAAACGGAGCTGGGAGTTTACCCAGGTCAAAGTTCTCAATTATCCTGCAGTTTATTTAACGCTGGCGGCTCAACGCACAGCTGAGTCACAAACATGGTGAACACACACTGTCACCTGTGAACGGCGTGAATCATGAGCCTGTACTGTGAGCGAGTTACCAGAACAACATAATGAGAGCTGCTGAATAATTAACACGGTGACTCAGATGCTCATCTGAGCCCGGAGGGGGCCCGCTGTCATCAGGGTTTCATCAGAAAGAATAAATATCTCAAGGTTTGTTTGTTGATGGGCCGCTCATGGCGTCCGACATGGTGCGTGATAGTGGCTCTTATTGTATTAGCTTGACGGATTTCCATTCATTATTGAGTCTTTTATTGCATCAATGAAAGCTCTGCTGCTGCCGTCTGCATTGGAGTTTAATTGAATTGAATTTTCATTATTATCTCAACAGAGCTGTCTTTAATTTAAACTGATCAAAAGACAGAAATTGGAAAATGTTGAAGCAGATTAAATGTCAGATACCAAAGTCTTTCCTTTTTAATATTTAATCATTCACCGATTGCCTAAAGATTATTTTTATATCCACACAATGAAAATAATGAATATTGAATTAAGTTCTTATGTTGATATTTTGTCTAACGTAATTGTTGTGTCACACTGTAGACTCCTGAAAGTAGTAGTAGTAGCAACTAAGTAATAATTACTTCTATTTTCTGGTAATAAAGAGATAAAGAGATAAAGAGCCTTTATTTGTCATTATATCATACAAGTATCATATAACGAGATTGCATGGTCAGACATGGAGGGTTGGTCCTGAGCCGCTGCACTCACGCGCGCCGCCACTAATAGATAGTCAAGACATACACCGATCAGGCATTACATTATGACCACCTCCCTAATATTGTGTAGGGTTAGAGTTAGGGTTGCTCATCAGAGAGTGGACATGGGCCTTCTGAGTGTGTCCTGTGATGTCAATGTTATTCACTTCGCCTGTAAGTGGTCATAATGTTGTGGCTGGTGGCTAAGCTAAGCCCTACTTAAAGCGATCTGATTGGCCCGGCAGATCTTTGTGGGAGCATAATCAGTTCTCAACGGAGAGAGTCTCCTCCTGTTAGCAAAATGAAAACACAATTTTTTGGATGTGATGTATGATCCTGATTGAAGTATTTTGAATAATCACTCCGTCGGACTTTTAGTGGATCAGGGAGTTGCTTCTGGGACGCCTCTTAAATAATCTGTGGCGGGTCCTAGGCTTTATCTAGGACGGCTGTGGACCGACCGACCTCTCTGCCACCAAAAGTCACAGCAAGAGTCTCCAGTGACGACAGGCAGAAGAGTCTCCAGTGACAACAGGCAGAAGAGTCTCCAGTGACAACTGGCGGAAGAGTCTCCAGTGACGACAGGCGGAAAAGTCTCCAGTGACCTCCTCGCTGTTGGACTCTCTCCCTTGAACACTGGAGCGTCACACGCCCTGCTGAGTCAGCCAGGTTTCATTGACAAACCCCGCAGATTCATCCAGAAAGACTCCAGTCGAACATGTTCAGGCACTAACATGGCCATGAGCAAATTTTATGGACGATTGAGCAACTAAAAATGAAAAGATTTCAGAATTGTGAAAGCCTGTCTGGGTTCAGTCACTGTTAAATTCCTCCATGGTTCTATCACCGTGGCTTCCAGGGAAGTCACGGACTTAGCAGAGGGACGGCGTCTAATCATCTTGGACGGCGTCCACCTCCTGCTGAAGTGAGATGAGAAAGTAAAGGTTCTCACTGTGTGTGATAATGGACGGTGCAAGAACGAGAGGAAGCTGTTATTAGTATTAGTTACACGCTGCAGGGATCAGCTGTGACTCAACTCTCCTCTGGTGTCTATCTGGCTTCTAAGACACATGTCCTGAATCTGACAGTGCTATAAGATATTTCTTGACATTTTAATGCTATTAAACTAAAGTGCGGGACGTCTCGCATCCTAGTAACAAATATAAATAAACACGTGAACACGTTGTCATCTCGTCCAGGAACGCTTGTGTTTGCTGACGCAGCTCTTCTCCGTGGCTCCTCTACATTCGCTCTTATTCCAGTCGCTGCACAGTCCAGAGCTGTTCTCAACTCATGAAACAGTCTGTTGTGTTTTCCCCCTGGTGGTTTGATTGTCGTCCAACCAAAAAAAAAATAAGAGTTTCCAAGTCTGTCTCGAGTCAGCTGCAAACTAACATGGAACCCGCCCTACAGCTGCTCTCCAGATCCACAGTGACATGCCTTTTAATTATCCACCGAGCAGCTGAGGACGATCCTCAGAGCTTCGTCTCCCACAACTTCATGCCTCTGAAGTTTTTGAGAATGTGGCGTGGGAAGAGGTTGTATTTGTTAAAAAGGATTTTTTTTTAAACAAAATAATTGTACAGAGCTACATGTCTGGTAACGTCCCAGTCTGCCTCGTCCCTTTGTCAAAATGTTTCTTGATAACCCGACCGCTGGCGGGAGGACGATGGGACGATGGGCCGATTAGCAGCTGCTTCCTGTGGAGCCTCCCGTCGACACCTCTGCTCACGCCCGCTGACACCAGATTGTTGCCGTGTGACGTGACCCCTGACCCCTTCCTGACGGTTGCTCTGTTAATTATTCAGGTCTACCAGGTGTTATGTGGAGGAGGCGCTGTTAATCATGTAGAGGAGATAATCAGCCTGGTTACACTTCTACCAAATCATCTTGGAATAGCAACGGTTCTTTTTATGGTTTTTCATCTCTTTTTTTTTTTGTTGTTGTTGCACAATATTGATTTTGCATGCAGCAGTTTAACAGTAGAGAACTACAGTATGTATGAGAATATAGTGTACGCTGTAGTATCCTGATAAACATTGCATTCGTACCTTAGTGACACTAGATTATGGAATAAAGCTCATTTCAGATACATACAGTAGTTTATGTTCTGATAAAATATCAGTGTTTGCTGCTTCAGTTTTCCATTTACCTGCAGGTTTATCTGATCCTCAGGCCGTTTTTTAGTCAGACTTTATTTTGTTCTTGCAGCTTGTTCTTGACACATCAACTGGGTAGACCTTTTTTCTTGCGTCGTGTCCGTCAACTATTATGCGATTGGTCAGAAATTGGAAAATGGAAATGCTAGCGGCCACTCTGTGAGCTCGCAGATGCTAATATTTGCAGTGTGACGCTAATCTCTCCTGGGCAGAGGTCATCATACTGTGTGTGGGTGCATGCTGAAGATACTAAGAAAAGTGCCTCTTGGCGTCCGTCTCACGCATCGCCCACAATAATTATGAGGACTTCCCCGGGGTTCGGCACTTGAGTTTCTTACAAATTTCCCGCTTCTCGCTTGGTATGGAACAAGCTTTACTAGGTTGAATTTAACCTTGCAACCCTGAACGAAGCGCCCCGGGCATCGATTGCATCGGGCTGAGACCATCCTCTCTAACTCTAATTTAAAAATAAGTCCAGTGTATAATCCAACATTTCCTTGCCAGATTCTGGCTCCAAATTCATAAGATGGCGCCGCCTGTATCCCCGGGAAAATAGCTTCAGTTTTGCAAATGCAAGGACGTGGAGAACATCTGAACGCGCCTCTGCTCTCCATGTAGAGGGAACTAGTCAGGAACGGGTAATTGATAACGTTGCTGCTCTGAAAGAGAGAATGCTGTTAGTGAGTAATGTCGTTTAAATAGGGAGTAATTCTATCACATTTCTTGTATATTATATTCATTGCACATGAAATGGTTTGTGCAAATGGCAAAACTGCCCCAGAAATAACCACTCTGGCATGACAACTATGCGCCCGAGAGATCAGCTTTGATTGCTGGAGGGGAAACTCCGAAGTATCTTGAGCCGTTGCTCGGTCTGCTTTGTGTGCAGCATGAATACTGCACCGTACGCCAGAAACCGTTCTATAACCACGTCCTGAAAACGGCTTCATCCAGAGACCGTCAGACTCAGGGACGGAGTTTATTGTCGGATTACTGCAGACCATGAAAAACGAATCAACAACTTTATTAATAATACAGTCGGCAACTCATCGCAGCGTCTGATTGGCTGCTACTAGTCCGTGTGTTTTATGGCTGCCGCGCTACATGTTCATGTGAATGCAATTAGTCACAGACCATCCACAGTAGAGCATGTGTGTGTGTGCACAACCACCGACTTCCTTTTCTCCCACAGTGCTCTGGGCAGATCGCTTAATTTTATTATTTTACAGAGAAGGAAGATTCTGCATCAGAAATGATCCACAATAGATCGCCCCAGCATTTTTAATAAAGAGGGAATAAAAGCACCTTTCACTGGATTATAAAAAAACGTAAAATGTCTTGAACTCCTGCCACACACACGCACACACGCACACACACACACACATACACACACACACACACACACACATGGCTTCGTTTAACCCTACAAGCAAACAGCCGTGTCTCACGTCTCCGTCAGGAAAGCTGGAATTGGGCTGTTTGGTGTCTTACAAGCTGAGTGGGTGTGATTAGGCTGTGATTGGACTCTGTTGTTCTGCTGCCACACCAAGCAGCCTCTGGGTAGGTTTACTTCAGGTTGCATTCATTTTGATGTTGGTTTTTAAGGGAGACTCCTGTGTATTTATTCAGATACGCACACGGAGCAGAGTGCTGCAGAAGCATGGCCCACCACCCACGGTTCATTTAGTTTGGTATCATGGATTTCAGGCTTCTCTCTCTCTCTCTCTCTCTGTGCAGGGTAGAATCATACGTGGCACCGCTCACTAAGCTGGGTGGTTAAGTGGTATGTAACATCTAATTAAGGTGCATTAAGGTCTGGAAATTCAATAAGGAGGGAGCTGAAGTAAAAGCTGCAGTTAATATGACAGATGATGTGTGCGTTCCCCACAGACGGAGCTGAAGCTCTTATTCTCCTTCCTACAACTCCAGCAAAACAAATGCACGTCAGGATTGAAACAAGTTTCCTGACTCAGCTTGACGATGTAGGCTCCAGTCATAAGTGGATTAAAGAGGAATTTGGTTCCAAAACAGCCCTGAAAGTAGACAAGGAGAACCCAATTACTTGTGTATTTGTTTATTCAGGAAAGTGAGCCAATATTACATATCTGTGAGTTGCACCTCTGCCTCATCCCGCCTGTGAAACATGGAGGTGGTAATGTCCTGGTTTTGTCTGATTGCATGTGTTTTCTGGAGTTGTGGTTGTGGTCACGGCCACCACACATTTTAAGCATAGACTGTATGTAAATATGGACAATACGTCTCCACTTCCTTGCATTGGCCAAACTGATGCTATTTTCCCGAGAAAAAGGGGCGGCACCATCTTGCGACTTTGGACTCACTGGCGTTTACGTTTAATTAATAATAATGCGCCCTGCTCTCCCTCCACCAGTTAAAAAGAAATGTCGGATTATACGCTTCACGGAGCAGTTGGCATGGCAACCTGTAGTCATCACGATGTCACTTCCTGTTTCTATAGCGTCAAATAAGTAGCTAAAATGAGATTTATCAGAAAAATGGACACTTGAGTATACATCAGTATTAAAATAACTGAAAACCATCCTTGAAAAAAGTTTTTTTGACGTGTATTTTTAGTTTGGCCCAAGTCTGGAGGGGGTGGAGCTTATGACAAATACTGCGGCCAGTCACCAGGGGGAGCTTTACTTGCTTTGGCTTCACTTTCAAGCTAGGAGCTATTCCGTTGTCTATTTTTATACTGTCTATGGTTTTAACGTGAAGTTCTGTGGAATCTATTGACTCCCTTAGGGAGCCTCGAGTGGATGATAGAGGAACTGCAGTCCTTGACACTTTTATCTCGTATGATTGCTCACTCTCATGCTGTTTGTTTTGGCATGTGTGTTTGTGTGAGGTTTTCCCACACCTTTTTTTTTTTTTTTTTTAAGAAAAATCAACACGGCAATGTAATCAGTCAGTTCCCACAATTCCCTGCTGTCACTCCAGCGCGTCCAGTCTTTCAAAACTAAATAACTGCTTGACTGGCGCTGATTGGTTGCTCACAAAGGCTTTGCGAGGCGATTGGTTCTGTGCTGCACGCTGGCAAAGGTTCAAGGTTCAGTTTGCACTTGTGTACTTCCTCTTGGCTGCGTTTTCCAGACAGCAGTTTCCCACTAAACATATAGTGTTGTCGCTCTCTATTGTGTTGTCACCGGCTGTCATCACAGAGGAGCGCGGACAGATTTACTCTTTTTTTTTTCTTAACCCCTTGTGGAAACCGTAAATCTCCCGAAGGTGAAAATTACACTGTGCAACTGCCATCAGTCATGTCAGAGGAAAACGTTTAGGCAAATTATCAGTCTGACACGACAGCCCTGTCTTCTTACCTGACCAGAGTCGCCCAAATTCAAAAATACACAAGCGTTCATCATTTGAAATTTAGACGGTTACTCTACTTTTAACCCCGGGCCATAAAAATAAAGGCAGCCCTCTCTCCACAAGTTAATAATTAATCCGTCCAATCAGCCTGCGAGCCACTTATCTCTCAAAGGCAGCGCTTAGTAACGTCCCACACAAAGGGGACGTGATAAAAGCGTCTGTGTTTGTTTTTTACATCTGAACGAGCAGCTTTACTGTTGACATTTGGAATCTGGAACGAGTTAAGTTTGAAATCCAAGCCACAGAATTGAGTTTTAAACAATAACGATGACAGACTGATTTCTTTTTTTTATAGCAGGCTTTTGAAATCGCTCGCCGTTGGACTAATGAGTCGTGTAACAAAGAGAAGCATGAAGCACACCTGCACTCAAAGCTTGGATAAAAAAAGGCATCAGATAAACCACGCGTGACGAGCTGCTTCTGATCCCTCGTTCACCTTTGTTCCCCCTAAAGCAGCACTTTCAAAACTTACCAGGGTCACTTTTTTTATTTTCTTTTAAGCACAGCCGTCTTTTCTTCTCAGCCCGGTGTTTGAAGGAGATGGCGTGATGAGCATGTAGGGCTTGTGCAAACAAGAACTAGATAATCTGTTCCACTAGGCTGATGAAGGGCGTGTAGGGGGAGGGTATCTGTTGGTGCACGGCCACAGTTAAAGCTTGGTGTCATTTGAAATGCTTCAATAGGAGTGGACTGGAGTTAGAAAGTTGGTCTGGAGTCTCTCCGTTGGGAACTGATTCAGCTCCTGCAACGATGTGTCAGTTGCAGTCAGATCATTTCGGGGCGGGGCTTAATGTGGTGATGGACAGAAGAGTAACAGTAGTCAAATAGTCAGTGTATTGGTTGAAACAAGCCTCATAATAAAATCAAAATGTTGTGTTACCTGACTGTGATGAGAGTCTGGCTATCGTTAATTAGATATTAAATAGAATTTTAGGGTTGATTTTGAATGAATTTCTTTATAAATGACCTTTTAATATAATAAAAACTACAACAAATTTTCTTTTCAGAATCTAAAACATGGTTCTGAGCCCCCGTCCACATATGAAGCCGTTTGTTTTTTCTGTCCATCTCTTCGTAGCTGATTACTAGTGGAAGTTCCAGGCTCAGGTTTCCTGAGTAACCCTCTTGGGTATTTCCTATTCCAAATGGTTCTGGGTGAATAAGCAGAGCATGAAAAGTGTATGAACCCTGCAAGCTCTTCTTCCATAATACTGATGCTCCAAGGCCTCTATCAACATGATGGATTTGGTGGAAGGAACCAAAGTCGTGGAAGGCGTTTTTTTTTTCTTTGCGGTAAAAGTTTGGCGAGTCATGATTAGGGGCGGGAGCCAAATACTGGGTTTCTATTTTTACAATCCATTGGAATTGCAAAGAAGATGCTCTACCTCTGTGGAATCATGGAGAGGAAGAAGTGATCAGAGGCTTGGCTGCAGATCACGACACCAGATAAAAATGATAACCTTTGCAAACAGTTTAAATTTCTGATTTGATGCAAGAAGTATTTCCCTTTAACTGCATCACAATGAGGTTTAATCAGTTGCTCCCATTGGTTGTGGCCTCAATCACGTCTCCTTTAAAGCCGAAGTCAGTTCAGATTGGTTCACGTCACAACTCGCTGAATTTCATCACCATCCCCCGGTCTCTTGACGCCACATTGCTGTCCCTCCGATCCCTTTGGTGTCTCTAACCCTAACCCTAACCCTAATAGGCGGTTTAGGCTTACTCTACACAGGTCCGCTTGATGGTAGCATGTTTCTGCTTTGGTATTTCCGGCTGGTCTCCATTTCCGCAGTTTTCGAATTGATTGTTTTGGGTCAATCAAGATGGAACACCTCGTTCCCCGAAAGGTTAACTGAGGAGGTTTGAAGGTACAAACATTTGACTCATCTTTGGCCAAATTTCAGCAAAAGTTTCAGTCGCCATTGTTGAAAGTGAAGCAGGAAGATGAAACAAAAATGAACCTGATTGGCAAAAAAGACACAGCGCCGACTAGCGTTTGGGTGGCGTTTTTACAGGACGAGCCAGAGTGCACAAGTATAAACGACTCGGTCACGCCGTTTATGTCCCGCAGCACCTTAAATGAGCCTTAGCCCTGATCTCTTTAAACGGCAGCACTGTGGCTGGACAGATTCAGTGCAGACACTGATGGAGGACTGCAGCTGTTGGTGATGTTTCTGTTTTGAAGCACAACTGGCGTGGGCGAGGTCAAAGTTCAACAACGACGGCATGGTTCTCAGATTCACCTCATTTGTGACATTCTCTCGAGAGGACTTGACTTTATGTGCAGTTTCTACTTATCCTAGATGTTCAGGAGGGTTTCTCCTCCAGAGCCAGCATGCTCTCCTAACAGACAGCAGCTGAACGTCTGAGGAATAAATACAGGCTGAATCACACGGGGCCAGGCGTTCGCAAGAGCAGCAGTGTCATCTGTCAGAGAACATATCAGCAGTTGTGTCGAGTCACAGTTTTAGTGCACAAAAAAAAAAAAGAGTTCACAGGCTGTCTCATTGGAGGCTCTGATAGAGAGGATGGCCTGGCTGTGAGCGAGCACAAGACTCAGTTTGTTACAGGAGAGGAAGTGGAATCTCTCAAACAAGACAGCTGCTCATTCCCGACCCCGACGGCGTACGAACGCTCCCAGCACAACAGATCCCCGTTCTCCCAGAGCACACAGCACCCTGCTGAGAGAGCATTAGCCACACATGTCGAGGTTACGCAGGGAAAATACACGGAGGAGACGGGTCACTGCTTCGGTGTTATTCCCAGAGCTTTCGGGGCGGGAGGTTTGTGTTGGTGTTTTGGTCGTGGCCTGGAGGAGGTGTCAGGATCGAGACAAAGGCCAGAGAAGAGCTTCTCTTTGGAACCTTGACAGACACAAATAGCAAACCATAATATTTAGTCCCACAAACATCATTTTCTGACAGTTATATATATAAACTTTGATTTGATGAAAATGTTGCAGACGAGCAGACTGTCAAGTCACTGCCCTCAGAGAAGGATTAATGTCACAACAAAGAAAACAAAAGTTATTGTGAAGCTTTTTGTTCTCCACAGCCAAACCTTTCTGACAACGTACTCTACTATTAGCTGAAATGCTAGGAAGCTAGAAAGAGCTACTGTTAGCTGGCAGGCTAGGAAGCTAGGAAGACTACTATTAGCAAGGAGGCTAAGAAGCTAGGGAGACTACTATTAGCAAGGAGGCTAGGAAGTGATACTGTTAGCTGGTAGGCTAGGAAGATCTACTATTAACTGGAGGCTAGGAAGAGCTACTATTAGCTGAGATGCTAGGAAGCTAGAAAGGACTACAATTAGCTGGACGCTTAGGAGGCTAAGAAGAGAGGAGGCTAGGAAGCTAAGAAGAGCTCTAGGAGGCTAGGAGAACAGGTTTCCAAAGTTCCGCCCTCAGATAAGGATTAATGTCACAACAATGAAACCAAAACTTCAGGTTATCATGAAGCCTTTTGTTCTCAGCGTCCAAACATTTCTCCTATGTCATTATCATTTTGATTCCCATGCAGCACCTTTCCCACTTTAATAATCCGGTCTGTCCACGTCAGTCATACCCTGACTCTGCTGTGTGAGAGAGTTTACTCAGGTTTAACTGGAACCAGGGGCTCCGAGGTCTTTCTGGTGCAACAGCTGGACCTTGATCCACGGCTCCCAGTCGAGACTCTTAAGTGTCTCCTAGCTCATGTGTTGACATGAGCTCAGCAGAGCCCCCTGACCCCCACCCACACCCCTCCCATCGCTTCCTTTCATGTTCAGTGTGACCGGAGAACATCGGTGTAACTGCACATGTGGATTTTGTTTTTAAAACTTATTTCTTACTTCTTGGTATTACTGCATCCTGGAAACCAGGATGTCTTGTAGCGGAAAGTTGTTCTGGAGTCTCCCCGTTGGGAACTGATTCAGCTCCTGCAAAGATCTGCCAGGGCGTTCGTTCGAGGGGCGGAGCTTAATGTGGTGATAGAAGTAGTCATCTGAGAGACGTGGAGTTGAATTAGTTTAAACAAAGTTGCTCTGATTGGTTGGAGGACTATCCAGTTGCGTGCAGATGAATTTTTCTCTTTATTGCCTCATAATGAAACCCAAACTGGGTGTTACCAGACTTTATTCTGATAAGAATTTAGTCTGGCTACCCCAGTTTGGAACATATGTGCTGACTGAGTTCTTTCTCGGTTTGTTATCCTTACTTTTTTTCTTCTTTTATGAACAGAAGTGTGGTTTTCATCCATTAACAAAGATATGCTGCCTGGTACTTCACTTTCTTCAGAATGCCGGAAAGTACAAACATGAGCTTCGATGCTCAGAGTTGAGGCAATCACCGGTGATGAATGAGGGAGAGGAGGTGAATCAGAGGCTTTTGGCAGCGAGCCCCACTTTAGAAGTAGGCCAGTAGCTCTGTGGGTCAGTGTGTGTGGAGGGGAGAGAGAGGGGGAGAGGGAGAGGGGGAGAGGGGGAGAGGGGGAGGCGGGACAGAGTAGATTAAGAGAAGAGGGGAGAGAAAACACAATGAGATAGTGTGCCACTGTGGGATGCCTCTTTCTCTTCTTTCAGCAGAGACGGTGGACGGCACACGCAAACAACACGGATGACTGTGTATGCGTTTGTGTGTTGGGGGTCTTCGGGGGTAAAAGAGTCTTATAAAGTGTGCCGGTGGGAGGAGGCAGACCCCTCAGTCTCTTTCTCAACCCCGATGCGAGCATCAGATTCCTCTGGTGCTGCACGTCAGGAATGTCCATACGCTCGCTTCTGGTGCTGCAGCACACGCCTTCTCTTTGTTGCACGGCACAATGGAACATCTTCCTTTGTTTGGTTCCTGTTTAGAGCATCAAAGAGCCCAACGTCAGCCTCGGTCAACATCAGACAGGGCTTTCTGTTGCACATTAAACCTTTTATTTAGAGGTTAAGCCTTGTGTTGCTTCTATATTTGCCTCGTTGACAACAAACCCTTTGTTGCCCGTCTCATCTCTCGGCCTGTTCTTTTTGTTTCAGTTTTGCTTCTTGTCTTGTCGTCGGGACAGACATTTCATTTTGAGGCTAATAATCAAAACAATAGCGAGAGAAAGTCCTTCAAATCAGTCTGGGGCATCCTGAGCCTCATGCACCAACTAATCTCAGTAACCCAGACTGCAACCTGAGATCTTTGCTTCTTTACTTCCTGCTCCCTCTCCTCGTTTCTCCAACTTTCTCCAACATCTCTGAACCAGAATGCACATGGGGATCACAGATCAGAAGATCAAACTCAAATCAGAAGAGGACTATTTTCTCTGCCAGACCTCAGGTGATACAGTGGGGATCGAAAGAGGAGCTCCTTTTTGAGTTTCCTCAAGGTGTCGCACCAATATCTCTGCAGCGAGTCGCTTCCCTCTGCAGAGAGGGCGGCCGGGTTTGGAATAGCTCCCCTCTGATCCTCTGCTGACACTGCAAAACCTGAGCCTTTGTCCGTGGGTGTGAGTTTTGTTTTTTGCCCCAGCCAGGTGCCCCCTCTCTGTCAGAGCGAGGGCTTGTGGGTCAAAGGTCATTCATACGCCCGGTTCAGAAAGGGGAGGGGTATCTCACAAAAGCGCAGCGCTTGTTTTTTCCATTAGCATTAGCCTGTCACGCTAATGAGCTGTGGCACATGTGGCTATGCGATTAAGAGGGAATCCACTCGAAGGGCCCCTCGGTTCTTTAAGTTGGAGATCACTTCAGTGCTACTGATCTGAGTCCGCCTAGTAATGGCTGTCTGCAGTGAATCCCATCCAAACATGTGCAGAATTTGTAAGAACATGCACTTTTCCAAACGTGTGCCATCATTTTGATTTATCCAGAACCAACACGCAGCCCTCCAGACATAACATAACAAAACTCCAAATTCCTCACATTAGTGCTGATGGAGAAGTTCTCGTGATGAATTCTCCAGCTGTTTGCGTGGGAGAAGCACTGTAACATCCACGAGCAGTGAGGTCAGCAGGTATACAAGTGTTTTCAGGCTCTGTGGTTCTGCGGTCGGTCCCTAAGAAGCACCAATAAACGTGCAGGTTTACCGGCCTCCTGGGCGACGGCAGCCTGCCTGCAGGAAGAGACCTCTGAAACCCAACACTGCAGGGCTTTCATGAGACGGAAGACCACGGAAAGGTCAACGTCTGCATTCCCATGGCAACATCCGAATGTGTGTTATGAGCAAAGAAGAAAATCTAAAACTACCTGAGCTCTGGTGAATAATATACACCGATCAGGCATAACATTATGACCACCTTCCTAATATTGTGTAGGTCTCCCTTGTGGTGACTCATCAGAGAATGGACATGGGCCTTCTGAGGGTGTCCTGTGGTGTCTGGAAACAGAATGTTGTTAGTGAGGCGCCTTTGAGGGGAGGGGCCTCTGTGGATCATCCCACAGATACTTGATCAGTTTGGGATCTAGTGAATTTGGAGGCCAGGTCAACACCTTGTGCTGTTCTTCATGTTTTTTTTTGAGTTGTTCCTAAAGTGTTTTTGTGTGTGTGTCTGTGTCAGGCTGCATCCTGCTGGGGATGGCTGCTGCCATCAAGGAGTGTCATTGCTATGGGGTGGGGGTGCCTGGTCTGGTCTAGGTGGATGCTACGAATGCCAGATCCAAAGGTTTCCCAGCATAACACTGAACTGTCACAAAATGGTCAATGTTGTTTACTTCTCCTGTCATGTCAGGTCATAATGTTATGGTTGATCTGTGTAATTGCTTAAATATGTTTTTTTGAGAAAGCTGATTCATGCATGGCAGGCTAGGAAAACCCACTAAGTGACTGGCTATGAGTACATCAATATGAATCATTGTCGTTTAGCTAATTTTTTTCTCACAGAACATGTGTTGTTGGTCTGGTTCTGTGTGACTTTGATAATTTGAGATGTTAAATCAGATCCCAAGTAATGTGTCAACACACTAAAGTGACACAATTGCAGAAAAAAACAAACTAATTAAAGCAAACTTCCATCAGTTTCGTGGGTGGTGGGATTTCTGGATCTCTTCTGGGACCTGGTAGACCAGCACTTCCTGTTTTTTGTCAATGGTGGCTTTGAATAGAGCATAGGTCGACGCAACAGTGATACAATGACAATGTCGAAAAGAGGAATAATCCTCTGCAATGCTTCACTAACGAGCGGTTTTCTTGTTTCCCTGCAGGGTGACCGGGTGTGGCTACGGGAGGATGAGCAGTACCTTCCCAGCACCGTGTCCTCGTGCTCCGGAGGCGTCGTCGTCTTCGCCACAGATTACGGCCAGGTAAGGACCCCCGACCAAACCTGATGACGTGCAACGATGTCCAAACAGCTGAGCACTGAATCCCATTAGAACCTCTCCTCCTGTTTCAACTTGTCTTTAACTGAAACCAACAACGTCACTACTTTTGGTTCAGAGCAAGCGCCTCTACCCGTTGACAGTAGATCAGGGATTCATTGTCGTTGCTCCTGGTGTTTAATCTCTGGTTAGTTTACCTCACTGTTACTAAAAAATAAGAAGTCAGAGATGTGAAGTGAATGTGAGGGAGGGAACAAAGCTTCAGCTTAACTTTATTTGCTAATAATAACTCAAGAAACCAGAAAAACAACCTGTCACAAGACGAAGAAGAACAATGAGTCAATTGTGTCAGATTCCTTCAAAACAAAAGATGGCTTTACTTTTCTTTTTTTTATCATTTGATCATAATTCACGGTACGTTGGATGTGGTGAGCTAAGAGAAATGAAGCAGCCAAGAGGTTGAATGTTCTGCCCTTCCTCTCCTGACCCCATCGTTCCCACACCTATCCTGATAGGAGAGGAGGGAATGTTTAAAGAGATCTACTCATACTTTAGGATAAGCCTCAAGAAAGCGGTAAATCCCTTAAAGCCCATATGGTTCTGCTTTGCGTCTTTTGATCCGTTTGTTGTCAAAACAGCGGACTCCGAGGAGGCTGGAGGACACATGGAAGCAGTTGTCGCCGGGTTTTATGCGTGTTTTCGGGTCAGTTATTAACAAGTGACACGAGTGAATCCATCTCTATAAGGCGTTACATTCCACAGACGTCTGTTGCTTTTGATTAATTTGCTGATTTGAGTCACCTGGACGACTAAGCTACCAGCAGACACTTATATAAGGATTGTTTGGTACAACGCTGCTCTGTTCTCAGCTGGTTTACAAGAGATCTGACCCAGAGATATAGACATGAAAGAGCTGCAAGCATCACTTATATAAAGCTGTTTTTCTCCAGTCTGGTTTAGCCAAACTCAAAACTGGTCACAACCTGAACTGATAACAGTTTGATTTCATTGTGAGGCATCTTTCAACTGATACAGAGGGAAAAATATACCTCGACTGCACACAAATGGATAGTCCTACAACCAATCAGAGCAACAAAGTACACTGATCAGCCACAACATTATGACCACTGACAGGAGAAGTGAATAACATTGTCCATCTTCTGCTGGGAAACTTCTGGACCTGGCATTCATTGGTGTGGATGTTCCTTAGACATGTAGCACCCACCTAGACCAGACCAGACCAGGCACCCCCACCCCACAGCAATGGGGTGGGGGTGCTCCTTGATGACAGCAGCCACTTTAGGAACAACTAAAAACTAAAAAACATGAAGAACAGAACAAGGTGTTGACCTGGCCTCCAAATTCACTAGATCCCAAACTGATCAAGTATCTGTGGGATGATCCACAGAGGCCCCTCCCCTCAAAGACCCCCCCACTAACAACAGGACACCCTCAGAAGGCCCATGTCCATTCTCTGATGAGCCAGTCTACAAAATATTAGGAAGGTGGTCATAATGTTTTAAAAGCGGTTTTGCATGACTGGAACCAAAGCCTTGCATAATCTCTGCAAATAGTATTTTATTCTTTGCTTCTCTTCTTCCAGAACATTCATTCGTTTCACCGGCTCCTCAACCTTGCAAATATTGATTGAAAAGCTGCTGCACATAAGTTATGAAACCTTCAAGTTTGCATTTCAGAAGGGCAAATATTTAAACTCGTTGGTCCGTGTACAGTACATTTCCACTGTTCCTTCAGCGTCTACCTTTCTTTTTTTGCGAGCGTTCTCCCAAAGCTCTGGTGTGAAGCTCTGAAACAGCTGCCTAATGCACTAAACTCATATTAATCCCATATCCTGCTGACTAAACAGCGCCACATGTCCATATCTTGCATCGCTCACACTGCTAACTGCCAATCAGTGACATATATATCGCTGCTTCGCGGTGAAAGCTTTCCTCCGGTTAGCTCGGGGAAACTTTTTGGCATTGGAGCGAAACTAAACTCAGAGCCAGAGGAGTCCAGTAAAAGCCTCAAAAGCTGCAGAAGTATTTAGAGCAGGTGCTTCGTTTATCGTGGCAGGTAATCAGTTCCTTTTACAGGATTCATAACTTCCAGGAGTTTAACCGCCGCCTATTCTCCCGTTTAACCAAAGCCTTTGAAAATCAAGGCCAACCAACAATAAGCGCGAGCCTGTTTGGGCGGATTTACTCTCGCCGCCCTCCTGCGCCCGACAGCTCCAACAAAGGACCCCTGTGCCGGCGGTGAGCAGCGGAGGGTCACCGGCGGAGGACGGCCTGTAAATGTGAGCGCTGAGGGATTTAGGGTCATGTTGAGCAGGCGTATTGTCCTGAAGATTTACTGGCAGATTAAGACATTCTTATCTCCTGGCTCCTGCTCGCTCGCAGACTCTGTTAGATCTGTCGGGCCACTGAAGCTAATCACCCCTCCAACTGCACAGTTTACAGTCTGAAGCCTCGGCCACAGGACGGTTGGCGAGTTGTAAACAGAGTGTGGGTTTTACAACTGAAGGCCTGGAGACCTAATGGTTCACTAACAACATAATCAACAGCCTCAGCTTTACTTTATTTTGGAGGCTAATTAACGGACGTTCCCATGCTGATATGTTAATCTCAGGTAGTAAACAGGACTTTGTTGGGCTGGCTGCAGGCTCACAGAGATGCTGACTGGTTGAAACGAACAGAACCACAAATAAAGTTCAGTTTGAATCATTGGCCCTGTTCAGACTGTGCTTTAACAAGGTTGCAAGTGTCCAGCTTTAAATACCTGTGGTCACCTGGTACGCCATTTCCCTTTCTCGACGCTCATCTTTATTTTTTCTCTCCGTTTCTTTAGGCTTCTTTCTTCTCTCCTAATTCTTGTCAAACCTGTCACCCTCAGTCAGTCCAAGAGCTTTCAGATGGAGGATGGATGTAGATGTAAGAAGTCGCAGGTTCAGTTCTTGTTTCGGGCTCTCTCTGTGATATTTGCCTTTGAGCAGAACGCTCTGAACCGAACCTCCTCACCGTGGTGTTGCACTGACCAGCTGTGCGTTGGTGTTCACGCGTCACATTGTGCCCTTTGTTTCGTGTACGTGGATATGCATAGGTGTGCTTTGTGTGTGTTTCCGCCCGCCGTCTGCCGAGCGCAACCGGAGACGCTCGTCACCTGTTCAGCTTCGGAGCAGATGTGTGAGGACGGCCGGTTCCAAACTAGGACCCCGTCAGTTTTCAGGGTTTCCGGTTCAGACATAGGATAGATAAAGGATAGATGAAGGAGATCCAAACCCAGACTGACGGTCACGCAATGTGAGACGACTGTTTACCTGCAAGCAAACCAATCAAACACAATACCACTGCCAGTCCGTCGCCTACAGATCCTCTACATTCATGTTTTCCACTCAGGACGTGTCCAGATCTTAGCTTGTGATTTCATAGCATCCAGACCACCAGGCCGTTTGCTTAAAACTGACTCAGGATGTTTCCGTACATGAGCTCCAGGCAGTGGTGTCAGGTCCAAACATCGTGCATGTGTGACAACGATTTGATGTCAGAGACAGGGCCTCCCTGGTTACACATCTGCTCTTGTGTCAGATTTCGTTGGATCCTTCTTTGTGTTTTATGTTCCTTTAAACTGAGAGCATTCAGAAGTTAGAAGAAGACAGGTGGGGAGTTGGTGCTTAAATACTAACATCTGATGGATAGATAGATGGATATATAGGTTTCAGAATCATCTTTCTCCCTTTTCATGATAGATTTTAATGTAAAACACTGATGTGTGTTAACTGACTTAAAAAAAAAAAACAATCACTGATGGGTCAGATGGGTAATCTTGTCATTAAATCGTTGTAATCTTCTACCCATATACGAGCAAGTAAAGACCCGTTCATCATTTTGAGGTTTGCTCCAGGCTTCGTGGCTCTAAGTGGTCTTCCGTGGTCTGGTCGTTCGCTGTGAGTCTGTCGGCCACCGAGGGTCGCAGGGTTTCTCTCGTCTTGCTCGGGTTTCAGTGTTTTTGACGGCGCAGACAGTCTCCTCCTCCTTCGCTGACTGCTGGACAATGCAGCGGGAGATGAATGGTGATTCAAAGAGCAGCTGCTGCTTTTGATGATGATGATGATGATGATGATGATGATGGGTGAATGGGGGGGGGGGGCGAGCGAAGCTGGAGGCGAAAGGAAAGCTACCTGTCCTACTGTCTGACCCAGAGAGAGAGAGAGGGAGGGAGGTCTCAGCTTTCCATCTGAACGATGAGGAGTTTCATTCCTCCTCTGACCAAACCTGAGCCATTATTATTAAATGTTACAGACACAATTAGAGACGTTCACCGTTCTACACCTGATGGAACGTCCTTCTCTGAATGTGATTTTTGTTAAGACCACAAGGATACGACGAACGCAACCCATGCACCAACAGTTGGAGGTTGGTACGTTTAGGTGCATGACAGCCACGACTGCAGTGCTACTCTCCAAACCTGTAATCAGCCTCCGGAGCAAAATAGATAAATAAATAAATAGTGGAATGCTTCTTTAATTATTAACTGGAGCTCAAGATATTAGACTTTTTATCATTGCTACATCGGTGATGTCAGACTTTATTCATCCACACAGGAAATTGCTTGGTTACAGTTGCTCAGTTACACATAATAAATAAATAAAAAACACTCTTAAAGACCACTAGAAGAAAAATAGAGAAAAGTTTGGATAATAAAGAACAGTAGGAGAAAGCTGCCCACTTCAACAAACCCAAAGTGTTCTGTTAACAGGTAATGTCACTAATTCAAAGGCTGATTGTCTGAACGTAAATGTGAATTCACTTTCCTGATCCATATAAGTAAGAACAACAGAGTTTATCCGGACTGATCCAGGAACAGAGCCGGTGGATCCCCCCCTTCCCTCCGCGCCCCCGCCCTCGTCTGAAGTGATGCTGTCTAATGGCTTTGTTTCACAGAGATTTACTCCTGTTAGCATCTGTCGCTACAGGCTTAGCGCCCGGGCCCCCGCCGCTTTGTTTTCCATGCGTGGACCCTCTTCGCCCGTCTGTGCAAAGACAACTGGACCTATTAGAAACCTAATTAGGTCAGAGTCCGAGGACAACCTGCGCTCCGCTTGAATAGAGCACAGAAGGCTTCCACACGTTGGGGCTGTTTTTACGGGTTTGATCCTCTTAGTTCCAATAAAATCATTCTGCAGGAACACCTTTAGTTTATAAAACAGTATTCTTTCAGTTAATTTGTTTCCACAAAGTCTGCTTTCACCAGTTTACCTTGTCGGAACTTGTTGTCCCCCTTGTTGGTCTAGGGGTTTGATCTCACTTAGTGTTTGGAGCTGTGGAGTAGTGGTGGAGTGGAGTATCGATAAAGTTGCATCAAGTTGCACAGATCCGATGGTGTGAACACTACCTTAGGCAAAGGAACAGTAGTACATCTGGTCAGTTTTCTTTTTTTAACTGCAGCAGAACACTTGAAAACACTTGTGAACACCGTTACCAAGTCCTAGCCAGGAAGCCAGCCTGAAATCCCACTAACCCACAAAATCTTTTGTGGTTGAAACTTGGTTTGGAGTCTCTCCATTGGAAACTGATTATGTTCCGGCAGAGATCTTTTGGGCCAAACGGATGATTTGGGGCGGTTTGATTGACAAATGGCTCTAATTGGTTGGAGGACTATTCAGACGCTTGCGGAGAGATTTTTCCTCTTTGTTTGTATCAGTTGAAGCACTGATAATAATTAGATCCTCTACACTACCTGTCCAACTGTCTTCAACAGCAGGGTTTGCCAGACGGAACCCACAAAGTCTGTGAGTGGTTCTTCTTATCTATTGTGCTGCATAAGAGTAAAGGCTCTTTTAGAGTACTATGGGCCACAGACACCGTGACCTACATACTTAACCCACGGCAGTGTGAGCCATTTATACTTGTGTTTGTATCTCTGAACCTCCTCAGTTAACCTTTCCTCCATGTGTTCCATCTTTATTGATCCTAAACAATCTATTAGAAAATTGAGATGGAGAAGCAGCTGGAAATACTAAAGCGGAAACATGCTACTACCAAGCAGACCAATCACAATTTGACGCAGAAGTCTAAACCACCTGTAAGACGCAGTGTTTTAAAAATGTCAGACTATTTCTTCAGCCTTCAAGCATTAATCCTGTTAATGAGTGGATACTGCAGGAAGGGACACAAAAGACAAATTTGCTAAAAGCTTTTTTAAAATATTCCGGAGACTTTTCATAATTTATTTGCAGAGAACTGTTGAACTGTGAGTCCAGAGTCAGAGTTAACTAACTTTCCTCTCCGGAGCTTCAGGACTGACTGTGACTGCAGTCTGCTGGACTCTCACAGAATAGTTTGAACTTAAGGTCATGATATCCAGGGAGACGTCTAAACCTTGTTTCCAGGCATTAAAACAAAGCCGTCAGAACAAGATGGCACGGATCAGAAAAGACGTCTTAAAAAACATTTCCTCTGACGCGTCACCGAATGAGGAATGTGAGAAATGAAGCCTGACAGGATGCTTGGGGAGGGATTTGGGGTGTTAATATGTGTGCGTGGTCGGGGGTCAGATGTGATTGACTCCTCAGACAGAGGCCGCCTTTCTTTCAGAAGAGTCGCCCTGAGCCTTTTGGCTGCGACGGCCGGCGAAGCAGCGACAGCCGCGGCCTCTGAGTTCAGTGTGTGGACGGCCTTTCGTTGGTTATTCCCTCTTCATCCCCCTCTTGGTCTCCCTTGTTCATGTCTATGTTTTTCCAGCCCGCTGGTTCAGCAAACGATAAAAACGATGCCGTACACACATGTTAGCTTTTTCACCCTCTGGTATTTTGGTTTTTGGAGTCACTAGCTCTTATTAGAAATATGTATCTGCTTCTTTAGCGGCTATGAGCTAGACATCTACACAATCACTCAAAGGCACCATATTGTAAAACTTCTACAGTAGCTGAGCTCATGCAAGAGGTGCAGGAGGTCACGGACAAAGATTAGAATGGACTGAAATATCTGGGAAATGCCCGTACTGGATATTCTTTGTGGTGGTGTTGTTTGTGGAAAAGGCTGAGACAGCACTGCTTTTGGCTGCTCTCGTTTCTTTTTTCCATCCAGAAGCCAACTTGGTTAAAGTTTGATGGAGCAATACCTCACTGGGACATTACAGTAGTTTTAAAAACAGCAGTCAGACGAGGACGAGGACCAGTAGGACGGAGCTCGTGTCCTTCTAAATGAAACCAGGCTGGACGTGTCCGCTGAGAAGGTTCGGGCTCGTTCTGGTGAAGCCGTGAGATCCTGCGGTGATGGATCATTGTTTCCAGCAGATCCCCCTCAGCCGTCCTGCAGGCTGCAGACCTCCTGCAGAGCCATGATAATTAGAGGTCTGCTCTAAATTAACCTCACTGGCTCTTCCTTGTCGGAGCTGGACCGTCCTGTGGTCTGAGACAGTTGGCACCGAGCAGATGCTACTGAGCCTCCGTAGAGAAGTTTGAAGAAGTGTCTTTTTGTCCAAACAGAAGATATTCTAGTCGATGTTGTTCTCTTTTTTTTATACATAGATATTTGTTCCTCAACTGGACTCGTAGAGTTTCTTGAAGGTGTTTCATCCAAGTCTTTATAGTTTTCAACTATAAAACGTCTCATAAATCAACAAAAGCTATGACGGGGCAATTAGGGAATCTAAACGAATAGCTCCTTAAAAATAGAGGAGCTCAGAACTTGAAATTCGGTCCACCCGATCCTGGGACATGTGAGACTTGTCCAGTGAAGACACAGTCTTCCTGCATCACCAACAACCGTGGGAGAAACGGCACCTTTGTAAACGTTTTTCACCAAATTAATTAAATGGAAATTCCAGGATCGCTTAACTAGCTCTAGTATCAAAGAATAAATATGCATGGCTAGCAATTGCTAAAGTAAAACTAGCTTTAGTTGTGGTTTATTCACCTGTTGGCATGTCAGATTAACCAAGCCTGTGACAGGATGATAGCTGTGCACGGTACGTTGACATACAAATCTGGCTGCAAGTTCTTACAATGTCTGATTTAATAAACAAACACTAATGAACCTGTAGAAGAAAAAAAACAGGATTGGAGCCAAGAAACACTCCTACCTTTGATGACGTCAGTAAACAGACTGAAGGTCCCCAAGGTCCCACGCCAATCAGGCAGCAGCAACACAACAGAAATCACGTGGCAACAATTGGCATTAGTGTTCTAGGGTTAAATTACTGGTGTGGAGGTGGGGTTTAAATATGAAGATCTGTGGCTGTAGCTGATCACGAACTCACATATTTAACAGCCAGATACTTACCTGTAGCTGACATTAACTTCTTGGGGGACACCGTCTTAACTGAAGACTCAGCTGAAACGTCTTCAAGGAACTCTACAAGCCCAGCTGCTTCAATGATGTTGAAGTTTATCGTTACAGTTCGGCAGCATCTTTCACCCCATCCTGTTTACTGCAGGTTAACCTGAAAAGCTAAAAGCTGTCAGTCAGAGAAGAAGTCAATAAGAAGATAATAATTTCAATTATTTGATATAGAAACAGACAAAAATGTAAATGAATGTCCTGAGCATCGTTCATGTCTCATGGGGGATTGCATATATTCCCGGTAACCTTTAAATACATATCCTAAGACAAAATATCCTCTCCATCAGATAGATTAGTTCAAATTGTGACTTCTTGTTGCAGACTTTAGTCTTTCAGAGGCTTGAAGACCAAATATTCCAAAAAAAGAAAGAGTCCTCCTCATTCTTTAGATATGTTCACATCCTTCATCAAGTTTAATGAGAACCATACTAAGCCTGGTGGTAAAGGCTCCATGTGAGGCCCCCAATGACGTTTTGTTGCTCAAATCATAAATGCATTATTAAAGTATTTAAAGTTTAAAGTGTGCTGGGCTCTTGAACTCCTTCTCTCAGGGCAGGAGCCCCCCCCCCCCCTAAAACTTTAGAGGAGAATTGAAATGCTTCATGAAATGAGAGTAGACAAAGTGGGTTTTACGTCGGTATAGTAAAAAGTGAAATGACAGCAGGCCATCACACACTGTGCTCCTAGTGTTCAGTCGTTCAGCCTCGTCCACAGGCGTCGTTGATAAGCAGCAATCTGCTCAAACCTTCGTCCAGCATCAGCTCAGAGATTCAAATTCACCTCCTTATCTGCCGTACGCCACCTCCGTGACATCATCTATGAGCAGAGAGGAAGTAAATGCTCCTCTCATCATCAGACAGGCTGTTATCAGCACTTTAATACAAAACTGTATCAATTATTACATATGAGCTCTGGATTAGGAGTGTCGTCATATCAACTGTTATTTTGCCAGAGTTGTGTAACACGGCTGCTGTATCATAAAATCTGATGGACACGTGACGCGTTTGTGAGCAGTGGAGACATCTGATTTACATGAAGGAACATTTGAATGTGGTTCTCAGTCTCTTTGTTTCTGTGTTCAGTAAATGTTCATCACAGCAGGAATTCTGACCCTTTACCTGCAGCGTTTTCTTTCACTTTCCTCCTCTGCTGGTAACATGAGATTAAAAAACCAGTCAGTCGTGATATTACTTGTTGTAAACCAAAGAGTTTCTGTTTGGACTTGAAGTTTCATCCTCTTACGGTAAATCCCCCGTCTGGTTGAGCCAAACTCCAAACTGGTCACAATATGAATCTGATAACAGGTTGGTTTCATTATGAGGCATCTTTCAACTGATACAGAGGAAAAAAATATACCACAATCAGCCAATCAGAGCAACAAAGTACACCGATCAGCCACAACATTATGACCACCGACAGGAGAAGTGAATAACATTTAAACCATCTTGTGACAGTTCAGTGTTCTGCTGGGAAACTTCTGGACCTGGCATTCATTGGTGTGGATGTTACTTAGACATGTAGGACCCACCTAGACCAGACCAGACACCCCCACCCCATAGCAATGACACTCCTTGATGGCAGCAGCCATCCCCAGCAGGATGCAGCCTGACACAGACACACACACAAAAACACTTTAGGAACAACTAAAAAAAAAACATGAAGAACAGCACAAGGTGTTGACCTGGCCTCCAAATTCACGAGATCCCAAACTGATCAAGTATCTGTCATAGACCAAACTGACGCTCTCATGGGACCGCTTTACGGAGCGGTTGGCATGACAACTGGTAGCCACTATTATGTCACATCCTGTTTCTAAAGCGTCAAATAACTAACTACAATGAAACTTATCCAAATAATTGACACTTAAACATACATCAACCCAAGTCCCATCCACTAACATGGAGGGGGTGGAGCTTCTGACCTATACAGCCACCAGGGGGAGCTCTACTTGATTTGGCTTCACTTTCCAGGAGCAGTTCCGCCATCCATCTTTATACTGTCTGTCGTACAGAACTGTTTTGGAGGCACAAGACAAGAGAGACCTACGCAGTTTTAGGAAGGTGTTCATAATGTTATGCCTCATCGGTCTATGTGACATTAAGCAGTTAAGGCAGTGGTGTCAAACCAGAAGCTCCATTCTGGGCTGCAAGAGATGGATCTACAAAGTGCACAAAGTACATTTAAGGCAATAAAATCAATAAAAATAACTGCTATTCCTAATTTGTCCTCTAGGGGGTTGCTCTGTTTTAGTAACAGTCGAAACTAAACAGCAAAAGGCCTCAATGTGCAGAAGTTACACTTATTTTTCTTGAGGAATTTGATGTTGTTCATGATTGACACCTCTCAATGAATCATTCTCAACTAATTCCTTAATCGCCGTTCGTCCTTTAAAGTTATTTCTTGTCAGTGTCTTTCACAACAGACGCTATAGCGGAGTCTAAACAGCTCAGCCACTTAGCTGGCGCTCAGATCATGAGGATGACGACATCCCTGTTTACTCTTCCGTCTGTCAGCGCATGAACCCCGTCCAAATCTTCTGTTTTTGCCCTGCAAGGCTTTTCCAGAGAATAGTCAGTTCCCAGCGGAGACGTTCCAGACCAACTTTCCGGCACAAAAGCGTTTGTAGCTGGGGAGGTTGGTCCAGCTTCCAGGCTAGTAAATCACAACAGAACAACACCTGGACTTCTACTCTGGTCTGAATCCATCTATGTAGGTCATTTTAACATCATGAGTGTCTGGCAGCTTCTAAGAAGAGACACCCAGCTGTTTATGAACGCTTCCTGACACGGTTCAGCGTCTTTTCCCAGATGTTTTCTGTTACGCATCATTATCATTATGTGACATTAAAATATGCGCTGGCTGTGAACAGGCTCAACGTCATCTGTGTGTTCTGGGAATTTAAGAGATTTGCTTCGTTGCAGTTCGTCCCTGATAAGAGAAGAAAATAAATTAAATAAAAAATAAATAAAAGTTCACATTTCTGAAATGCTGCGGTGGTCACGTGACCTCTGTTTCATTTATCCTGGAGCGGCGTGTAAAAATAAACCCAGCTTCATGTCAGGCCTCCAACTCGTGAATAAATGACCCAGGACCTGAAGAGGAAGCTGACACGGACCAACTCCACAGTAAAGAGGCGCTCAGGAAGCTGCTCCTGTGCCATGATGAATGTTTTCCTGTCGTTTTTACGCCGTATATCACACCTATACTCTTTGACTAACACCTCTTTCCATTTTCTGGTCCAGGTCTACACCTACAAGCAGAATGCGCTCACCAGGCAGAAAGTGCAGCCCATGCACCCCAGCAGCATCAAAGGGGTGGAGGACATGGCGACACTGGAAGACCTCCATGACGGGGCCATCATGCACAACCTCTTCCTGCGTTACCGGCAGAGACACATCTATGTGAGTACCCTACAAGCCTTATATACACATATACACCAATCAGCCACATCATTATGACCACTAACAGCAGGAGAAGTGACCAACATTGACCATCTTGTGACAGTTCAATGTTCTGCTGGGAAACTTCTGGACCTGGCATTCATTGGTGTGGATGTTACTTAGACATGTAGCACCCACTTCAAGTATCTGTGGGATGATCCACAGAGGCCCCTCCCCTTAAAGGCCCCTCCCCCACTAACAACATTCTGTTACCAGACACCACAGGACACCCTCAGAAGGCCCATGTCCATTCTCTGATGAGTCACCACAAGGGAGACCTGCACAATATTAGGAAGGTCTTGGGCGTCTTGAAAGTCGGCGATGTTTCCCTAAAAATGGCATCAAGATTTTAAAGAAATGGTTCCAGTGAATGGCGTTAACAGATCAGGTGTGAAGCGTTGGTTGACTTGATCTGATCTGTGCACGATCAGCTCTGACAAAGCATCTGAGTCACATAAGGGAAACGATCCTATCAGCACTCTCAGCTGAGTTTGTCACTTAACGGCTCTCTGCAGGAATCTCCCTTGAACGGGTGCAAGTTACATAACAGCAGCGATAACCGTCTAGACGCGGCAGATAAGCGAAGGAGACAGGCCGGTCCCACGGCTTCCCTCCGCTGCCAGTCCATTCTCCAGAGGCGGGGATGTGAAAGATTTCACGTCCTTCCGGCAAAAACTGAACCGCCGGAGCTTCTTCTTCTTCTTCTTCTTCTTCTTCTTCTGCTCCGTGCATGAATATACGACTGTCTGTCAGACGCTTGTGGTATGCAGTGATTGCACTCATGCTCCCTGTTGGTAACCTGTCAAAACAAGTTTGGCTTTCAGCCTCTGATTTATGACACGAAGCCCAGAGAGAATCTGGAAGGAGGTCGGCTGGTGTGAGACGCACGTGAGAAACGGACCGAATACAAACTGGAAACAGATGCAGCAGGTTGTCGTTGAGTGGGTTTAGGAAATTTAAACCCTTATTTTTATCAAATTATAACGATGCACATGAACAACATTAGGTTTTGCACAGTTTCTACTCAGATAAAGAGTTTAATAATCCTTTTCCAAAATAACATTTAAATAAATAAAGCCCTTTCTAGACCTAGATTTAGTTTTTCTGTAAATATGATTTGTAGTCCGTGCATTATTTTAAACATTTGGCTCAAAATCTTTTCTAATTTGTAGATTTGCTCAAACCCGTTTACTTTTTAAATGCTGTGTCGTCTGGATTAAATTACAACTAAAAGGCAAATCTGCAAAATTTGGCTTGAAGCTAAAATATAAGAAGTCAGATTTAATAAATGAAGATACAGTACGTGCTCCAGACCGGCCGACACTGTTCTCTTGTTTAAGCCCACACTGTGAGATGTGAATGCATCCGGCTAATCCGCCGCTGTGTCACATGTCCAGTGTGTGTTGTTGCCATTTGTTTTTTTTGTAATAAGATTTATATTTGGTGAGGTTTTGTCTGGAAATGGTTTTGTGAGAAAGCAGCCATTCGGCGGCATTCCAAGTCTGAGCTTTTGGCCGCTCGGTTGCAGATTTATTCTCAGGGTCGCTGTCACGGCTTCTCAGCTGGTCCGTCTCCCTTCATACCTACTAAAACAACCGCTGGTTTCTCTGTCCACGCATATATATATATAAAAAACTAAATAAATAAAATTCCATTCTTTTACATCCGATCTCTATTTTGAGCTCCTGTGGTTGACATGCTGCTAGTTTATATGCTGCTATTCTGCAGCCTGAGGCAAACATGAAGAACATAATGGGAGCTCCCTGCTCAGAAGTGTTACAGTTTGATGGATTTCATTTCAAAATACAGACATACTTGTGCAGGTCATGGTGCAGATTCAACAAATTCTCCTTTAATTACGCTGAATTAACAGCGTGTTTATGCAGGTGGTCGGATCCTGAATTAAGTTATGGACAGGACTTTTAAACATTACTGCAAAGAAAACAAATTCAAGTTCATTTATAAGAGTGAGCCTACCCTCAGTGTATTTGCACGGTGTATTTGAGGAGTTTTAAAGCGTTGCCAGGTTGTTTCTAGCGTTTCCACGACTGCAGCGTTGGCCGGCCGAAGAAAAAGCGCAGGTGATGCAGCGCAAACAAAGCGAGAGGGTTTTTGAGTCCCTCACAATGACGGGGTTGTTAAAACCTGGACGGGCCTTAACGGAGCTCCTTGTTCGGAAGCCAGGAGCCACAGGCCGCCAAGTGAGGCTGAGGACAGTCGGAGTTTGGGTTTGTCTGGTTTTAGAGGCTGGCGGGAGGTAGCAGGTCCTGGAACAATTAGGAGCGTGTTAGCTATGGAGTAGAACCACAACGTTTAAATGCTGGAGGAGAAGAGGGAAGCTGTTTCTCTCTGTTATCTGTGATCATCATGGTTTTATCTGTTTGCCCTTTAAAGTCTCAACACTTCCCTGTGTTACTGAGGACGTTTTACCACGTGGGCACGGGAGATTCAAGTTCTTTCAGCTCCTTAGCTAAAAGGCTAGCGAGAAGCTCAGTTTTTGGCAAGTAAGTTATACTTCAAACTAAAGTGCCAAACTCAGGGGACGTCCTCATAGGCCCCTCCCACTGCAGCATATGTCACACACGATAAGCATTGTGGGAGATGGGGAAGATGGACAACAAGAGGCACTTTTTGACGACCGTGTCCGTCGGATCACGCCGTTCATTCAGCATGCACCTAAACACAGTATGAGATTAGCAGTCACACTTTTAATATTAGCATCTGGGAGATAGCGTTTCCACTTTTCCGCATTAACCACGCCCACTTCCAATTTCTGACCAATCGCAGGATAGTTGCCGGACACCACACGAGAAAAAAGTTCTCCCCGGTTGATGTTTCGAGAACAAACGGCGAGAACTCCCAAATGGGGGAGGAGCTAGAGGAGCTAGAACAAATTTCTCGCTTCTCGCAGACTTTACTGAGGACGTTTTACCACATGGACAGAGCAGATTCTAACATTTCCAGGAGCTTATTCAAGTTCTTTCAGCTCCCTTGCCAAGTTCGCAACTAGGTTAGCAACTCCCGCTGGTGCTGCACACTTGTCCCACTGCTCTGCTAGCTTAATTAAATGATGTTATACACTAGGTAAGGCTAGCCTAGCAGCATTCAGTTAGCTATGTAGTATTATTATATAATTCCTAAGCTGTTGCCATGCCTAGCTTCTTCTTTAAAAGGTGGTGCACACAATGTCTCCTGCTGTCATTGAAAACTTAGCATGCTGCCACTGCTGTAGTTTAAAGTAATGTCAGTCACACAGCCGTGCTTTACACTTCTTCATCAGTTCTTCACTCAGTAAGTAGAAACTCTACAAGCCCAGTTGCCTTTCTTCAGCGTTTTTAGATGAACCATGACCTCGATGACTGAGAACCTTCACAGACTTCTCCGTCTTAACTCTTAGGCTCTGAACTAATATTAGATATTTAACCCTACAGCTCTTCTGGAGTTCTCATTGGATATTTTCAATGGAATGAGGAAGGAATCGGGCAATTAATCCTCCAAACTAATCAACAAGAGCCGTATACAGATGTTTTCTGATCTGATGTGTCTTGTAGCAGGACGGCGACATTTTGGTTCTGCCTTCCACTAGCGCTACAGGCCACTGTTGGAAAATGTGACGCTGGGATTAAAATTTGGTTTCAGGGAAAGAGCAATATGTATTCAGCTAAGGTTAGAGGGGAAATGAATGTGGTTTTGGTTAAACACACTACTTTGTTAAACCTAAGAGACCTACTTAAATTTAATTAAATTAAATTACTAACTTGGTAATGTTTCTGGTTTGGTTAAAACAATAGGTTTGTTTTCCAGATAACCAAATCAACACCCACCTCAGTAATGTTTCTCCACACTGTCAGATCAAAAACATGTTGACATGGCATTTCATCTGACAATTCAGGACTATCACAGCTTTCTGTTTTGTTAACCGTAAAACTATTACACCTTACAAACGATGTGAACAATTCTTCTTCTGTCAGAAATAGTCGATTAATTCTCCATTAATCAACTGCTTCTTCTCTGAAAGGGTGCAGCAGCAGTGGCTCAGCAGGTACAGCAGGTTGACCATGAACCAGAGGGTTAGCACTAGTTCAGACACCGGTGTGAACAAGTTGGTAAATGAGTCATTGTGTTTGTTAAGCACTTTTAGCACCAGTAGGTAGAAAAGAACGTTTACAATCGACCAGAAGAGGAATTAATGTTGATGATTCACCCTAGAATATGTATGACCTTGTGTCACACTGTCCTTCTTTACACAGAGAACTAATTAACCTTCAGATTAAAGAAAAAGCCTACTGCATGGTTAAAAAGAAAAAAAAAAAACAAAGAAATATGTAGGCCAAACAGTTCCCGTCTCATTTTCTACTTATGGATTAATGAACTAACCTGACCCAGCACTTTCTCCAGCAAAACAAGCCGGTGACAAAGGCCGCCTTGTGCTTTCCGCACGCATGAGCCACGGTAACCTTTGACAAATGCCATCTCGTTACTTTAATCACATCTGAATGCTCCCGTATGGTCGAAATTATCCAGTCAATTCATCACAGTCTACCAATCCCCACCCTGACGGGACTTCTTTTTTTTTGTGAGGGCCAGGAGCTGCAAAAAGAGGGAGAAGGAAAATTAGAGGAGAGGTTTTGGCGAAGTGGGTCGTGGTAAACCGAAGGGAAGGGCAACAAACATGCTGCTGAGGCCTGAGAGCCAGCAGCTGGTGGGAGGTGGGTGACGTCGCTTCATCCATCTTTATATACACTCAGCGTAAATAACACTGACATGCACCAGTGCCAATGCCATCGTACTTGCTGATTGGCCAGTGTGTACCGACACTCATGTACTACTGGTAAATTTGATTTAAAGGAGCTCATACACGTCATCTGAGAAGACTTGGAGTGGGATTAGTTCAAAACAAAATGTCTCTGATTGGTTGGAGGACTGTCCAGTTGATAGTGATGATGAGATTCAAGAGTGTGGCTTCACCAGGCTCAACGTAAACTCTCTTTTGCCATCTCTGTTATTCTGAAAGCGCTGACCTTTAATAGTACACTTGAAAAAATTAAAAAGAAAAAAAGATGTATTATGCATAAGTCTGATTTTAATGTAACCTCCCTATATTTGACTCCACCTGTGGCCTGCAGCAGGTGATCTGACTGCATCAGCAGGAGAAGATGTAGATGTAGAAACCTACTACTGGTTGTAGTTGTACAGAAGCTGTTAATACTGCTTCTCCTACTATAATGACTTAGTTGTGACCTGAATATGGTCATGTGTATGGAGAACACTTTAGTTGTACGTCACAGCCGTCTGAGAGTTAATGCAGCATCCAGTTACTGCACGTAGGCGTCTGGATGTTGTCACCGTATGTTTGTTCTTCCAACACAAGGAAAAACGTCTGCTCATGAACAACGAGGCCAGAGAGGTGAAAAGAGTTGAGTCTCTTTTTATGTTTCTTGTTTTTCAAACGTCTTTAGAGTCTTTAGAGAGATGGTATTTAGTATTATATCAGTTTTATCAGCGCAGTCTGGTTAATACACAACCTTTTTTTTTTTTTTTTTCGTCTGTCGTAAGAACGTGTGTCAGTGCGTGATGGGAGGTGATGTACAGTTTTAATCTCGCCTTCACCATTCCTGTGTTTTTTTGGAAAAGGCCCTGCAGTGAGAGGAAAGGTGAGGTGACGCGCTAATGCAAGAAGTCAGATGCATCAGAGCGAGGGGCCCCCCATGTCATAACCTGTCAGGGGCCCTGAAATTCCTCAAAGGACCCCTGCAGACTTCTGAGAGAATTAAAAAGGGGGAAATTAATGAGTTTAATTAATGATAAGATGTTTGGTTCAATACGAAACCCTTTTCCTGGTTGGTTTACAGACTATTTTCTAGGGTAGATTATTATTTTCTGAAACATTAAAAACATTTAAATGCTTGATGCACTCCTTTGCTCATCAATGATTTAAACTATGGTGTTTAAGGATGAATCTGAAGCTTTGACAGTTGGAGAAATCGCACGACGTCCTGTTAGGTAGACGTTAATAAACCAAGCTTGCATGTTGAGCACCTGGACATGAAACATGGTTGTTACATGAGTTGAATAAGACCTGATGGACTGACAACAACGCACTTTTCTTCTGAGATGTTTTAACACACACACACACAAAAACAACCTAAATCTATCAATGCATGTGTTTATTTGTTTAGCTGACCCTCAACCAGAGGACTCCTAGAGCTTGGACTATTTCACAGCACCCGTTACCTCAGCTGGACTCTGTCCACGGCTACAAAACTACAGTATTTCCATATATTGCGTCATATGTTCTTATATTGAACCAAATATTATTTTATTGCTTTGTGTTTTTACTATATTTGCGAATATTCTTCATTGATTCTCTTCTGTGAGCGTGCACGAGACAAATTCAGACTTTTTGAATTCTGAATAGGAAGTGGCTCAATTTAAAGGTCAACACTGGATTAAACTGAGAAGACTCTGCTTCACTCAGCGTTTCAGTGTTTTCTGTTGGGTTTCATTCTGCTCGTTTAGCTCGAGAGAAAAAAAAGATGTTTGGATTTTAGTTCAGTTCCATCAGAGCTACTTTACTTTAGCGTTAGCATTACATTGTTGAACAGGGAATTCAGCCCGGGGGCTACCAGACTGGTCTGTGTGTGTGTGTGTGTGTGTGTGTTTGTGTGTTCAGACTTTAGCTGCTGTGATTGCTACCAGCTGTGCTGTCGACTGGTGGCCTCACTCGTCTCCTCTGCAGATTCCAATGGAAGCACACACATACACACACACACACACACATTTGCATGGCTATCTTTTTAAGGACATTCGTTGACACAATGCATTCCCTCACCCCTTACCCTGACCCTAACCAGCTCAGCTAAGTGCCTGACCTTTACCCGTACCTTAACCATAACCTAATCGTTACCTTAACCCTCAAACAGCCTCGTAAAGAAACGAGGACCGGCCAAAATGTCCTCGCTTTGCACAAACGTCCTCGCTCTGATGGTGGAAAAACTCAAATTGGTTCTCAGAAGGATAGCTGTACAAGAGCACAAACACACAGTCAGGGGTCTTTGCCTTGGTCTGTACCCCTCAGCCCCTCTTCTTTAATTCACACTGACTATTCCCTTTTCATCCTTCTGACCAACTCTTTCTGCACACACGCTCACAGGAGAGTCTGTGTCGGTGTCAACACTCTGCTGGGGAGCAGAGGGACGTTTCCTCCCTGGCTATTCAGCCTCTGTTAACACAAGCTCTTTGCAGTGATTGTAGTCATCAGATCAGGGCTCCTCTTTCTGAAACAGATGCTGCTCATGAAGCTTATTATAGCAGCAAATATGGGTCAGGCAGTGGGCGTCGTAGCTTTGGGCAAAATGGACACAAAGAAGAGAGTTTTGTCGTTTGTTTCTTTTTCTTTTCATCTGGCTAAAGGTCGGGTACATAAAATTAGATGAGACGCAGCTTACTTCCGTACGACTCTGCGTGTAACTGTTGATTGATTAGTGGGCGAGAGAGGCCGGATCAGGGTTAGCCGATGTTTGAAGCCACCGTTAATAAAACTTCCTCTTGGAAAACTACAAAGATGAAGAACCAACCGAAAAGAGACACAACATGATGATTAGCAGTGACCTCCTGCAGCACCTGCAGAGATTCATGGTTTACATTTCTGTAACTTGCAGCTATAAAAGCTCCCAAACGTTTCTGGTAACTGCCGAACAGTCGAATATGCCGATGTCCTTCATTTTAAAGTTGTCTCCAGTCTTCTTTAAAGTTTGAAATTTGGTCAGTGTTGCTTGGTGAAGGGTGAAATGCTCCCAAATGGCTTCCCTGGTATAGACAAAACAACGTCCCCCCAAGCAGCAGCAGCCCGGGCCTTTTCTTTCGACTTCAACGTGAACAAATCGCCCCGTGCAAACCTCTAAATCCTCAATCACTGCTCCCTGCTCCGGCTCGTCTTATCCCTGAGACACGTTAATGTCTTCACGGCCTGATTTGACTCGACTGTGCAGAACGGAGAAGAACATGTGAGTGTCAGCCGCCCAGCATCCACAGCGGGTCGTCCAAGGGAAAACACGCTGACCCCCCCTTCTTTTTGGAGGCCGTTGAAGTGCTTGGACTGATAAAAGGTTTTGATGTTGCTGCAAATGCTTTGACAATCCTTCATAATGTGCCAGACATTGACGGATATAAATTTAGTCAGACCTACGGAAAAATAAAACAGAGCGTGTAGGTTGTGAAGCCAAAAACAAAGTCAAAGAGGTTTTTCATTGCCATTTCAACCGTGTATATAGCAGGTGCAGAACTTAATGAGATGAGAGGACGTTCCTCCAGGACCATGGAGCTACATGAAGACATAGGACTAAGAGCAAAGTATGTGTGTGCAACCTTATGCAGACGATACAAAACAATGCAAACAGTGCAAAACGGTTCAGAACTAGAGACAGTGCAAAGACAAACAATACAATACAGACGGTGCAAAACAGCTGGGAGACAATGCACTTATAAAAAGATGTGACACAAAAACAGAGAGCAGAGAACTGTCTGATGGAGATCTGGATGGTTGTTGGAGGCGTTGAATCTGGGACATATTTTATGGTCACTTGGGAACATGGTGGAGATCAGGATGACTGACATAGAGGCTGTGTCTCATGCTCTAGCTATAATCTTACCCATGGAGCTTTTCTAACCCTGTCCAAGTAGTTTTAGTTGCCTACCGTGAGTTGCCTCACTTTGGAAGGCTCAGAAATTAGCTTTGAGGTAATGAGTTGGAATAACGATGACATAGCGGCGAGGAAATGCTGCAGGACTCTGGAGGAGCGACTCGTCCTTCCAGGTCTGATCAAAAGAGCTCCGGAAGTCCCGGTGCAGAATCGGTCTCGTGACTCGCTCGGCTTATTTTAACAAGGCCCAGTGTCGCTGCTGCTGCTGCTGGCCTGCTGACAGACTGCAACAGGCAGCTGCTGCTCCACTTTCACAAGCTCTCGGCTCATAACTGCGAGGGTGAACGTAGGCGGCGGAGGCCTGGAATGTGGAGGAAGGAGCTTCGCTGCTTCACAGCCAGATGAGGACGGGTCGAAGCGTTGCCCCGTGAACGACTACCCGCCCCGTCGCTTCATTTGATCCTCCGCTTTTGTTTAAATACCAGATGATTATACTCCTAAAAGGCTTTTTTGACCGGGGAGAATTTTAAAAATGACTTTCTGTGTGAACTGTTTTGTTTTTATGCGTCGCTATTTCCCCAAAGTACATGTGGTGGTTTTTGAAATGAAACCACACACACATTCCTTTAGACACCCTGAAACACAAACCCAATTTATTCCTTATTCAGATCAGTGTGGGGGAAGACACATTTACATTTGAGAAGTTTTAGCCAGAGTCCTGATTATTGTCAGATGTGAAGAAACGGCCTTTCGAGCCAAGAAGTCCCCTGATGTCATTTCCTTCAGGGCTATGTATACAAATACTCTGTGCTGATGTCACTTCCTGTGAGGGCCGATTCAGACCACGGGTAGCTGCTGTCCGGTCGGTTTTATCCGTATCATTTTTTTAACGTTGATGAAAGCGGTGAATTTGTGGAATGCGTGCGATTCCACGCTCTCGCTTTGCGCCGTTTTCTGCATATTTGGACGCTAATTAAAGTTTTGGCCGAGGTCTCTCCACCCATCTGTTAACAGTTGAGCTATCTTGCTGACAGGAAAAACAGATTTGTCTGCAATCTGGTGTACAGATTGCTCTTGGCTCGGCTGATTAGATATTTATTTTTTTTCTTCTGCTCTTTTTAAATCTGTGACTTTTATTCTTTTTCAGCCGTCGTTAAGGCGGCGGTTTGAACTGGAGCCAGAGTTTCGTGAGGTCGGGAGTGAAATGAACCAGGCCTAATTATGCAAAATTATGACTGAGAGCTTATTAGCTAGTCAGGAATCCAGCCAGCGATGCGTTTAGATGATGTTTTGTTTGGACATCGTGCTACGAAAGGAACTACAACAGAGTTTGAAGCGTTTCACCTTTGGTGGACGGTCGTAGCTTGTACTCGTCTATTTGGAGTCTCAGTGGGAATCGGGTTCCAACGAAGCAGAAATTCAAACCCTAACACCAAAATTAGGGCTTTTATTTTGACACAGCATGCAAAGTAAAACCCACATTTTCCACAGCTGCAGAAACCAACACAGGTTTGCTGACTGGTTTAATTATTTGAAGCCAGTAAATCACCTGAAAATTAATAATTTAGCTGAGTGGATGGAAAAGCAAGGATGCGTATTATCCAGGAGCTCAGTTCAGCCTGCCTCCACTGCAGAGTCGATTTGGTCACTATAATTTAGAAAACTGTTCTCCAGGTTGGAAACCAGAACTTTAATATGTTTAATTTTAGCGTTTGGGCTGTTAAACCTGATTTAATCTCCCCTGAAACCTGTCCAAACCGATATTGCATCACGTCAGAAGTAAACGTGCGGCTAAAGAAAGCAGGCGTTCTCCTTCCCTGAACAACCTGACGTCCACACGCGTCCGTCAGCAGCGATATTAAACACAAACAGCGGATCGAGCTCGCTTTAATCGTCAGGTACTGCTTAACAGATGTGCTGAAATTTGTCCTGGTGGCACGGTAACTCAGAGACCGAAGCGTATCCCTCCCTCCCTCCCTCCTCCTCCTCCTCTCTCTTACATTTCCTGCCGTCAGTCTGTCAGGTCGGCCGCCGCTTTTCTTCTTATTCCCGTGTTTTTTCTCTCTCTCCATCTGGTCTTCATTTCCCTCTCAGTGCATTTATCTGGCTCTGTCTTACACAGAGATCTTTTTTTTTTTTTTTGGGGATACTTTTGGATGAAGGCCCGCATGCCTCCTTCTGCTCTACAGTTACACCGTCAGCACCGACTGATGCCTTTCTGTAAACATGAAGTCCCTCTAGCTCAAATAGTCACCGTCTGCTGCAGGACAAAAGATCTGCTTTAGGTCAGTTTGACCAGATATCAGCCGCTTGTCAGACGGCTTTTTATCTACTGAGTTGGAAGATATGCAGTTTATGCAATTATTTCTAATCTGCTGCTCGTAGAATGTGTACAGTTTACCCTTTGACAGAGAACAATGTGTTCAGATAGAAGACACAATCAGGATTTTAAAGAGAGTTCCCGTCTCGTGGTCTTTGCTCCACAATTTTCATCTTGTCACTTTTTAGTTGCAAAAAGTTGTCAAAATCCCAGAAGCATTCAAAAATCATGGGTTAGGGAAATAAAATAAGTGAACCCTTGTTTCCAGTATCTGCTGTGACCTCCTTGTAACTAAATGTTTCTGGTAACAGCTGATCAGTGGTCTACAGCAGCCTGGAGGAATTTTAGCCCATTCCTCAGAACAGAACCACTTCAGTTCTGAGATGTTGGTGGGTTTCCTCACATCAACTGCTTGCTTCAGGTCCTTCCACAACATTTCTATTGGATTAAGGTCAGGACTTTGACTTGGCCGTTCCTAAACATTCATCTTGTTCTTCCTTTTACTGACTTATTGTGCTTGGGCTCTTTGTCTCGCTGCATGACCCGGTTTGTCTTAAAATGAACTTCTAATCCTAGAAGTGCACTTACTCACTCATATACTATAATATTGTCTCATTGTGTAATATTTCATGTTTCATGTGTTTACCTGGGTTCTCTTTGTCTACTGTCAGAGCTTGTGTGACTAAAAGAGGCTAATAGAGCTAGAAGGACAGTCAGGGGGTTGATAAAGCCAAGGTACACCATGAGTGACCATGAATTTCAAAATGTTTGGCGATCAATACCTGCTGCAGTATTTGATCTTTCTATTCCCCATCTATAGGCTCAGTATGCACTTATAAACTTCAGCTCAGCTTCAATGGTCGTCATGTACAGGAACAAAGGCAGTGAAATACACATAGCATCTGACCAGAACTGCAAAAAAAGGTGTTATATACAGAAAGTGCAGGTGATAGCACTAGAGCTAAACGGTGCTTCGTCTTACGGCATCAACGACACAGTTGCAATATTCAGGGTTAATACGGACGATATGCACATGGTCGGCAGTGGGACTAGTTTCTAAACAGATTGTGTCTAGTGTACAGAATTAAGTATGTGCACAGTTGACGTTGGTATATGTTCCATGTAGTATACAGATCAGGAACTGTTGGTAGCACTTTTAGTGTGATATGATGTGATAGTTTAAAGCTGTCGTGCTACTTCAGAGGTTTTAGGAAAGGAATAGTCCAACAGAGAACATGCTGAAGATACAACAAGCTGCAGCTTTAGTAGTTTGTGATGTTTCTATTAATTCAACAGAATAAATCTCTGATAAGGTTTATTTATATAACCCAAATCCCTTAATCTTAGTGTTTGAGTCCAGCTGCAGAGACGGTGGTCGTCACCTCAAAGACACGGTGAGAAGTGGATATCACGTTTCTTGCATCACCTCTGGAGTATGTGACTGTGTATATGGAGGATGAGGGGCATGTGGTTAATCACTTCAGGCAGTGGGGGGGGGGGGGGGGGTCTTCTGAGAGTCACAGCCAGTTAGCTCCCAGCCAGGGTGCTGCCGGGGAAACTGTTACCGGGACGGACCAACAGGGGGATCTAATTGAGTCCAAATGCTCGTAATTCATTGAGTTAAGTTCTGGCACGACTTCACCCAAAGGCACTTTGTTTTTTTATTATTCTTAGCGACATTCACTGTCTCATGTAAAGAGGCCGGTGCAGAACCAGAACGTGACTTTACAACGTTGTTCAGTTCAGCAGGTGAAGGGTTAGAGATTCAGAACAGATCCAATACTTTTCCACAATATTTGGACTGGAGGTAATGTTGTAACTGAACCTTTATGTCACATGATTTTATTATTAAAAAGAATAACTGGTGACGTTCATTGGTGTGGATGTTACTTAGACATGTAGCACCCACCTAGACCAGACCAGACACCCCCACCCCATAGCAGTGACACTCCTTGATGGCAGCAGCCATCCCCAGCAGGATGCAGCCTGACACAGACACACTCATAATGTTATGGCTGATTGCCTACTCCAGACAGAATACACAGTGAAGGTGACGTATCAACAGGGCAGCTGTTAAATAGCTGCACGTGTTTAAACTCATCTCCCGGCCGTCACTCTGTGTAAAAGCTTGAATCCTAACACGACGCTGTCTAAGCACCTGACCAGACGTTTACACGAGCAGCTGATCGATGCAGCCCCAGAGCTGGACATCACCCCGACTGTAAACTGTTTACGCCGCCGACGGAAGACGCAGACGTTTCTGCTTTCATGCCTATAAACCGACTCCTTCACCTGAGCCGGGAGCTGCACACACTGTTTACACACAGCTCGGCCTGAGCGATAGCACACTCCGGGGATTTACGGCCCGCTGTACATCACTGAGACAACATCCCATTCCCATCGCGTCCTGATTTGCACAGGCGGAGTAGACCGGGGAGGCCGGTATTTGTCATGTAAATACCGTCACCTCAACTGCCATTCAAATTGTATTTGCATGCAGACTGAATGTGGGTCATTCAGTCAGTGGGGCATTTAAATGGTGAGATCAGTGCGAGGGCTTTAATGGTGATAGAGATGTTTGTGCAGCAGAGCTCCTCATCGACACAGTATTTACTGTCATATTATCTGGCAGCAGCGGTGCAGCAAACAAACATGTATTTAAATCCACTGATCATCATTTTTATGGTTAAATACAAAAATCTAAATATTTAAACAACATCTATGAATGAGGAGCCCGTTTTGCACGTGAAGTCTTGCATAAAGTTCAGACTTCTTATACTATAATCTGTCATTAATAATTAGCATTAGCATTAGTTAGCACTGAGTATATATACATTGACTTATTATAACAAATATTATAAATTATCCTGCAGAGGGTAACCATTCATACTAACATGAACCTAACAGACAAGGAAACTCGGCTACTCTGCACACTCAGGGTTAGAACCAACAACCAGTTCTTGTTTGAACAGGATGTTTGACCAGGATGTAAGTCGGGGAGGGGTACGTTCAAAAGTGTAAACTCACTGGGTGTCATTCAGGGGATCTAGAGAGCGGTTTGATCTGAAGGATGAAGGTTATTTGTTGAGTGCTGTCGCCATAGTTTAGGAGTTGTTTTGTCTTTTTGATACTAACAAACTAGCGGCACAGCGGTGTGGTGGTTAGTGATGCTTCACAGCCACCAGAAAGTTCTAGGTTCAAATCCGACTCGGAGTTTGCGTGTTCTCCCTGTGTTTGCGTCGGTTCTCTCCAGGTTCTCCAGCTTCCTCCCACAATCCAAAGACATGCTGGTTAGGTTCATTGGTGATTCTAGAGTGGCTGTAAAAGTCAGAAAGTTTTGCCACATGGTTGGATTCTTCTCGGTTGATGGTATTTCAGGCTACAGCTGCTGCAGCTGACACTACGCCTGGGCGAACGTGTGCATCTGATGTTTGAATTTAACGACTGAGATGCGGTTCGCCGCCGTATTCATCCTCTATTTATACTGATAGCTGCTGGCCGAGAGTCGCGGTAATTGGTCCCTGGAAAATGTACAATCAGGAAGACAGAAACTATTTTCTTCCATCTAGTGGAAGTCCCCGTGAGTGTTTCCATCGTCAGGAATCAGTCTCCACAACAAACCAGTGGCCTCCTCTGATATTGTTGTTGTTGGTATTAACCTTATTGTCGCTATCATGGAGCTCTGAACATGGCTTCACCTCGGCCGTGGCGTTTGGAACCTTTTTCTGTTTGACCTCCGTAGTAAGGAAGTGGACTCTTTTTGTTTTTAATCCATGTGCTTGTTTTAGCAGGAGTCCACTTTACAGCTCCATGCTCATATAATAAACTTTGATACTGGTCTGACTAACTCTAGTAGAGGTAATGAAAAAATAATAAAGGGCAATGAAAGTGAAATGTTGTTTATCAAAACAGGAGCGGGAATAATAAAAGATAAAGTAGAATATGTCTGCAAGATTAACAGGAGTCTGCAGAAGAGACTGATGCATCACAGACCAAAATCTCTCACTCTCTCCTTCTCCTTAATGCATGTCTCCTCCTCCTCCTGTTCCTCCAGGCAGCACACTAACAGCCTAATATGTGGTTATGGGAACACTGTGCACTGCTCTAATGAGGTTTTCACTTTTGGTCCAAGTTGCAAAACCGTTCTCAGTTTAAAATAAATGTGATTGAGATGTGTCATCTTTGCTTTTAACGTTAGGGATTCTGTGCAGTTTTCTTGAAGAAGTTTATCGGCCGGTGACGAACGGTGAGCGCGATTTAGACTCTGTGAAGCGTCAGGACCTGCAACCCATTTTTGCTTTTTTTAAAAATTGGAAAATACGGCAGTAAAGAGTTAATTAGCCAAGAAAAACATCTTCTGGGAAACTTCTGTGTCCATCTGCTTCTTCTTATCGGATTAACAGCGACATAGGAGTTGGTAGGGACCAAAAACGGAGCAAAAAATTATAAATGCAAATGATCAGTAACGTTGGGTGTTTGAGTAGCTAGGCTGCTGTTTGCTCCTGAGTTTTAAAGGTGTGGTCACAACTCTTTAAATGCCAAAGCGCATCAATCCACGTCCAAGCGTTGCCTGACCTTTTCCTAATTCCATCTTTTTTTATAATAAGCCCACGTTTTAGCTTTTCACTGAAGAGAGCGGAGGCTTGTTCGGATTAAATCCAAACTAGAGCCGTTTCCAAACCTTCACTCCTGGAATGTAAGCATGTAAGTCTGAGAGCTGGAAAACTTCTCTCAGCCTGTTTACTGCACCTCTTAGACGCCATCAGGTTTATTCTCAGATAGATGAGAAAATAAAAATAAAAAATGTAAAAAATTCTGCTCAACGGCTCCGTGAGCTTCCACAGGTGACGGTGAGTGTTCCCGACACGCACCAGAGTGTCTACGAGAGCCCAGATGATACGATGGGTTTTCTCACAGATACGTGCTGCCTTCTTTTCCAGAGGCTGCTTAAATTATCCATTAGTCACCACCGCAGCTCTGAGGCCGCGGCCAAGGCTTCTCCTGGCTCCACCAGCTCCTGTTTCAGCACTTTGGTTTGTTTTGCTTTGAACTCTGAAATCTGAAAATGGTTTGGAAAATCCAGCAGTTTTTTTTGGGGGGGAGAGGGGGGGGGTTTAGTGAAAAAGCAAAGCAAAAGGTCATAAGCGTCGTGTGGTGTGTTGCTGAGCTGAGTAGAACTGGCTGCTTGTTATGTGCTGTTGTCCTCCTTCCTTGGAGCTTAATAAGGCTTTTATGACTCTGTGCTTCGGCCCGAGAAATTGGATTATGTGCAGCCTTTGGCCCGTCTGTACGGGTTAACCCACCTGAGCAGTGACAGGCGGCAGGGATGTTTTTATCTGACCATTGCTTATTAAATGACGGTGACAGTGACGTATGCAGGAGGCCCAAAGATCAGCGATGAGCCCTGTCATCAAAAAGGTTTTCAAACATTGATGGTCTGCAGATGGTTCAGATGTCTTGATGCCCGTTTGTTTTGCGAAACTGCTCCACTCTCTCTTTCAAGAACCATAAAGTTAAATCACTTTCTTCTTTCCTGGTTCCTAGACGTACATCGGCTCCATCCTGGCAGCGGTGAACCCTTACCAGCCGCTCCCAGGCCTGTACGACCGCTCGGCCATGGAGCTGTACAGCCGGCGCCACCTCGGGGAGATCGCCCCGCACATCTTTGCCGTCGCCAACGAGTGCTACCGGTCGCTGTGGAAGAGGCTGCAGAACCAGTGTGTCCTGATCAGGTGCGTGATCATAAGCTTTTTATGATCATTAGAATGATTTTTTATTGATTTCACAAAAAACGGGTTGACAGTTAAAGTTAATTGAACTTTAATTAAACTTTAAAGCTTCTGTAATAGCTTTTTGGCCACAAGGGGGCAGAAAATCCCCCAAACAAGCCGACAGACACACAATCTATAGATATTTTGCAAGAATCTCCACGTTTTCCTAATTGTTTTGCACACATTCAGGTTATCTACACCCTTTTTTAATATTTTTTTCCGTGCATATTGCGCCATCTAATCGGCCCTTTGAATAAACCTTAGTTTTCTTTAGCTTGTTTAAGTTTCAAGTCTCCTGGGTATGATCATCTTTGGATGATTAGAATGTTTTTTCATTGATTTTACAGAAAACAGTTTAATTAAACTTTAAAGCTTCTGTAATAACTTTTTGGCCACAAGGGGGCAGAGAATTCCCGAAACAAGTCGACAGACACACATAATTTATTGATATTTTGCAAGAAATTACTTTATCTCTACATTTACCTAATTGTTTTGCGCGCATTCAGGTTATCGACACCATTTTTGGAGTCAAATATTGGAGTTTAATAAAACTTTAAAGCTGCTGTAATAGCTTTTTGGCCACAAGGGGGCAGAGAATTCCCGAAACAAGTCGACAGACGCACACAATCTATTGATATTTTGCAAGAATCTCCACGTTTTCCTAATTATTTTGCACCCATTCCGGTTATCTACACCCTTTTTTAATATTTTATTTTGTGCATATTGCACCATCTAATTGGCCCTTTGAATTTCCTTTAGTTTTCTTTAGCTTGTTTAATCACTCCCCCTCGTCAGTGTTCCAAACACTTTGATGGAGTTTCAAGTCTCCTGGTTACTTTGGCTTCACCTCTGAGGATCTGAGCACCACATGCCACGACACACACGCCAACACTATCTCCATCCGCTGTCCACTGCTTTCCTTCCTCGTGTCCTTCCTCTTTGATTTCAGCTGCGCAACTTTCACGTCCTCCGTCGCTCCATTGTTTTATAAGACGGACGGAGACGTGCTCGTCCCGCTGGCTTCAAAAGAAAGTTATTTTTACATTTTGAGATAATGATAATATTTGGCAGCCCCGGATTTAGCAAAGAGCGGATGCAGGAGGCATCGCTCAGCGTGACTGTGTGGGAACTGTTGTGTTTGTGGTCATCGAGGTATCCTGAATACGTGGCCATCGGACTTTGTTCATTCTTGTGGCTCAGTGGTTTTGTTCTGGCAACGATGCTGTCACAGAGGAATTATACAAGAAGACATGCAATACACTGGGTCAAATGTTTTTACCCCCACATGCATCGAATCAGATGGTGTCTGGTCACAATCTGTGCAGATAACTATGCAGTTTGTCAGATCGTTATTTTCGGCTTTTCGTAATATTATTGTCTTACCACAAAGTCATTGGCTCATAACTACTTCAGATCACAGATGTCTCAACGTCAGTCTGAATCACAAAGTGAGATTGCAAAATAGCAGAGTGTCCCATTTCCACTGTTTCAGAACAGCACATTTTTAAATGTATTAATCTTTCGGAAAGTTTTGAAATCAGACATCTTGGTTTCATGAGCAGTTTTTCCTCCCGTTGGCATAACAGGAGCTTGTGGTGTTGAGTTTACAGACGATCAGTGAATTTAAGCTGAAATATTTCGCCAAATGTGGAGAACGCGATGCTAGCTCTGCGAGGCGGGATGCGGCGTCTCGGGCCGGCTGCTCCGGGGCGCTAGCGTTGCAGTTTTCTGACAATTAGCTGACGTTAGTTTACAGCCTCGTTCGGCCTGGTTTCATGGGCACTGGGGAAAATGAGACGCACATGTCCCCTTTAAACTCAGGCTTGTTTAAGTTTATGGGGAAAGCAGAGAGTTAACAGTTGCTTTGCTTTCATTATTGACCAATTAACAACCTACAGTATTAATAGTCTTAGCCTACTTCCATGTGGGCTGCCGTTGACTTACACTAAAGCTCTGTAGTGGCTGACGTCAGCTGTCTTGTTTCTTAGCTTGACTTGACTGCTAACTGCAAACTGTGTGGCAGTAACAGATTCAAACCTGGGCTGGAAGTAGATTAAAATATTGAATCGCAATTAATTGCATGATTTGAACAGTAAAAAATGAATCACACTTCATTTTAAAATGTTTTCAATCGGCTGCTCAGAAAGCCAGAAACTGGGCTTGATCCGGTGGAGATGTAGAACATTTTGATGTTGGTGAGAGAATCGTCTGGCAGGACTTTGAAGAAGAAGTTATCCCTTCAAAAGTGCAGTTTATTTATGCAGTTTTGTTTGTATTTACTGCGACTGCACTTCAGACTCTGCTTGCTTTCCAGTCTTACTGCAGAACCAAGCCCTTCCTGATTTCCCAGACTGCTAATTTAAAAAAGAAAAAAATTATTATTGACATTAAAAGGAATTTGTGGTATTATTCAAAGATATGTAAGACAACCAGTAAGCTTCATATAATCACTGGACTATGTGTTGTTTCTGAAGAAGCAGCAGCTCCGTGCGTGCGCTCGTCTCCTCCTCTGGTTCGTCTCCTGGTCTCATTTGCCTTCGTCCCGCAGGAACAAAAGCTTTTTGTCTGGCAGGATGTTAGTCGGTGGGAAGAGTACGAGCCGCGGTGGCGTAAACACAAACATGTCATATTGTCGTTGGAGGAGGCCCCCGGGGCTGCACAATGCTGCCTTTCTATTCACAGACACGTATCACCGCTGTAGATCTGCTTTGTGTTCGTCCTGATACCTCTGCTGCTTTATACCGCAGCAACGACAGTCCAGAGTCTCCTCTTGCTTTTCAACAACACGACTTCACATTTGTGAGTTTATGAAGTTAGTTCATTAACTTCTGTGCAAGAAAATAAGGCTACGGTTTAGTTTATTCTTTATTTTTTCCACGACACCACCACCACCACCACGCTGAGTCGAGCGGGCCGGAGAGGACAAACCGCAAACCACAGTCCTGACCTTTAACTGTTGTCTCAGCTAAAACACAACCCGACGCTTCGCTGTTAAAATAGAGCAAATGACACAGTGAGCTTTCCAAGGCACACACTGTAATGCCCGATCATCCTCCTCCGTGCTGAATTATCTGCTCATTTCAGAATATTTTAAGGTTTAAACGCTGCATCTTTGGTTGTAGTTTGCTGCCTCGTAGTGTCGGCGACGGAAGGAGACGAACCCACGCACGTTTCCAACAAACTAACTCATGGATTCTTTACTGCCCCTGAGCTGTTGATCGGCTGATAATTGTTGCCCTCAAGCAACTGCACCAGTAGAGCTGGAAGTAGAGAAACTATACAAGAACTTGGAGAGTCTGCACTTGATCGGACACTGTTTTACTTTTAGTTTTTGGAGAAATCGTTCGCTCTAATCTGCGACTGATAGGACGTGTGAGGCTGTGAAGCAGTGGCCCTCTGATTTTTATTGTTTCTTCTTTTTTATTTCACTGCAAAGTTTTTCCAGAGGGCCGCTGTCGGCGCCTCGGCTGTGTGGGCTGGCTGAACATGAATTTTTGGGACATGTCCTGCTTCTCTGTGACCAAACACAATTATGGCATGTTATAATTTATCAAAGAGTGAAGCAGGCTCTGAAAACAGATCTCGTTTGTTTCAGGTTTTAGTCCCAAAACAACACAGTAAACCTGAGCAGGCAGTAAATGAAGGTTTGAACAGTTTGACAAACAAAAAACAGCCAAAGGTTCCTAAATTATATAATTTTTAAACCTTCAGATGGCATAAATATGTCTACTACTATCAGTATTAATACTAATAATATGTATGCTGAGGTTGAACCTCATTTATTTCATTAAACACAACCTTTATTTGGCGTCTCATTTAAGTTACAAAGCTTATTCTTTTGGTTGGAACTAAATAGTTTAAATTTAAGATGTTCTCTAACTTTCTAACGTCTTCATCAGTGAGTGCAACTGCGACAGGGTAGATTTAAACCAGCATTCAAGACTTTACTGTGTCTATTTTTATGGTAGCTGCAGTTTTAGTGTTAGAAATTACACAATACGAGTCAGAACAGGGCCGAGTTTACTGTGGATGTTAATATGTGAAAACCAATACTTTGGCCTGAGAGTGGATCATTATTGGAACTGCAGACTGTTTACGGGCAGGTCTCCAGCTCGTAAAGGTTGTGTTCTTGGTCCCATTGAAGTCGGGCGTTGGGTGGAGGATCGTTTGAGTCAAAGTCGTGCCCAGCTGCCACAGGACATGGCCTGGTACGCACAATGATCTCTGACACCCACACACATATTTCCCCTGCGGACCCCCCCACCCCTGCAAATAAAAAAAAAAAACACCAAAGCCATCTCACTGCAGACCCTCGTAAAACATGTAACATGGGCCGCGCCCCCGCTGCCGTACACACTGGGATCACTTCATGGTGTGTGTGAGGAAGAAGAGCTATAAATTGCAAGCTGGCACTTTCAGGCGAGGCAGGGCAGGAAGCTTTCTCGTCAGATTTAGGGATCGTGGGTAATCCAATCCAGGCAGAGGGAGTCGAATGAAACGGGAGTAAAAGAAGAGGAGGGGGGGAGGCAGAAGCCGGCTCTAACGTAAGGCCATCTGCTCATTAATGCCCATGAATGCCACTTTGCGTTTTCACCGACGTGAATGAATACCTGCTCTCGTTGAGCCACTTTATTTTAATTGGAGCCCACCTGTTGAGTTCGTGCTGCAGGTTTCAGCAAAGCGTGGTTTGAACCGCCAACGAAGAACCCCTCTGGAACACCTCCAGACCTTCACCGTGGCAGGTTCTCAGCTGGATAATAAACCAATAAACAGGAGATTCAGACTTCTAATGCACAGATGTTACTGCCTAACGCCCTCCCTTTATTATTATTATTATTATTATTATTATTATTATTATTATTATTATTCATTATGGACCTGTGTTTCATGGTTTTCTGGTTGTCCCTTTCAACATAATTCTCTGGGAACAAACTTCCTAAAGAAACAGTCTTCCCAGTTTGTTGCGGAGGAATTTCATTGGCTTGCCCAGACCTCTGACCTCAGTCTCATCCAGCGACTTCAGGATGTACTGGAACGCCAACTGTGACGCCAGTGACGCTCTGGCGGCTAAATCTTTGTACATCCCTGCAGCCGGATTTCAACATCTGGTTGAAAGATCGAAACCCAGAAGAGTGGAGACTGTTAGAGCAACTCATTAATGCCCATGGAGTTGGTGCAACCTTTACAAATGTTTATAGAGTTTGTTCTGTGTGTCCATGATAGGGTTAGTGTTTGCTGATTGGGTTTTGGGAAATCCGTTCATTTTGCAAAAACCTACATCCGAATGTCTCAGTTGAAACATGAGCTTTTAGCCTGAAAGTTTGGTCTGGAGTCTTTCCGTTGGGAACTGGTTCTGCTCAAATCACTTTGGGAGGGGCTTGATGTGGTGACGGACGGCAGATAAACAGTAGTCATCTGAGAAATGTGGAGTTGAATTTGTTCACAACAAAATGTCTCTGATTGGTTGGAGGACTGTCCAGTTCCATGCAGAGTTTTTATTGGTTGAAACACGCCCCATAATGAAATCCCCATGACACGTTACCAGACTCTGATTCCTGATAAAAACTGAGTGTGGCTGTGACAGGCTAATGGGCTTTCTTAGTCTGGAGCTGGGCTGTATCTGATTCATCTCTGGGGCTGTAAAATTAATTATTATTGACCACTAGAGGTGGGCTCCAGTTGTATTATATCTAACTCACCAGTTGAAATCATATCAAAGTTTTAAGTTATGCATAATTAAGGCAGGCGGATGCTCTTATCTCAGGTTGCTAGCTGTCTTTAGCCTCAGCTCTACTCAAGCTCCAGCTGTTTTATCATTTTTTTGAATTGGCTGGGACGTAGGTGGAGTCACACTCGTCCAAGATGGCGGCGGCCAGAGACACCACACTGAGCTTCAGAACCGCTCTTCAGCAAACCACACAGGGTTCTTTAACTTTGTCTACAGTCTGTGGCTGTATCACATGGCTTTCGCCAGACGTTCAAATGTTCCTCCAAAGTTTAATTTGTGTTGGACGGGAAGTTTTAAATTGTAAATGTCATCTTAGATGTGTTAATTAGGATTTAAATCAGGAGAAAAAGAAAATCTCAGCAAGTCTGCTGCAGAGGTGTTTCAGTTCAATGAACACTCGACCGAGACTCGAACACTTAGCTCAGTTTGTTGCTACCTGTTTTCTAGAAGGTGGCAGATGTTTTTTAACTCGCCTTTCTTTGAATCCAAAACACCTCCGATTTTATTAAACCACAGAGCTGTGTCTGTGTTTCTGCACGACCAACATCACCCCCGACAGAGCGGCTTGTTCCTGACCTCCTGACCCCAGAGGTGGGAGTGAGGTCAAACCCAATAGTCTCCAGTCTTGTTAATTACTCAGGCATCTGGGGTCAATGGAGCCCTGCGGCCACAGCTTGCAAAAAAACATACCTGAGAGGTTTTTCTCCGGGGGATTTGACAGGATTTATGTGCTGCGTTTTAAATCGGGAGTCAGATTCCCAATTAGACTGACTGAAGGAAGCAACAGATCACAGCATAGAGGGCGCGATGGGAGGTGAAATCTGTTGGTTTTAGTTGAAACACATCCCCTTGTACAACGTATTTTAGGCTGCAGCCTGAAACTGCAGCGCATGTAATGGCACCAGTGCATCTGATAAAGGGTGTGAATGTAATGGAATATGCTGCATCAATATGAGCTGGCATTATCACTGGGAAATAATGACAGTGGATTGTCCAGAGATGTGACATTACATTTACTTTGAAAGCATTTCCAGAAAGATGAGCGTTTGTTGATCCCGGGTCTCATGCTTAGTCCTGGATGGATGGAGGGGGGGCTTGTTATGGAGGTCTTTGTGAGCAAAGGGAAGGCCCTTGAATTTAATCAGGTGGCTCCTGGTCTCTGGACTCATACAAAAAACAGCTGTCTGTTTGAGTTGTGCCGTCGGTCAGAGGCTTAGCTGGAGCCAAGTGCTGTTTTGTTACCACAGACAGTATAACAGCTCCTCAAACGTGAAACCAAAGCAAGTAGAGCTCCCCCTGGTGGCTGGCTGCAGTGTATGTCATAAGCTCCACCCACTCCATATTAGTGGGCGGGACTTGGGCAGAACAAAACACTAAACACACTAAAACACTAACAAATACCTCAAATACATAACGTAGTATTAATTAAACGAAAACGCGATTGAGTCTGGAGGAAAATGTAGGCGGGGCATCGATATCACGGCTCTGCATGGCGCCACTCTCAGACCGTACTGATCAGACTCTGGCTCCAAACTTGCAAGATGGCGCCGCCCGTATCCCCGGGAAAATAGCGTCAGTTTGGCCAATGAGAGGAAGTGGAGATGTGGTGTCCATATTTATATACAGTCTATGGTTGTTACCTAAATCTAAAAAGAGTTCATCCTCTGTAAGGTTGCTTATTAAGGACGAGTCTAAGATTTAAGATTTATGAGTCTAAGATATATCCTGACAACGAAACTGACGTTTTGTTTAATTTTTAGTATTAAATTACAGATCTGTCCTGCACAACTTCATGGTTAAAGGAACTAGCCTTTTCCCGAATTATTATAAAAGAGATCATGCTTTATCCCTGTGATTAAACACGCAATAACCTGCACACCTTTGTCACTCAGACATGCACACTTCCTACCATCTTATAGCTGAGCCTCACTGGACTTTGTGTTGCAAATAAAATGTTGCAGAGCCTCTGAAAAATTAGGAAGCAATGACGAGACGTCTCATTTTTAAGTTTGAATCTTTAGACGTGTTTTGTAGTCCATCTTGACAAGTAATTCGATAGTAATCTTCTTGAATTGTTTTTGTGTTTGGTGAGATCCTTTCACTGTTCTCCGGTGAAAAAGTTCTCAGATTAAATAACCCGCAGTCGTCTCAGTTTCCTCCTCCTTTCTCAGAAACCCTCTCGCACTAACCGAGTCTGCAGCTTTGCCTCCTCTGTACAAAGGGTCTGGGTGAGGTCCAGAGCCGTGGAGGCAGTTTATCCAACACGCTCAGTCGCTCGGATGAAGACTCCCTCCTTCCTGCATGTGGAGGGTTTTAACCTTGGGTGGCAGCGGCGTGTAGAGAGCCAGACGTTGGTACAAAGGCAGGGAGCTGTTTAACTCTTTAACTGTGTGTGTGTGTGTCCTAGCTCCAGTAAGTTGGCCCATTCAGATTTGGCCAACACTATTTAAATGAAGCCTTTTAAAGTATGAACCAAGCCCTTTAACAAAGTTTGACCCACGGTTGGACACAGGCCCTGGTGAGGTTGTGTTGTGTTAAAATCTACTGTTTCTGCAGACACTCCTCCCCACCACCACCACCAAGAATAAAAATCAGAATTTATTTAACTGCTATAGTTGAACATTAATGCAGCATTAAGACACAAACAGTTTTATTTAGTAACAAATAATCAAAAATGTGTCTTTGTTGGTCTAATAAAAGCTGAGGTGGCGTTTTATTACAGGATGCAATTATTAAAGCTGCTTCTACCATGTTTTGGCCACTAGGTGGTGCTATGTGCAACATATCACTGGCAAGTTTGTTGCAAGCTATTGCTTGAAGCATATTTGGAAAATTTGGGAAATAAGCTGCTAAGAATACTTTAATGTATACAAGTAAAAGTACACAAATTTATTTTACATTTAGTGACAAAACATAAAATCAAAACGAACGTATCATTACAGGATGCAAACATTAAAGGAGCTCCTCTCACGTTTTTGCCACTAGGGGGTGCTACATACTGTAAAAGCAACACACTATTGCTTGGAAGGCTGATGTAGTGCTGACACTGAACCATATGTGTATGAGCAAATGTAATTTCTTATATTTAAGATATTTATTTAACAGTTAAATAATTAAAACAATGAAACGTAGAAGCCAGGAAGCAACAGGGTTCATGGGAAATGTGGTCTCAATTTAGAGAAATTTAAAAAAATGTTAAAAAAAAAAAGCTGCTCTCTGTTACTACCAGGTTCTTGGTCGTATTTAATAGTTAGCTGCCGTAATTAATCAGACAGTGACATGTTGACGTTTTAAAAAAAAACTTTTTCAAAGAGGGTGATGACCTGAACCGTGAATGGCTGCTCACAGTCCGTCCTGTCATAACATCTGTCCACATGTGTTGCGTGGTCACGTCTCAGGCTCCAACCAGACACCCCTGGAGTTTACATTATCCGCCGTCCTGTTCTCTGTCCATCAGGAATGTGCCGCTGACTCCAGGGATACGACCCTTTAACGCTAGAGTCCAGCTTTATTTAGAAAACTCTGCAGAGGGGCTGTCCAGAAGAAAAATGATGAAGATATCAGGAACGACTGGTCAATGCAACTTAGCTTAAAGGCCAAAGATTTAGAAAATGAGAATGTTTTGTTAGTTTAGATCGAGGCCTTCATGTCTACGCGGGAGCTGGTCCTGACCCCCAACACAAACCCTCTGCAGCATCCACAAATTCAGTTACAAGTCTTTCTTTCTCAGTTTAACAACATATTCACCAATCAGTCACAACATTATGACCACTGAGAGGAGAAGTGAATAACATCAACCATCTTGTGACAGTTCAGTGTTCTGCTGGGAAACGTTTAGACCTGGCATTCATTGGTGTGGATGTTACTTAGAAATGTAGCACCCACCTAGAGCAGACCAGGCACCCCCACCCCATATTTTCTAACGTAGTCCATCCACATGTTCCCCACCGCCTCCTTCTCTCCAGAGTAATGTGCACATTCAATATATAAAACCTCTAATCTATTTTCAAGACGCTGCAGTATTTCCGTGTCTGGATTGGGGGGTCAGGATTGGTTCAGTTCTCATGTCTCCTGTTTGCTTCTTCAGATCTTAAACCTTGTTCTTAAACCCACATCTTCTGGATCTTTCATTTTGATGCATTCAACAGTTTAAAAAGCACAGAAAACTACAAATCTTATATTAGTACAGTTTGTTCATTTGTAAGCCACTCCACTAAAGCGTCAATTGACTAAATTTAACCTTTAAATCCAAATGAGACTGAGTTTTAATGCCACAACAACTACGCAGGTTTACATGGAGATTCGTTTTTTGACTTCATGAATACATTTCAGCGTTTCTCGGTTTCGCTGCTGACGTCGTTGGCGTCCTCTTTATTGTTCATTCATGCCCTTTCACCGCATGCGAACTGGAAACGCACAAAAACACTTCTGTGTTTCCGGAAAAGCGTCTTGAATATCTTCCGGCCGCAACAAACAATCCTTCAGTCACACTTTGCTTCTGCTTCATTGGTCCAGTTTTGCAGTGATCAGTGTATGGGGGAGCCACCCAGCTATTATCCAAATGAAGAGGTTTGTTCCTGAAGGAAATCACACCTGTTGTCCTGAAATGTTCACAGACATGAAAGCAGCTCTGAGAAAAAAGCCTTTGAGGTGAAATTATGAAGGATTTTCAAACACACACGCTAGAAAGCACATTGTGATGTTTCCTTCCTTCAATTCAGTCAGCTCGAACAGGAGAGAATATGTTAGTCGTGTCTTGGTTTCCTTTTGTTTCACGGTTCTAGATCAGGTTATCAAGATATTGGTGGAAATAAGGTGAGCTGTTAATCAGCTTCCACCGTCTACATGGAAAGTCTTTCTGGAGTCTCTCCATTGGGAACTGATTCTGCTCCTGCAAAGATTGTTTGGGGGCGGGGCTTAATGCGGGGATGGACAGAAGACAGTCGTCTGAGTGCCATGGAGTTGAATTTGTTGACAACAAGATGTCTGCCATTACGGGATGTTTAGACCGGGAAATAACTTTAAAGGACGAACAGTAAACAGCGATTGAGGCATTTGTGTAGAACGCCTTGATCTCTGTTGCTCTGATTGGTTGGAGGACTATCCAGTAGCGTGCAGACTCACATTCTCATAAGAAGTAAACTATATAATCTGCAAGAAACCAAATAAAACGTGAGAAAAAAGTAGGAATGCTTCCCGTTGCCAGATCTCACTGGCTTTTCAAATGAAGCTCAAATGAGCTTTTATCCGCCAGCAGTATCTTCTCAAACGTGTTTCCATGGTGACCATCACCTCAGCAGTTGGTGTTGAATGACGTGTCTTTTTGGCCACCAGGACAATGGTGGTCAGATTCAAAAGTTAATAGTTAACGCAGTCCGCCTGAACGTCACACTGTGGGGCTGTGGGTTGCCAGGTTCATGTTAAATGTCACGGGGAGGTGCGTCGGTGTTGACTGACTGTTATCTGTCACTGCAGTGGAAGAAATATCTCCGTTCATTACGTACCTTAAAGTTTTTCTTCTTGTTAGTTATTGCGTTGCGTTTAATGACCCGCAGATTCATTGATATAAACATTTTTAATGAGAAAACTTTTATTAGTAGTGGAACATAAAATAAAATAAAATAAAATAAAATAATCCTGTATATTTATTATGTTAATTAATAATCTTTCTTTTTTTGAGTTTATGTGTTGCGTTTAATGGACTCCAGGACACCAGTGATTGTGGATCGGACTGCCAGACTTTTATTTTGGCGTCTCTCCCTTTAAGGACTAAAATAAACTCATACAGTGTTTTAATGTAATCTCTCTGTGTAACTATCGAGGGGCGTCGGGGTGATTATATGGATGTTGTTTTACAGAACTAACCTGATCTGTGACCTGTGCACTTTCATAATTCACATTATTATTAGTGGTTATAAGTGCATCTTTGAGCTGAACCTTTCAAGGCTCTACACTATCACCCAAAGTCATATTTGTATTTCGGCAGATCTTTGTCCAGGATATTTGCTTGTGACGTCAAGATGTAGTTTCCTGATAATCAGAAACCTGTTCAGTAAGACTGTGAACATGTTTATTAACCACATTCAGCCTTTCACTGCACCTGCCTGGCCTTGCTGTACTTTTTTTCACCATAATTTTCACCTCTTATTAATTCTCATGTGAGTTCAGGAGGCTTTTTCCTGGATTTCACTCTTACTGTAGTTGTCCAGTGCGCCATCTAGTGGTTGGGCAGCTGCATGTGTTGAAAACAGCGTCCGGTGGTTGACGGCTGCTTCACATCTGAGCCAGTTAGCCATTTATTCTAATGGACTCGCTGTCTCCTGTTAGACGTCCTGATGGGACAGCGTCTGAGAGTTTGTGAACGGATCATCGCTTCAGAAACGGTCACAAACTTAAGTCAGTACTTTTGCAGCTTCTACTCAGACGTATGTGCCTCTGTTACTATTAGTGTACGTATCATTGGCGGACTTCGCCTTCTAGCAAGGTGCTAGGAGAAGGAAATGAAAGATGTAAAAGCCAAGAACAACTTTATTAGACCGACATGTTTCAGGTCGTGGCCTTCATCAGGGTGTTCAGGAAACAACATATAAAATAACTTTATTAATACATGTTTCCATACCAAAATGACTCTAATAGTCTCATCTCTTCTTCCCCCCAGTGGAGAGAGTGGAGCCGGTAAAACTGAAAGCACCAAGCTGATCCTGAAGTTCCTGTCGGCCATGAGCCAGCACTCCCTGGAGCTGTCGTCCAGAGACAAGACGTCCCACGTGGAGGAGGCGCTGCTGGAGAGCAGGTGAGTGACTCGTTCAGTTCGAACCATCTAAAGATGGAGATCCCAGCCTGGTTCATTTTCTCACGGCTCCTCCTCCTTTGCTCCCGTCAGCCCCATCATGGAGGCCTTTGGAAACGCCAAGACGGTCTACAACAACAACTCCAGCCGCTTTGGGAAGTTTGTCCAGCTGCATTTCAGCCAGAAGGGCAACATCCAGGGGGGCCGGATCGTCGACTGTATCCTTTTAAACCCACTCAGATTAGGCTTAGTGGACAGGAGGGAGGCTAGCAAGGCTGTAGAGGGTGCACAAGTCCTTCATGAGGAGCATGAGGACGTAAATGAGTACATATCGTTGATCAGCTATTCTTCAGAGACCAGCAGGTTAGATGACTAGTTTTAGTTGTTTATTTTCAGCTTTGCAATCGTAGCTTGAGTCGTTCTGTAGAATAATGTGGTTTTGTGGTCCCGTCCTAATGTTTGGTGCCTTGACTGAGACTCCTTCTGACCACAGACCTCTTAGAAAAGGTGAGCGTTCTTCCTCCAATCAAATCTTTAATTGTGTTCTGGTTTCATGACTCTTTAAACCTGCTCCCTGAATGGTGGCTTAAGATGTGTGGATTCCAGTCATACATATTTTTAATTGTGGAAATAAAATATTACCTGGATGTGAATATGTGCACCTTCCTCTGCAGAACCGAGTGGTCCGTCAGAACCCAGGGGAGAGAAACTACCACATTTTCTACGCCATATTAGCAGGAACCAACAGCCAGCAGAGAGGTGAAGGAATTATAAACGTTTTTATAACCCTGTTACAGTCCCAGCTTGTCAAGTCCAATGACCATGTAGCATAGACTGTATATAAATATGGACATACTGGGGGGATACTATACTGCAGCCAGCCACCAGGGGGAGCTCTGCTTGCTCTTGCTTCACTTTAGAGGAGCTGTTCCACTGTCCATACTTATACAGCAATAATAACAGGACTGCAGTCAACAATAAAACCTCATCTCTGCACAGAAAGAGCAGAACCTCAGCTTTTAAAATGAGTCCGACGTGTAATATGTTTGTGTTTTTGTCTGCAGAGGCGTTCGGGTTGACGCATCCCGACAGCTATCACTACCTGAGACAGTCCAGCTGCCTCCCCGACAAGACAATCAACGACAAGGGCACTTTTCAGGATGTTCTGGTAGGAGGCAGAAACTCATTACATTCACTGATTAAAGCTTTTTCAACACCATCTACTCCAGGGATTCGTTTTTAATTCTCTGGTTTTAATCTGAGGAGCAACAGGAACATTTTAAAACACGTTACCAGATATTCCTTCTACCAAACCTCAGCACTGCACCAATATAAACGTGCACCAATGATTATTGTTACAAAAAATGCCTTTAAATGACTTTTAATACACATTGCTCTCCGTGTAATTTATTCCCAAAACATTTGATTTGCTTAAAACGTTATGCTCGTACACTGCACGCCATTTTCCCACAAATACTTACTCGAATCACAGTTTGGTGTTTTATTCATAACCATAAATACCTGAGACTCAAGTGAAATCCCTGCTGTCAAACCAAACCTTCAAATAAGTCAAACAAAAAAGAACTAAATAAACAAAACTCAGCTGCTCACGATGGACTGAGACGAGCGGCGGCTTTGAATCTCGACCCAAGAGAAACAAAACTAGCCGCTGTGGTTTGCGTTAACGTCCAGCCTGACCCACTTCTTCTTCTTCTTTTTCTTCTTGTCGGTGCGTTTCCCAGAATGCCATGCGGACGATGCAGTTCACGGAGGAGAACATCGGTGAGATCCTGCGCCTCCTGGCCGGGATCCTCCACGCGGGGAACATCGAGTTCATGACGGCCGGCGGGGCGCAGGTCTCCTCCAAGTCAGGTCAGAGAGTTCACGCTGTCCTCTGCTCTTTGCGTTAGTTATTTGTTCATTGTGGCGCCTGATTGGAACAAAAGCATAGTTTGATTATTTGTAGCCGCCAGCCAGCCTGACGTGTTACCAGACATGAATAAGAATGTGATGACGCTACGAGTGGCGTGTTTCAGCCAATGACCTTTGCACATAAAGCCGCCGCCTGCTTCTTTCTCTGTTTTCCAGTAAAATATTTGAGGACACATTCCAGCGTTTAAAGACTTCAGAATAAAACTCTGACAGCGCAGAGAGCAAACACGGCTCAGGATGTTATCTGTCGCCAGCATCCTCTCAGGATGTTACGACTCTAGTTTGCCCTCCAGTGTTACTCTACCATCAGACTGAGCCGGCATCAATTTTCTGGTTGATCTCAAAAAGGTGCCGACAGCTTCCGTCGTGATCGGCTTGGATTAGGATTAAAGACGGAACAATACGAACGTCCTTCTGGCTGGAGCTTCTGTGTGTGTGTTTTAAAATGACATGTCCCGCTCTACTCCTCTCTCTGACATGGTCCCTTCCCTCTTCAGCTCTCACCCGGACGTCCGAGCTCCTGGGCCTGAACTCGGATCAGCTGGCGGAGGTGTTGACGCACCGGTCCATGATCCTCAGGGGCGAGGAGATCTCCACACCGCTGACTGTTGAGCAGGTCAGCCATGCTTGTTCTATTATTCTACAGTATATATATACCAGACCAGCAGCAGGATGCAGCCTGACACAGACACACACACAAAAACACTTTAGGAACAACTAAAAAAAAAAAAAACATGAAGAACAGCACAAGGTGTTGACCTGGCCTCCAAATTCACTAGATCCCGAACTGATCAAGTATCTGTGAGATGATCCACAGAGGCCCCTCGCCTCAAAGCTGAAGAAGCTCAGAGACACAAACATTAGTTTTTCAGTCCATCCTCACCTGAGCCTTTTTCCATCCAAAAGGAAAATAAAATGGTCGTCCAAAACAAAAATCCTATTCAGAAATCATTTCTTTATTTATAGATTTAGTTTAAATGTCCTCTCAGCTTTATTATATCATATGTCTGGCTTCAAAGGATTTTAACTATGCGCTTAAAATCACTTCCCATAATGCATCTCTCCCTCCGTCTCTCACACATTCCTAGCCGCCTTTAACAAACACAGAAAACGCTCGGTCTAATTCTGGCTCTGGGAAGATTCAGGTTGCGGGCAGAACAAAAACACGCCCACAGCCCAAACATTGTTTGAGCTTTCCGCCTATTCTCCGCTTCTCGTTGTTTCTGTTCCCCCGGGGACCGAGGCCTCTGAAAACCTGCAGGGGCCCTGGACCGTTTCCTCAGCCTGGAGGTAACTGGGTTCAGATCAAGGAGCCTGATGGCTGTTTGTGCATTCCACATCACCAACGTAAACTAAAAGACTAGTGACGGCCATTGCTTTTCTAATGCATCAATCTGTGTTATTTTGTGACTTTAGAAAACAAAAAGAAAGAAGCGATTTCAATGTCTGATGGATATTTGACACTGGTACTGTGCAATATACGTCCATAAAATATAATAAAACACTGTCTTCCTTTGCTCCTACACAAAACCACGTAGGAGAGGACTTTAAGCTCTCGCTGTGCTGCGTACTTTTGATTCATTCTCTATCAGCTCTGCTCTAATGATTCACTGTCTTCTGCTGATCCCGTGCAGGCGGTGGACTCCCGGGACTCCATGGCCATGGCACTTTATTCCCAGTGTTTCAACTGGATCATCCGCAAACTCAACAACCGCATCAGGGGCCGAGAGGACTTCAAGTCCATCAGCATCCTGGACATCTTTGGATTTGAGAACTTTGAGGTGTGTTTCAACCAGAAGACAAAACCAAACCGGGCTAGAAACTCATTTGTTTGTGACCCTTTGTTTGAATGTAAGACTCTCTCAGGGCTAAATAAAGTTAAATTAACGTCCCTCAGACAAGGATGCTCAGTCACACCCACCACTTTGACCCTATGCTTCCTCTCTCTTATGTATTTTAATTATATTTAAATTGTTTTGTTGCCTTGTTCCCCACAGGTCAACCGCTTTGAGCAGTTCAACATTAACTATGCAAACGAGAAGCTTCAGGAATATTTCAACAAGCACATCTTCTCCCTGGAGCAACTTGAATACAACAAGTATGTGGATGGAGGCTTTGGTTTGGTTCTGTCGCTGTCGTCTTTCATTTTCATGGTTGTCAGTGAATCTGTCGTGATGAACAGCCGCTCGTTGTCCGTGTGATCTTATAAATGTTGTTTTTTTTTTTCCTTCTGCAGAGAAGGCCTCGTCTGGGTCGACATCAACTGGATGGATAACGGCGAGTGTCTGGATTTGATCGAGAAGGTACGCGTCAGAAAGTCACTGCGTGTTGATGAAGCTGATGATGAAGCAATAAGAGATCAGAGTGGAGCAGGCGTGTTGATGACTGAAAGAACGTTTAAGACGGTGATATCCATCATGGTCCTGATGATAACGGCAGCAATTATCTTTTGTTTCCATAGAAACTAGGTCTCCTGGCACTGATGAACGAGGAGAGTCACTTCCCCAAAGCCACTGATGGCACCTTACTGGAAAAACTCCACAGCCAGCACTCAGTGAGTCTATGAAACAATTCTGTCGAGATGCTTATACATCTGGGCCGTGCATTTTCCACCTGGGCCTTCAATTCCAACCTCATTAAAACACCTCTTAATACGATTTTTATGACTCCACTGCTGTAGAAACCATCAACATCATACGGACAAACAATAAAACAGGACGTAGCATCATAGACAGGTATCTCATATAGAGAGATGAATGTCATTACTAAAGAAAGAAATTCACTTAGAACAATTCATAAAGTCTCCTCTCACTCTCTGCAGCCACCAGAGCCACATACGTCTAATCCAGCAGAAGCATCAATGTCGACCCAATAAAATGACAAAAATATAAATACATAATACACATGACAGACTCATAGATATACTTAATAAAGAAATGTACATCTCAGGGGTATTTTTCATGATTTAGAGTGTAGAGAGATGTGTAGAAATGTTGGGCACGACGTTGTGGAACAACATCAGGAGATGAACTGGACACCGATTTTGACTTTCCGACCATCTCTGACCTCAGGAACCAGCTGAGACAAAAGTAAAATCTTCCTCTCTCTTTCTTCTGCTGCAGAAAAACTCATTTTATGTGAAGCCGCGCGTTGCCGTGCACTACTTTGGAGTCAAGCACTACGCAGGAGAGGTGAGACCATCACGTCTGTGTAGTTCTTTTTATTTTGCTGAGGAGCTGCTCAGCGTTCCCTTTGTCTCTGACGCACCCTTGTGGCCGGTTGCAGGTGGTGTACGACGTGAGGGGCATGCTGGAGAAGAACAGGGACACGTTCAGAGACGACGTCCTCAACATGCTGAGAGAGAGCAGGTGACGGAGAGCCTCTTTGTATTATTATTATTAGTATTAATATTATTATTATTTAGTGGTTTGGGATCAAATGCTGCAAACAACAGAAAAGAAAGTACAACGACTCATAGTTTGCACTCTGTTTAATCAGAGCTCCACTTTGCAGAGGTTTAATGCTCACACCGCAGATTATTTCTGCTCCTCCTTCCTGTCTGTCTCTCAGGTTGGACTTTGTCTACGATTTGTTTGAGCACGTATTGAGCCGAAACAAGCAGGACACTCTGAGGAGCACCATCAAGCACAGGAGGCCCACGGTCAGCTCCCAGTTTAAGGTAAGTCGCAAACAAACACAACACGGCCTGCTCAGCTTTATGAGAATAGCTACACAGGCCCCACTCAGACCTTTATTTAACATCTGTCCTGGACGATCAGATCACAAGTGTCCAAGAATGTATTTGAGTGATCAGTCTACATTTGGAAGTGTAGAGGGACGCTTGTAATTGTAAGAAGTGGTGTGTAGCAGTTGGTGGTGTGCTTAACAAAGCAAAACACTTCTTGCATCTCGTAACAGGAGCGATAGTAGGAACACTAGAAGCATGTGTTAAAGTAATAAGGCCAGTGTCAGAGGGGCAGTGTTATTAAGTATTACAGTAGTTGCAGTAGTAGAGATACTTTTAATAGCAGTAAAAGTAGTATTAGTGCCTCAGAGGTTGCAGTAGTACCCATGCTGTGACACAGTGATACTGTCGCTAACCAGCATCTCGTCCTGTTGCAGGATTCTTTGCACTCCCTGATGGCCACACTCAGCACATCCAACCCGTATTTTATCCGCTGCATCAAACCAAACACACACAAGGTGAGTGGTGACGATATTTTAAAGTATTCATGAGCACATGTCTGTCAAAACAAAACAAAACCAAACAAAAAACCCTTACCAGGCCTGGATGCCGGAGCACAGAGTGTGTGAATCATCGTTTGTCATTGAATAATCAAACAGTGCCCCCCCACCCCCCCACCCCCACCTCCCCAGCAACCGGCTGCAGACAGGAATGAGAAGTGTCTGGCTCTTCTTGGGACCTTTGACCCCTGATTGCTTGGCAACAAGCTACAGTATTAGTAGTAGTAGCAGAGAATGCAGGGCTGGGCTGCTGACTGGCTGGAGACAACTTAATTTAGTTCACTTTGTGATGTGAATATTAAATATATTGGTCGCTATATCTACTTTTTATATTACGTCTTATTTGTTCACATACAGACTGAATCTACAGCCACATTGTCAACACAGTTCTCAGACCATAGAGAACACATCACGTGATGCCAAAGACTTAGTAGCTTGTGACTAGTTAGTGTGAATTAGGTGCAGTTCCTCTAATAACAACTAGGTGGCGATGGCAAACAAAACTATCTGTGTTCCCTGACTTCACTAAAACTTTACTAAATATAAAAAACTGTTTTGTTTTCCACGAATCAAAGGACAGCCGTGTGTCGCTAGAATCTTCATGAGGCTGTCTGAAGTCCAGAAACTTGATGATACAGTCTTCTGTCCATATATCAAGTAAAAGGTTTAAGTACTGTCTTCCTGAGACTCTGCGTCCTCATATGGGGACATTAAGTTTTAAGTATTAGCACAACCAATTTGTAATTCACTTTAAAGACGGGAGACTGAGGATTGATGAATGTGGTCAAAGAGATCAGTGGATGTATGTGATGACGATCATCAAAGAGGAAAAGAGACAAGAGGAGACAGATCATCTTTATTGTTAATAATATTCAGCAACACATTATTAGAGTACACATAGACCAATCAGCCACAACATTATGACCACTGACAGGAGACGTAAATAACATCGTCCATCTTGTGACAGTTTAGGGAAACTTCTGGACCTGGCATTCATTGGTGTGGATGTTACTTAGACATGTAGCACCCACCTAGACCAGACCAGGCACCCCCACCCCATAGCAATGACACTCCTTGATGGCAGCAGCCATCCCCAGCAGGATGCAGCCTGACACAGGCACACACACAAAAACACTTTAGGAACAACTAAAAAAAAAAAAACATGAAGAACAGCACAAGGTGTTGACCTGGCCTCCAAATTCACTAGATCCCAAACTGATCAAGTATCTGTGGGATGATCCTCAGAGGCCCCTCCCCTCAAAGGCCCCCCCACTAACAACATTCTGGTGATCAGACACCACAGGACACCCTCAGAAGGCCCATGTCTATTCTCTGAGGAAGGTGGTCATAATATTAAGCCTGATCGGTGTATATATACATTGCACAGCTTTGCTAAGAGTCTTCAAACGTTACAGCGTATTAGTTAAATTCTATCCAAATTAACAGTTGTCCAGCTGCTAAAAGCTAAATTAGCAGAACAGAGGTTAGCCTGAAAATGAAGCACAAATTGTTAGTGGATTTGTTTGCTTGGTTGTCAGTTTCCTCTCGTCACAAACCAGACTCCGTTGCCCTTATATTTTATTCAAGCAGAAAGATGACGTCAACACATCCTCTCTGATCTGATCTGATCTGATCTGATCTGATCCGGCCGTGTGATCATCGAGCCCTCAGGCTACTGGTGTACTGACTAACTCACTGGCACGTCAGCATCTCGTCGATACCAGTCTGGAAGCCTTACTGACTCATTAGCATCGCTGCAGATGTCAAAAGTTGAACTTGAAATACTGGTATTGATTGTTGAAGTCAGTGACTATTGATCATTCCCAAACCTGGCCATCAGCGATGGTGTGCTCCCATCAGGTAGAAGCTGGTCGATAATGGCGTTAATTATCTGACTGCTGCTCTGCAACAACACACAGTGATGCTACGCTTGTGTCATCTAAAAGAATCAGGATGCTACTGCTCTCTGACATAAAGGGTATTATGAGACAGAAAAGGAACAAGAACATATGATATTAAAGGACAAAGAAGGGACAGTTAACCCTGTATTTGAGTTGAAGAATAGTTCTCAGACAGTATCTCTAAATGTGACCAACTCAGACGTGGACACACGGAGGACTGTGACGCAGATGTGTCACATCTGTGCCGTCACTGTGAGTCTCTGTGTCGCCTGTGGGGGTTTCTTTTTTTGATTGGCTCGTGCAGACAGAGGCCTCTTGTATTTGTCTCAGTGTGAGTGAGTGAGTGAGTGGTAGATCCCAAAAAGCAAGCTGAAATAAGGGGAACTGTCGGGTTTCTTGAAGACGTAGCGGGGACAAACCCACCGACTTCCTCCGTTAAATAGAAGCTTTGATTGCTGAATTAAATGTAGAAGAAGACGGAAAGACAGATCCACTCTCCCAGTTTGGGAGAAACTGCCCCAAGTGTTCCTATCACCACTGTTGCCTTCAGCTTCTACATCTACATTTCTAGTTCCTCTTTCAGTCCTTCAGCTCCTTCATGTTCCTTCTTCCTGATGTTGCCATCACTGTGGATTTCTACATCTACCAGTACTGCCCTCTTTTGCTGTTTGTCCGGTTGGTTAGCCATCACCAGTTTCAATCTCTCTATCTCTATGTAGAAGTCCTGCAGGATCTGGGCTCCTTGGCTCATTCTCTTCTAACTATCTAAGGTGTCTCTCATTTTAACTTTGGTCCTTCCAGTCCACACTCTGCACAGATGTTCCTGTACACAGTGGTACATAGTGTGCAGGGGTTTGTTCGGTGTCTTTCATCAGAGGTGGCAATCTTCCTCATGTATTCTTGGATCTTTGTTGTTTTCAGTGGCTCTGACACTGTACAACCTCAGGGTACTAGATATTGGGGGGTTGGAATGTGTTATTGGGGGTTAAAGGAACTGCACTGGACTGGTTTGAATCTCATCTATCGGACAGGTAGATGTCATCAGTGAGTCTTCCACTTATACAAAAGTTAATCATGGAGTTCCACAAGGTTCCGTGCTAGGTTCTTTACTTTTCACATTATACATGCTTCACTGAGGCAAGACTGTTTGCAAACACAGCATAAAAATCTGTTTCTATATAAATAAAAGTGAATTTAAATGGAATTCTCTCAGAAGATTTTGCATCGGTGCATATTCAGTCTGGAATATACAAGTTATTTGATAAAATCCACAGCAGCTTTCACTCAGTAGAGTAGATATTCTTTCTTTCAAACACAACACTCACGCAGAGAGAATGACAGTGACGATGACAACAGGATAAGCTTCACTTCTTCCTACATGCAGGCCATGACACTGTCCCAGTAATCTCTCAAGAGAAGCTTGTTAAGAAAGGAAAGTATGTGCAAGATTTGTCTGACAGAATTTAAAGACATGTCCCTGTTGTGACGCTTGGACGTGAAGTGAAATGAAATCCTGCAATAAAATATGCCAGATGCTGAAAAACTTTAAAGTTGTACCTTTGTGGTGAATAAATAGATAGATGTAGAAGTGAGACACAAACACATGTGGGTAACAGCTGGCGTGTTTCTATGAGGCGAAACGCCACCGTCTGGACTCCGCTTCTGATTTAATGTTAAACAAGGCAGGGTGATGACTTCTGAGTGGAGCTTAATGTAGTCAGGGGAAGAGCTGGAGATGGGGTTAGGGCCTCCCCAGGGGAAATGGGGTCAGAGCAGCACGGCACGTGGCCCCTAAAAGCCCCCGAGAGGCGTCCCTGTCATCTGCCGGTTTGAGTGCAAGCAGGTGTCAGAGGGCAGGAGAGACGGAGGGAGGACGATGCTTCAGTGGGACTTTAGAGGTTTAACTCTGCAAACGCTGCACTGGTCTGCTCACAAAACCTTCTCAATGGGGATTTTTTTGGCAATTTCAGAAAATAAGGTCATTTTATTAAAGGCGTGTTTTGTACAGTGAGCAGAGTTTAACTCACTGACCAGTAACTGCTGTCTAAGAGCTATTTCTAGTTGCTGTGATGTAACCCTGTGTCGAAAAAGCCTGCAGGGTCATGGGACTCCTGCAGATGCTGAGTAGAGTCTGTGGAAATATCCATATATTGACAGAATGGGTAATGGCATGGACTGTTGGCTCTGAATGCAGCCAGGACACACACCCACACTCACACACTCACAAATACAAATCAACACACACTCAAGTTACAGGAGTCCTAATGGAAAGTTTCTAGTGTGACCATTGCATCAGTTATTCTGGAAGATATCAGCAGGTTTCAGCAGACATTTGTAAAAGGCCGCCTTCAAACCATCATTCCAACTTTGCTGTCAGCATATTTGTTGCAGACATTCAAGTCTCAGTTCAGAGCATAGACTGTATATAAATATGGACTACACGTCTCCACTTCCTCTCATTGGCCAAACTGATGCTATTTTTCCGGGGATACTGGCGGCGTCATTTTGCGACTTTGGAGCCAGAGTCTGATCAGTACGGTCCGAGAGTGGAGCCTTGCCCCGCCCACACTTCCTTATTTGCATTTTTGTTTAATTAATACTACTCTACCTCCACCAGTTACAAGGAAATGTTGGACTTATTTATTTATTTATTTTTACAACTCTCACAGTCCCACAGACTGCTTTCCACAGTGGTTGGCATGGCAACTGGTGGTCAACATTATGTCACTTCCTGTTTCTATAGCGACAAATAACTAACTAAAATGACACTTATCCAAAAAATTGACACTTGAACATTCATCAACATTATATTACTGAAATGACAGAAACCACCCTTGAAAAAAAAATTTATTTGACGTGTACTTTAGTGTTTTAGTTTGGCCCAAGTCCCGCCCACTAACATGGAGGGGGTGGAGCTTATGACCTATACTGCAGCCAGCCACCAGGGGGAGCTCTACTTGCTTTGGCTTCACTTTAGAGGCGCAGTTCCTTCGTCCATCTTTATATACAGTCTATGGTCCAGAAACATGCGAAGGCCCCGCCCTTTTTCGTTGGAAACCATTGGGCCTTATCTTGATGAAATTAAAAATTGAAATATGCGCAACGAGGTGGATGGAAAACTGTATAAATGAGATATAGGACCAATATCCTAATTGTCTGTACTTATGTTCTTGTGTTCCTGTGGAACATCATGAGTCTTTGTCAAAGTACTGTTTCAATTCAAAGTGCAGTCCAAATACCAAGTACGCAAGTCCGAAGTTCACATAGCCTCGACCGTGGAATAATAAAACTCAGCACAAAAACTATGTATGAATTAAATAAATGGGAAAATAAAGGTATGTAAATGATGATTAATAGGAATGAAACTAGATTATTACTATTATTAACCTGGAAGCCAGACCAACTTTCTTCACCCACAAATTTCTTTTAATGGAGGAAAGTTGTTCTGGAGTCTCTCTGTTGGGAACTGATTCTGCTCCTGCAAAGATCTGCTGGGCCAATCAAATCGTTTGGGGGCGGGGCTTAATGTGGCAATGGGCAGCAAAGTAACAGTAGTCATACACGTTATCTGAGATTGGCTTTGATTGCTTATGCAGAGGTACTATTTCCTCTTTATACGTTTTATTTTTAAATCATTTAAAATCAATGTAACTCCACTCAAATCCAATGCAGTTGATTGACAGTGACAGTGATTCTTTAAATTAAGAGGTGAAAAACGATGCTCAGGCGTGATTTGGTCTTAAGTTGACCGTAGATGTGGCTAACTGTCGGGTCAACACAAACTCCATCACCACATTTGAATGTAAACAGCCTGCTCGCTCGCTCGCTCGCTCTCTCTCTCTCTCTCTCTCTCACTGTCAGGCCCTACAAGTGGGCTTCACAAATTAGCCTCAGCAGGAGATGCATCGTCATGGCAACCACCGCCCTCCCTCTCTCTACACACACACACTCACTCACAAAAAAAAAGGGGGAGTGGAGTTCTAGGGTTTGAAAGCCTTTGTTTGACTCTGTGGTGGCAGAGTGTGTTTGTGTCTGAGCCGGTCAGTGTGTTGTTGCAGAGATAGACTGCTGCAGCTTTTGGGAGGTTTCTTGTCATATGTCCAACGATCTGAATTAAAAAAAAAAAACAGCTGAAAGGATACAGAGCGGAGAGCTACGATGCAAGGTGAGACCTGATGCATGCTTTGAATCAGAGGTGGTGCGTTCAAGTGCACGCTTGTTGCACGGGGCGGTTTAAATGTCCAGCGGTTGGTGCTTGGTGCCGTGGTATGAGGCGAGAGGCAGCGGTTTGCGTCGGGCTACGTGACGGACGCACAAAGCCGGCTTGTCATGCAGTCTGATCTGCAGTCCTCTGCAGACAAAAGTCTACTTACTTTTGCTTTATAAAATAAAATATCGGACATAAAGTTAAAATTAGTGGAATTTGAATGTCCAAATGTGTTTTTGCATGACTCCCCTAAATAATCAGCCCTCCTGCTCATCAGACAGTAAAATGGATCTGCAGGAGAATTAAGATCTGAAACAATATACCAGCTGCTTCAGTTGTTTAAATTGTTAATAGGGATGTGAATGTGTGCATGAAACTGTAAAGACTTGTCCATGTTTTTAGATGCTTTGTTAGTTTTTATCCAGTCCATAAAAAGAAGATTGAATCTCTGTCTCTTAATTCATTTAAATGATTGATTCCCATCAGTGCCATTACTGCTGTGTAACTCCAGAATGCCATGCACTGCAGGAGCACACAGTCCCTCCGATGTTTCCTGTTTGTCATCGTGTTAATTGAACTTGAAGGCTTTCAGTTGCCGGATTTTTCGAGATGGAGCAGAGACATTTGAGCCGGAGCCTGGAAGCCTTAGCGTAGTGAGTGTATGACGGTGATGATTATGATCGAGCTTGGAGGGCAAAGCATCAGTGAGGACTGAATACGCAACGAGGAGGCTATTAAGTTAATGACAAGATAATGGAGGGAAAGTGTTGTTGAAGCTCAGTTGCTCTTCTGAATGCTTTATAATGTGAGTTTCTTCTTCTTAAATTCATTTTGTGATGATGAGACGTGTTTGTGAAGGTTCTCAGTCATCCAGGTCATAGTCAAGCCAAAAAAGAAGCTGAAACAAGAGCTGCTGGACTTGTGGGTATTTGCCAATCTTCTAAGTAGCTTCTTCAGTTCAACTGAGTGGTGAAATGTCTTCAAGAAACCCAAGAGTTGCCGTTGTTTCAACTAGTTTCACTTTAATCCAACATAATTTCTTTAGTGTTTCCTCTTGCATTGTTTGATTTAAAACGTTAAGATTATCTGATTTGGTGTATGTTTTCCAACCAGTATCTCTCCTTTTTGATAAAAAACAAAAAACAAACTTGATTTAAGTCTTAGTAGATTGAGGATCTTTGGACTTCTAAAAAGTTTGTAAGACAAAACATGCAATCCAAAGATGTTTTCTGCGCAATTCATGGGCTAGTGGCACATAATTGGCAGATTAACTGAGACAGTCAGTGTGATATATCGTTTGGTTCAGACGTCAGTAGTCAGCTACATGTATAGAAATGCTAACAGTCCAGATGTCATACTCTGTCACTGATTCTATAATGTTTGTATTTATCGCGAGAACTTGTGAGGAATTGCACAAAGAAGAAAACAGCAGTACTCATGTTTTCCAAATCTGGAATAGTTTCCTTTGTCCAAGAAATTCAAACCCTTCAGAACCCTCCTCCAAACTGTGTCCGCCTTAAATCCAGCAGGGTCAGGGATTAAGGCTGGATTTATGTCCACCTATGAGTCTGAAACATTGTTCCGGGGATTCCCCCAAAACTCTGTGGAGGAGCCCCCTACTGAGCAGTGAGCGATAATCCCTGGACTCTCAGAAGGAAACAAGACTTCTGACAAAAAGAAGTCTCTGGATTCTAGATGTCCTTAGTCCTCTGGTTGAAGCAGGAATGTTGTAGAGATGGAAACTCTTGCATGGTATAAATATTCTTTGGTTCCTGCTTCTCTCGCCTGAGCTGCTTTTCTCAGTTAATGCAACAAACCTTGGGAGTTTTTAACCTTTGGTTGGATAAAAATAAGGTATTGGCAGGTGTTGCTTTGGATTTGAGGAAATTTACAGTAAAGTATTGTCTAAATAGAATTGATCGGTGTTCTGCTCTACATCAAATGTTTTCCTAAATGACGACCTGTTCAGTTAGCTCTCATTAGCGCCCAGGGCCAATGAAGCTGCAACCTTAAATGACGGTAAAGATGCGATGCGATGCGATGCGATACGATACGATACGATACGATACAATGCGATACGACATGACACGACACGACGCGATACAATACGAAACAAAGCGTTATGATACGATACGATACAAAACGGTATGAAGAGGTATGGTACAATGGGATACGGAGACTTTCTGACTCTCACACGGGGAAAGTCAAAGCTTTACATTATCTCGAAGCGATACGATATTTAAGGCAAGACAGAAAAATAACACTGCTTTTCTCTTTAAGCTTCCTTCATTGTTTTTTGGATTTCAGATGAGAATCAGTGGCAGTTGGTGCGTTGACTTGTTTCGCCCATAAATATCAGTATCTTAGTTGAACCTTTCCTGACGGAGGAACGCTACTTTGTTTGACTGAAAGCTTTTACAATAAGAGGAAACATTCCTGCAGCCCTGCAGCTCTCCGTACCTTCTTGCCGGCGCTGGGAGATGGACGGCTCACCCTGAGTTTGTCTATCTTTCTGTGTTTGCCTTTTTCACCCCCCTCAGGTTCCCAACCCCCTCGGGAGCAAACTGCCACACCCCCTCCCATTTGTCCCGCTGAATGCCTCGAGCTCTGAGTCTTTTAGCAAGGAAGCCGGGCTGAGAAAGACTTTGAGTTTACCCCTCAGGCTATTGTTGTCATGGGCCTGAGATGGTGCGTCGACCTCTGGATGCTTGATTTACGTCATTGTTGTTTCGAAGTGATGGACTTTAAGACCATAGCCCAGATTTCACAAAAGATATGATTAAAATGCCATCAGTGTTATTTTCCCTCTTCATAAAAGCTATACATCTATTTAATGTAAAGTATTCAGACACTAGGCTCCTTCTGTGAGGCCTAAAGCCTGTATTCATATTTAAAAGTCAAAGGACATTATTCTCTGTGAGACCCGTGAAGATTTCTCTCAATTATTCAGTCTCCTTTCCTGCTGATTACCTTCATTCACCACTAGAAATACTGAATATAAAGGATGAAATGAACCTTTCTGAAACAGAAACGGTCATGGCTGAAGTAAAGAAAAGTAACTCTCTTTGTCTGCAAACTTTTTGTGCCACTGACGCATCGTGAAACTTCTTCAAGCTGAGCCTCAGAGATGGAAAGGATGAGCGGTTTCATTTGCCAAGTTGTTCTGGCAACTGTATAAAGTGTAAAGAAGAAAAGGAGGAGACGATAGAGATAGAAAGCGAGCGTCAAAGAAAGGCAGGAGGCAGAGGGCAAGCTTCGTGACACCGCTCAGCTTTGTGCCGCTGCAGCTCGGCCGCATGCAAATGTGAGTTATGCTAATAAGCTGTCCTCTGCGGCCGGCGGCAGCTAAAGGCCGCCATTCAGTCACTCAGTCAAGATCTGGTGGTGAATTGGCCTCCCTTCATCTCGGCGTCTCAAATGGGACACCGGCGGGCGATCAGGGGAGACGGGCGCTGAATAAAGGGGGCATTACGACCGAGTATGAAAGCACCCTCTTATTAGGAGCCCCCCCCTACGCCCACTGAGGTTACGGGGTCCCAGAGAAAATGGCTTTCGGTCAATGCACTTGTGTAAGTAATAATGGTATCTCAATGCCAAGTGTGTTTTTATGAGGGAGGTTTGATTTGGTGCTGGCTGCTGCTGTCGTACGCGCTTCACTCTCAGAGTTCAGAGTTGTGAATGCGTGGTATGCAGAGTGATGCATGTGAGTTTAAAGGGATTCAACTTCCGTGCGCTTTGGCTGCAGACGTCATGCGATGCTGTTGGATTGTTTTGGCACTCGAAGCAAAGATTTTAGCTTCTTTTGGCAGCTAGTTTTGGTTTATCTCCCTGCTCCCATCAGCGGAGGATGTTTCCAGAAAAGAGTTAATAAACCACGAAACCAAGCATTTGTCAGGAAGAGTCAGACATCAATTCAGCGGGGTGATGCTCTATGTGCTCTGTGTGAACCCACAGTTATATCAGCTATTGATTGTTTCAGCTTTCAGACAGAAATCAATAGCTTGGTTCAACTATAATATATCTCCAACAAAATCTGTCCACAGCAGAGAAAACATTGCCTCAAAGCCCAGACTTCAGTCCCAGGTACTAAAACGAGCACAAATTCACAAGGAAAATAATAAAACTCGTTGCATGAATCAAGTGAATGAATGTAAATTATAATTAACTGAAAAAAGTGAATTCAAGACACTTTATTATTAATATTATTAGCCTGGAAGCCAGACCGACTTTTCCGTCCTTTTTCTGTGGTGGTAATCTGGTTTGGAATACAATCGCACTTTAGATTCTACTTGCTTTCCACAGCGATGCTAGCCTGGAAGTAAGAACAACTTCCTCCGCCCACAGATTTGTTTCATGGTGGAAAGTTTATCTGTTTATTACTTTGGGAACAGATTCTGCTCCAGCAAAGATCTGCCCGGCCAGTCAGATAATTTGTGGGTGGGGCTTAATGTGGTGACAGACAGAAGAGTAACAGTAGTCATGCGTCGCCGTGGAGTTGAATTAGCTTAAACGCAAGTTGCTCTGATTGGTTGGAGGGCTATTCAGTTGCTTGCAAAGGTATTTTTTCCTCTGTATGCATCCCATAATTAAATCGAAATGTGGTGTTGTGGTGTCCAAGAGCACGCAACAACTGTTTAACACAGTAAAATGCCCTGAACTGAACAATTTTTCATGTTGCAAAAATTCAAATGAAGTGAGAATCCAAAATCGATCCCCGCAGCTGTGAAAAAATAATATCTACGTCTGCTGAATGTGTTAGATGGGACTGAATTGCCTCCAGACGCTAAAATATTCTGTTGAAGGTACATGTTCAAATGAAGGGTTGAGTTTAAGCTACTGAAGGCTGTTTTTTTTTTTGTTTTTTTTCCTTTTATAACTTTAGTTGAATGTTACATTAAAACAGGATCTGTTGTTTTTCCATCCTAGATGCCTGACCATTTCGACCAGACCGTGGTCCTGAACCAGCTCAGATACTCTGGAATGTTGGAGACGGTCAAGATTCGACGCACTGGCTTCCCCGTCCGGAGATCTTTCCAGGACTTCTGCACCAGGTGTGTTGATTGACCCTGCGTGGTTCCGACAGAGCAGTAGACACAGCTGTCACATGAAAATAAAAGACAAGAACTGTGGATCTAATAATGCAAACTGAAATGAGGGCAACTCTGCTCGCAGGGCCTGGTGGTTTTTAATTATACCTGAAAATCTGTCATCTGTTAAAAAAAACTACAACTTTGCAGCTCATTTTATCCACGTCATTATCCTAAATGTTTGCTTTTCCTCTATTCTTCTTCAAGGTACAAGGTGCTGATGCGAAGTGCGTCACCACCAGATGACCCCAGGGGGCGCTGTGCCCAGCTGCTGCACCTTTATGACAGCAGCAGTGCAGAGTGGCAGCTGGGCAAGACCAAGGTATTCACATAAAACAGTTTTGTCATCGTTTTGTTCTTTTTTTCTTTTTATTTATTTGAATTTCGAGCTTCTTGTTTCCAAGTAACTCAGGATCTGTGTCAGGTGTGCAAATTCTGAGGCACAAAAACTTCACAGATCCCGTGCAGAACGGCTTAAAATGTACAAATTTACAGATGTGAAGACAGAAGATTCCTTTCTTCACAGGCTTTTTTGTACCGGCTTTGCATTTCCTGCCTGTTAGGAGCAAAATATATCCATTCTCCTCAGGTCTCTGCAGTATAATTGACTTTTCCTGTCAAAGCTTGAGCCCCTGAATCCTCCGCCGTATCTTTCTGCCTCCGGCTCACACCGGCTGATCCGCATCCTCCTTGCTAACATGGAATTTTATTGGATGCGGGCTTACCGCGCTGCCAGAGGGACGCCAATCTATTTTGGCTGCACCCGGCTCCCCTCAGGGCTCAGTTTGGCTTCATGTGTGTTGCGACGCAACCGTGTCCTCTACCTGTGTGTGTGTGTGTGTGTGATCATGAATAATTGAGGTCCAGAGCACCTGAAGCGTGGAATCCAACAGTTATTGGATCCAGTCTTCACCCCCCTCGCTCTATCGCTCACTGCTTCCACTACACCGGATCAGGAAGGATGAACCAACTGCCAACGTGTGTGTGTGTGTGTGTGTGTGTGTTTGTGTTTGTGTGTGATTTCTGTGGGGAAATGACAGATGGGGGGGTGACATGGATCCCTGATCACAGCATGACCATGTGATGCTGCAGGAGGTGACAGCAGTGGACGATATGTGTGTGTATGTGTGTGTGTGTGTATGTGGATGGATGAGTGGTCATTAGTGTGTATCTGTGTCTGTCCAGGACCAACAATAGCACAAGAAACTGAATTCACTGAGGTGGAACAAGTGTCATCTGAATGACGGATAAAATATGAGGGAGGAGGTCCTGTGGCCGAGAGAGCTCGACACACTGCAACTCAGTGGAGAAAATAGAAAATATTCACAGCAACAGCAATGACCATGCAACCCTGAGATGAAGACATGTGAAGGATATGTCCACCCAAAAGTTCTGGGCCCATATTCCTAAAGATTCAGAGAATACTGAGCAAGGAATGGACAGAAACTCTGATCTTAGTGAGGAGGTGTGGTTGACCCCGTTGTGATTGTTTGATCCTAAAAGCTAGAAAAAAATACACTGTTGGTGATAATGGGCCCAGAATGGAGCGTCATATCAATAGATTTAATCATAGAATCTAATCTCTATGAAGACTGTGGAATTAGAAATAATATTTAAAATGATCCTCCAACATGTGTGATTAAACTCAGGCCCACTACCACAGTATTCACATGCTGATAGTTCTATTTATCTGCTTCCATTCATTTACCATGCTGGTCATGTTTCATCAGTTGGTATTAACGAGGGTAAAATGTCTCAGCTTTCATCAGTTTCTGTGATTGCTAACCGGCCTAGAAGAAGCAGTGTTGATTGGTGTTCAGATCTTCCACAAACCAAACAGAAATGAAGTAGGAAACCCAACTGGACAGAGGAACAGTGTTTGCTTCTGGATCAACTGCTCAGTGAGAATAGAAGTGTTTAAGACGTAGATTTGGCTCCAGTGTCACGGGCATGGGAAAATATAGCACGACAGATAAATGACTCCTTTCTGCTTCAGAAACTCCTAAACCTCTTAAAAGTCCTCCTCCCTGCTCTGATCAGATCTCACCTTAGGAGCTCTCTGAAGAGCTGAGATTCTTTAGGAATTCTTTGTTAGGAACTTTTATCTTTACCAGGATCTACTCTTACAAAACATCATGATTTTAGGAATTTACTTAGAGTTTGTCCACTAGGAGCCAAGAATCTTTAGGACTACAGGCCCTGATTGGCCCATCAGATCTTTGCTGGAGCATAATCATAATCCCAACAGAGAGAGTCCAGATTAAATGTGTTTGTGGGTGGATCTTCAACTCAAATCTTCAAATTTGGTCTGGAATTATTATTATTTTATTTTTTTTAGAAAATCTCACACATATTTTTAGGACTATTTTGACATGTTTTACTTCTCCACAATGTGTAGCAACACTTTCTGAAAGTGGTTGTAATGAAATTATATGAATATTATATAATTCTGGTTATTTTGGTTTGGCATTCAGAGGAAAGCGTCGTTTCCGTCCGTGTTTTTAAAACAAAATGACCAGCATAACCTGTGTTTTTGAAAATTTTTAAGGAAATTTCACAAATAGATAGACCCAAATGTCTAACTATATTTATTTTAAGCGAATGAATTTATTTATTTTGAAGATAATAATGAACCATTATTTAGTTAACAAACTTTTTAAAACCAATTATGAGTTTTCCAATCCCAGAACTGCATAATTTTCAAAACTTTTAAATATTATCAATGTAACTGTGTCATTATTATTAATTTTATGTAAAAAATATGTATTGTGATGGAGATGAAATTGCATGGTGCAAATCAAAGTTCATTTTTATTATCCTTGACACAAAATAACATCAACTTTGAAACATAACATTATTTAAACTTAAAAAAAAAATAAAAAATGAATGCACATTTAATCAGAAAGTAAAAAACAAAACAAAAAAAACGCTCCATCCCAGCTCTCTATGTGCTGAAACCTACAAGCAAGGTGCATGGACTGGCTGTCGGAAGCAAAGCATGGACAGTTTATGGTGATCAGACTCAAACCATAGATTTTTCCATTTTTAAATGACGTATAATGAAAAATTGAAACCAGCATTAACATTCATTTCTGCTTTAAACAAACTTGCATATGAAAGCTTTTCTTTCTACTTCAAGATCAAAGAGCAGAGTATATTTCTGCCCAAACTGTGGGATCCAGCATCATGTCCCTCTTTGAATGCTTGAGAGCATCTCCTAAAACAATCCAAGTATTTCAATTACCCAGAAGATTACTGGATATTATACATTATACATCCTCACAATTACGTATTATATGTCAACAGCTGACAGGTGAAGATGTAAAAAGTCTCTCTTGAAGTCGTCCCGTCATCTTTGGTGTTTTTCTTCTTGCTACAAACCCCTGACAGCCCTCGGTACGTCCTCTAACTGAGACGCTGCCTCAGTCCATGTCGGCCCAGCTGCCGTCACTGTAAACTGTTAAATCAATTCTATCTCCCACCGAGGGATTCGTCCACTTTGTCCCGCTGCCTCCCGCGCTGAGATTTACACCGCGGCGGCCTGCAGCTCCTTTCAGTCGGCACATGTCCTCTTTTTTTGTTTTTTACTGCCTCAAAGTTAATTTCCTGGAAGTGATGTGGCTCTGCCTGCCTCTCCCAGGGCTCCGTTCTCTCCACGGGCCTGACCTGTGCTGGCAAGCGGCGCTCCCTGAAGGCCCCCAACAGCAAGAATCAAAAAGGCGTGAGGCTTAGCACGGCTTTTGTTGCGCTAATTAGCATAGTAATGATTAAAAAGGATTAGGCGTTCAGTTCATTGGGATGCAAATGTGTGCACTCTGAGCATGTGTGACTCATGTTGGAAGTTGTTTAATGACACGAGGGCAAGTGTGTTTTTTGGTTCGTATGTTTGTTTCTCACTTTGTGGTTGTGTGGCGTCATTTCTGTGTGCGTTGACATATTTAACGTTAACCTTGTAGAGATTCACAAGCCTCCACGATTCTTTTATTGTGTTTTTTGTGAGTACACTTGAATAAGTTGAGGTTCATTAGTAGATTTGTGAAGGTTCTCAGTCATCCAGGTCATGGTATATCCAAAAACAAGCTGAGACAAGATCAACTGGACTTGTAGAGTTTCCTGAAAATATTTTGACACAAATCAAAGTAGCTTCTTCATTCTCATCCCTGCTGAGATTCTGGTCAATAATGGGTCGTTACAGTACCGTTCATTGGGAAAGAAAAGCAGGATCTTGCTTAAACCCCAACTTTAAAGTCACTGATGGACCAATGAATTCTGAATTCTACCAGTGAACTCTAAAAGAAAATGTCAGGACATCTGTCCATGAGCAGAATTTGAAGAGAAACTGGGTCATGCAGCAAGACAACGAGAACCAAGAACACAAGTGGTTCTACAAAAGAACGGTTAAAGAAGAACAAGATGAATGTTGAGGAACGGCCAAGTCAAAGTCCTGACCTTAATCCAATAGAAATGTTGTGGAAGGACCTGAAGCAAGCAGTTGATGTGAGGAAACCCACCAACATCTCAGAACTGAAGTGGTTCTGTTCTGAGGAATGGGCTAAAATTCCTCCAAGCTGCTGTAGACCACTGATCAGCAGTTACCAGAAACATTTAGTGACAAGGAGGTCACAGCAGATACTGGAAACAAGGGTTCGCTTGGTTTCACAGATATGAACAAATGATTAATTCTCATAGTGTAAAGTATAATATTTCTGTTTAACTGGGGTTTCCTTGTCTACTTTCAGGAGTCCACTGATGTCTTGAATCATTTTTATGCAGAAATGTAGAAAATTCTGAATTTTGAATACGGCACTGTTAGTTAAACACACTCTTGTTTTAGTATTAGCTTATGGTTGCTAATGCTAAAACACTATATTATTATTTTTTTTTTTCAAGGATGGTTTCTGTCATTTTAGGTAGTTAATATAATGTCGGTGCATTTTTCGTTTTAGTTTGTTATTTGACGCTATAGAAACAGGATGTGTAGTATTAGTGAGTCTGGATGAAATGTGGGCGGGCTTCGATGTCGCGGCTCCGCCTGGCTCCACTCTCGGACCATACTGACCAGGCTCTGGCTCAAAACTTGTAAGATGGCTCCGCCCATATCCCTGGGAAAATAGCGTCAGTTTGTCCAACGCAAGGAAGTGGAGACTTGGCATCCATATTTATATACAGACTATGCTCGGGATAGGCTCCTCACTTGGGGTGTGAAAGGTCCCCTGTTCAAATCCCAGTTGAGGTTGTGTGTGAGTTGCTTAGCAGTATTTCAGTGTCACTTGTTTGATTGGGTTGTCTTTGTCTACTTTCATTCCCCTTGAACAAGAAAGCAGAGTGCAAGTGTTTGTTTGTGCACCTGCTTGGGCATGTAAAGCATGTTTCCTTGTTAATTAGCCTGCTCATAAGTGACGTCCAAAACGTCCAACGACTTCACATTTCCTCCTGAAAATCTCATTAGGGCCTCACTGCTGAGGATTGAGTTCTGTCACTCAGCCAACGACACACACACACACACACGAGGTACATTATTCAACAGGAGAAAGGCAATCTGTACTCTTACCCCCCACAGCACTGTGATATTTCCCCACCGTCTCAGTCGCCCGAGACCACATCCCACATCTCATTTTCCTCCCTCCCTAATCGGATTAACCCCCGGCGGCCCTCGGTTTCTCTATCAATGGACGACAGCTTGGCTCCTACAGCACGCAGCTGCACTAAGTGCCCGTAAGATCCTTCTTTTCACGGAGAAATGTAGCCGAATTCGCTCGCCACGGTAATCTGCAGTCTTTAGCAGCATGAACAAAAGGGAGAGGAGGATCTGGATTTGATTTAGGGGTCGGGACGCTTAGTTCAGCCCGGTTGTTCCTCTGGAAGGGGGAGCCTGTTAAACGGTGATGTTACAAAGAAAAAGGAACAAGCCCGTCCCGGTTTAATTCCGTCCACTAGCAGATCTTTTATTCATAACGTGTGTGTAATACAGCGCACATAATGAATGTACTACGTTAAGCAGAGGCTGGGAGTCGAAACACATTCTGCTGTGTGTCATTTAGTCCTGCAGAAAAAAAAATAAATTAAGCCGGGGAACAATGAACATGGAGAAGTAAATGCTTTTATTAGTTTGTGTAATAACAATGAAGTTAAGATTAAAAAAGTCTCATGAAATTGAACATGTTGTTTTCATATAGACTTTAATCTCAGTAAACGATACGACAAAAGAAAAACTGAACCATTCCTGATAACCTTACATCCTCCTCTCCTCCCGTCTCAGATCTTCCTCCGGGAGTCTCTGGAGCATCGCCTGGAGAAGCAGAGGGAGGTGGAGGTGCTGAAGGCAGCCATGACCATCCAGGCTCACATCATGGGCTACGTGGCCAGGTACGTCCGGGGGTTTTCAAAACCCAACCGCCGCAAGAATATCAAAGGGCTTCTCAGCAAAAAAACTAATTTGCCAAACCGGTTTGTGACGCACACAGGAAGCAGTACAGGAAGCTGCTGCAGTGCATTGTGGTCATTCAGAAGAACTACCGGGCCTTCTACTGGAGGAGGAAGTTCCTGCTGCTGCGCTGGGCGGCGCTCACCTTCCAGAAACGCCTGCGAGGGCAGCTGGCCCGCCGGGCGTACGTCCATCTGCTGGAAGAGAGGAGGAGGAGGAGGGAGGAGGAGGAGGAGGAGCGCAGAAGGAAGATGGAGGAGGAGATGGAGAGGTGGGTGAACCTCTACTTTAAAGGGATTTTTTAATAATGTAAATGCTACCAGTGTCTGGTCTCTCTTAACCTTTAATGCTTCTCTACAGTGAGAGAGGAAACACAAATACCTGTGTTTTGGTACATCATGCTTAGTCTGTGGGTTTGTGTCTGTGCAGGGAGAGACGGAGGCTGGAGGCGGAGAGACTCGCCAGAGAGGTAAGAGCAAACTGAATACAGATGAGCTCGTTTCAGTGGAAATTATTATTATGTGAATTATTATTTGCACGTAATACCTACGACTGTTTGCGGAAGAGTCCGTGTCTAAAGGCATGTTTGGATAGATCACATTTTGCACAAAAGGAGACGCCGAAATTGGTTCCGGTATTGTTTTTTATATTCTTAATTAAGCAAGACACCTGGAAATGCTTCGTTATTTCTATCCTCAAAATGTATTATTGTTATTATTCAGCCTATTTGTAGTACAGATCAACTTATTTCAGTTCACGAGTGGAAATAATTAGAAGAAAAAAATCTGGAAATTCATGAAAAAAAGTTGATGTGATTCACAGATTTTTATACTGGTCTTGAAAAAATAAGCCTTAGGATTCAAGAGAGAATGTTCTCCTAAGACATAAGACATGACAATGCTTGTGTTTTTTTGTATCCTCAGGTCGAGGAAGCCAGAAGACTGGATGAGCTGCGTTGTGCTGAGGAGCTAACCTCTCTGGTTCTGGCTCAGTCTGCAGCAGCAGCAGCAGCAACAGCTGCACCGTCGCCGGATGCTGCAGAGGAGCTGCAGTCGGCAGAAGTCTTCGAGGAGGCGTCTGAGGAGGAGGAGGCGGTCCGTCCTCACGAGGCGTCTCAGGTGGAGGAGATCCTCCGACTGGAGCGGGAGATTCAGGCCCTGCAGAGGCAGAAGGAGCGCCAGGAGCTGTCTCTGACCGAGGCCTCCCTCAACCGTCTGCAGCTCCTCCGAGACCAGGAGCTCCGGCGCCTGGAGGACGAAGCCTGCAAGGCGGCGCAGCAGTTCCTCGACTCCCTGAACTTCGACGAGATTGATGAGTGCGTGAGGAACATCGAGAGCTCGTTGGGAGTGGGTGAAGGGGAGGAGAAGGAGACCAGACGGAGGAGAGGCAGCGATGAGGAGGAGGTGGATGAAGGCTTTGGGGCTGATGAGGAGGCCTTCAAAGACTCACCGAACCCGAGCGAGCATGGCCACTCGGACGGCCAGCGGACAAGCGGCATCAGAACGAGTGACGACTCCTCCGAAGAAGACCCGTACGCCAACGACGGCGTGATCCCCCCGCTGCCCCCCACCACCCTGCTCCACCAGCCGCTGCCTTTACCACCGGTGCCCGTCGCCTGCCACAGCGCCTCATCCAGCGGGGACTCGGCCTACTGCCACCCCCAGGCTTCGTCCGAAGCTCAGTCCGACGACATGGTGGAGCTCATACCCCCGGATGAGGATTCAGACTACGACCAGGATGACTACGACGAGGGCGCCATCGTGTCCAGCGGCAGCGTGGCCTTTTCCAACCCTCGCAGCGGACAGTGGTCCCCCGATTACCGTGGCTCAGTCGGCACCTACAACAGCTCGGGGGCTTACCGCTTCAGCTCGGAGGGGGCTCAGTCATCGGTGAGAGTGATCTCAGTGCACAGCCATTCGATGTGTTGTTGTTACGCCTTACTCATTCCTCTTTTCTTATCTTCCAGTTTGAGGACAGCGAGGACGACTTCGACAGGTTCGACACCGACGACGAGTTGTCGTACCGCCGGGACTCGGTCTACAGCTGCGTCACACTCCCGTACTTCCACAGCTTCCTCTTCATCAAAGGTAACTCAGTGCTAATGGCGGCGCACGCTTCTTTAAGAAACGGAGCAGCCTGTGAATCTAATTTTTCGAATTCCCTGCAACTTCCTGCAACGTCTTCTTCCTCTTCCTCTCCAGGCGGCCTGATGAACACGTGGAAGCGGCGCTGGTGCGTGCTGAAGGACGAGACGTTCCTGTGGTTCAGGGCCAAGCAGGAGGCTCTGAAGCAGGGCTGGCTGCACAAGAAGGGCGGGGGCTCGTCCACGCTGTCCCGCCGCAACTGGAAGCGCCGCTGGTTCGTGCTGCGGCAGAGCAAGCTCATGTACTTCGAGAACGACGGCGAGGACAAGATGAAGGGCGTGCTGGACATGCACAACGCCAAGTAAGAGCTCAGTATTTGACTTTTTACTAATGCATCCTGGAAAATGATCATTATATTTATTTTGATTTGACTTTTTGTTTGTGATCTGCAGAGAAATCATCGACAACACCGGTAAGGAGAACGGGATCGACATCGTGATGCCAGAGAGGACCTACCACCTGATCGCAGAGTCTGCAGAGGATGCCAGGTGTGTTGATTGTTCGGCTTTGAATCCGTCTCAGTCATAAGCAGTTTAAGGAGTGGGAGCTATCATCGCTGTAGGGTCGATAGGTGCTGGTTACCGCTGGCAACGCATTGATTTCCTCTCAGAGGGTCAGTCGACTTCCTCCGTGTCCTGACAGCATGACGAACATGCGCGTCCAACTGTATTACTCGCTTAGCCGGGACATAAAAACCTCGAATGAAACTGTATATTACGAAACGTTTAGGCCAAACTCTTTGGGGCGAGGTTTAGGGTTAGAGTTGGTTTCTGTGAAGTGAATGCCAGTCAGTGTAATGTCCTCTGAAGAGATGGAAACACCGTGTGTTTGTGTTGGCAGCAGCTTTAAAATGCCAGCTTCCCTCTCGGCGTGAGCCAACATCAGCTCCATATGTCCGACACAGAGTCACCTTCACTCCGGCTTTATGTCCTCACACATTCATCATCCCATAGGAAAAAAAAGGGTCCACGGGTCTTTAGACTCGTATCTTCCTCTGGAGAATAAAATAGATGTAACCGACGTCTGAAACGCTGACCTATCTCCATTTAGGCTCGGACAGAACACGCCAAAGGAAGCTGATAATGAAGCTGATGCTGTCAAACGATGATTATGATGATGATAATGGCGGCGGTAATGATGATGATGATGTTTCTATGGTTACAGTCAGTGGTTCAGCGTGCTGAGCCAGGTCCACGGCTCCACGGAACAGGAGATCAGGGAGATGCACGACGAGCAGGCCAACCCGCAGAATGCCGTGGTGAGTAATGTGGTTGACACAAAGCACTCTGGGAAATGGAGTTTGCAAGGATATTTGCAATACTGCATGCAGGGCTCACCCTGTTTAATCAGTAGTAAGGGTAATTTGCTTTCAGATCACGGTGATGATTAACGTGTTGCTTTAACATATTCAATGTGGATATTTTTTCTGTTTTACGTATTTTGTTGTTGTGCCCCGAACCCCGTCACTGAATCTTCTTCTCTTTCTCTCTGTGTGTCTCTTCAGGGAACGTTGGATGTGGGGATGATCGATTCGGTTTGTGCCTCAGATAATCCAGAGAGGTGAGGCTTCGCATGTCTTCACATCATCACATCACATACCGCATATCTGGGTTTTCCTTTATGCAAGACCCAAATGAAAGAATATGGTTCAGTGTCAGTTCCTTCTTTGAATCAGTGTTTGGATTCTGCAACATAAAGAATAACGTAGATTAATGCATTGGTTTAAAATCCCTAAAAGTTCTATTTATACACCACGTTCTGTTTTCTTCTTTGTGATATCCTGCTACTGCGTCCATATCCACTGACTCAATCTCTATTTTTAATTAGCAGCCTCAATCTGTTCAGAATCTGTTCTTGTTGAAGTTCTTTCATTCTTCCCTGAAGCCGACCAGCTGACGAGGAGATCAGCTCGGCTCTTACTGGAACGTCTGTGTTTAATCGGTTCCTTTCTGAACAGGCCCAACTCCTTCGTCATGATCACAGCCAACCGCGTGCTGCACTGCAACGCCGACACCCCCGAGGAGATGCACCACTGGATCACCCTGCTGCAGCGCTCCAAGGGGGACACTCGCGTCGACGGACAGGAGTTCATCATCCGAGGTGACACCGCAAGTTATTCACCTCAAAAACCTAAAAATGTCAAAGTATATCATGGCATAAAGTACAGATTCAACATTCGGGAAAAGGTTTGAGGCTAGTTAATCAAATGTTTCTGATTTTGTTTTAATCTTAAACTAGGCTGGCTGCATAAAGAGATGAAGAACAGCACCAAAGCCTCTCTGAAGCTGAAGAAGCGCTGGTTCCTGCTCACCCACAATTCCCTGGACTACTACAAGAGCTCGGAGCGTAACGCCCTGAAGCTGGGGACACTGGTGCTGAACAGCCTGTGCTCGGTGGTTCAACCGGACGAAAAGGTCTTCAAAGAGACGGGTGAGGACATGAAACGACGTTGATTTTGGGATTAAATTATGACGCCGATACTCATTCCTTCGGGACTCGTCTCCTCCTGACAGGATACTGGAACGTGATCGTGTACGGCCGCAAACACTCGTACCGTCTCTACTGCAAGCTGCTGAACGAGGCCACGCGCTGGGCCAACTCCATCCAGAACGTCATCGACACCAAAGCACCCATCGATACGCCGACCCAGCAGCTCATCCAGGACATCAAGGTAGGAAACGTCTCAGCGTAAAAAAAAAACATCAGTGCTCGTTTGAAGAACGGCCGCAGGTAACGAGCGCTGGCTCCTCTGCTCTCTGCAGGAGAACTGCCTGAACTCGGAGGTGGTGGAGCAGATCTACAAGAGGAACCCCATCCTTCGCTACAGCCACCACCCGCTGCACTCGCCGCTGCTGCCGCTGCCCTACGGAGACATCCACCTCAGCAGTGAGTCAAAAATGATCTGCATTTAAGCCACTGGTGCTTTGACCTTTGACCAAACTCACCCCATATCTATGTTGATTTTAATGCAGAATATATGAGGAAGTAGAAACTATAAAGTGTTTTATAGTAAATAGAACACATGATATGTAATGTGTGCCATTAGTGAGGTCAAATTAAATTAAATTGATGGACTTTTTAAATGGAGTTTGGTGATTCTCTCCAAGAATCATGAAAAGACTGAAGCTTCAGATGAAAAGTGACAAAACCGGACGCCATCGACCACAAACACAGTCCTCTACTAAAAGTTCAAATCTCCCCTGCGCAGCTCCGAGGAACCGAAGCTACACGACCCTGCAGGACGAGGCCCTCAAGGTGTTCAGCTCCCTCCAGCACCTGGAGGGCGTGGCCGACCCCGTGCCCATCATCCAGGGCATCCTGCAGACCGGCCAGGAGCTCAAACCGCTGCGCGACGAGCTCTACTGCCAGCTGATCAAGCAGACCACGCGGCCGCCGCAGCCCGGCAGCCCCGGGAACCTCTGCAGCTGGAAGATCCTGACCTGCATGTGCTGCACCTTCGTCCCGACGAGGAGCATCCTCAGATACCTCAAGTTCCACCTGAAGAGGTGAGCGGACGCGCGTTTATGACTGCAGTACAGGAAATACACTCTTGGGCGTGCATTCGTGTAGTATCTCATAATCATGACCGAATCCATCTCACCTCAAGGACACGTGAGCTGCTCCCTGGCACAGAGATGGACCGCTACGCCGCCTTCTCCCTCGACTCCCTGAGGAAGACTCGAGCCAGGGAGAACATCCCGTCCCAGGAGGAGATCCGAGCCATCGTGGCCCGGCAGGACATGTGCACCACGGTTCACTGCCACGGTGGAGGCTCCTGCAAGATCACGATCAACTCGCACACCACTGCAGGAGAGGTGGGGTTAAGCATCATCATAGCTCAGACAGTGATCTGGTTTTTATTTCCATACATTTGCAGATTCTGTTGTCCAGGCTTTTCTTAAAAGTGTGCGCCTCTGGTTTCTGTCTGTGCGTCAGGTGGTGGAGAAACTGATCCGGGGTCTGGCCATGGAGGACAGCAGGAACATGTTCGCCCTGTTCGAACACAACGACACCACGGAGAAGGCCATCGAGAGCCGCGCCGTGGTGGCCGATGTGCTCGCCAAGTTTGAAAGGTAAATGTGATGTCTGCGTTTTCCGTCCGGAGAGAAGCGCTTGTCGTCCGGTAACACAATTAACGCTCGCCCTGTTGCTTCCAGGCTTTCGGCGAGCGCAGACGAACACAACACCGGCTGGAAGTTTTACTTCAAACTCTACTGCTTCTTGGACACGGACAATGTTCCCAAAGACAGCGTGGAGTTCGCTTTCATGTTTGAGCAGGTAGGAGCTCTCAGACTGGCTCTTATTGTCTTTTTGTTGAATCTTATCATTTCTTATTCGTCCAGTTTGAGGAATATTACAACATGCAGTTGTTATTATTAGGACAGTATTTGCTCTTAAATATACTGTTCTGGTGAGGCAGAAGTAAAAATGTCAAATGTACTTTTTGCTTCTCAAATCTCACTGCTGAAGGTCCGGTGTTTGGACACAGAGACTTAGTGTATCTTAGAATTCCCCAACATCTCTCAGGCTTAACACATTTGAAAATATAGCCCAGGCTCCAGAGGCTAACCTGTGTCTACCCTCTTCAGGCCCATGAAGCGGTCATCCGTGGTCAGTATCCAGCCCCGGAGGAGACTCTTCAGTTCCTGGCTGCTCTGAGACTTCAGTACCTCCTGGGTGACCAGAACTCCCAGCTCAGCATCCCTGAAATGTCCCAGGTGTTCCCCATGGCACGATTGCGGGCCCGGGTGCACAACTCGGCCAAGGCGTTCACCTCGGGCTCGGGCTCGGTGGCCGAGCGCTCAGGGACGTCGGAGAGGAAGCGGTCGAGCTTCCTGGAGGGAACGCTGAGGCGGAGCTTCAGGAGCGGCTCGCTGAGTCGACAGAAGCTGGAGGAGGAGAACAGCCTGGAGGTCTGGATGAGGGAGGAGGCAGCGGCCGTGAGGACCAGCGTGATGGACAAGTGGAAGAAGCTGCAGGGCATGACGCAGGAACAGGCCATGGTCAAATACATGGCGCTGGTGAAGGAGTGGCAGGGATACGGGTCCACGTTGTTCAACGTCGAGGTGAGGACATTAATGGAATGTGTGTTGTTTGGGATCATGCACCAACCCTTGAGACAGAAATACAAGCGTCTCCTTTGCAGTATTTCAGCTGCACGTCTCAAACTTTTTTTATTTTAGGCTACATATCTTTCCTTCTTCCTCCTGTTAAAACTCACACCTGTGACCCTTGTCGTTTCTGTCATCCAGAGTCGGGACGGGGCGTTCCCCTCTGAGCTGTGGTTGGGCGTGAGCCGGGAAGCCATATCAGTGTACAAGCGAGGGGAGCCGTGGCCTCTGGAAGTTTTCCCGTATGAACAGATCCTCTCCTTCGGAGCTCCGCTGGCCAACGCCTACAAGATCGCCGTGGAGGGCCGAGAGCTGCTCTTCGAAACCCAAATGGTAGGTCCAGCGTTAACAGACACTCCCCCCGAAACTGCTGCACAAATTGACTTCATCGTTGCGAGCAAACCCATAATTTCCCGGTTCTGATTAGAATTGTGATAAAAAGCTAATCGAAGGAAACACTTGAAAGGAACCGTCTAACCGCTCTCCATCCTCTCCTCTGCAGGTCATGGACATTGCCAAGCTGATGAAGGCCTACATCAGCATGATCGTCAAGAAGCGCTACAGCAACTGTCAGTCCGTCAGTAGCCATGGCAGCCAGAGCAGCGCCTGGTGAACTTTGACCTTACGTAGCCGCTTGACCAGAGTGCAGCTGGAACGTTGGTGCATGGCCGCCGCTGCCACCGCCACCGCCTCCATGGACACCCATTTGACACGTCAGACTGATTCTGAATGCTGGAACTAAACCACAATGCTCTTAATGTTAACTAGCTCAGATTACTCTTGCGACCAGTTCAATTCCAAAACGTCACACATCCCGAGCACAGCGATCGTTTCGGGCTGGAGAGGGAGGCCAAACTTTAGCTTCATCAAACTCCGACTATCATGAAGGAGGATTTCACAATGCTGGATGAAACCAAGTCCAAGTCTCAAAAAAGGAAACTGGATCAACAATCACGAGGAAGCTGCTCCTAACTGCTGCTCATCTCAGATGCCAACATTTTGTCTTGCAGTAGGTTAGCAGGGGCAGGCTGCAGACTACGCAGTACTGACGCCAACTATTGGTGATTTTGGACTTTGCAACCACCCACTACTGCAAGTCCTGCAAGCCACCACGGGCGTAATTTCTGCTAGACAGTTTTAACAGTGTCTCGTGTCAACATAATGAGATGCAGACAAACCAGAACGCAGGGCTAAATTCAGCTGTACCGTATACTGACGACAGCTCGTCACGCATTAGGGCAGCTACTCATCTTTTAAAATCCTGGTAGTCGTCAGAGAGTTCTTTTGAATTGGCACTTCCCTCAGTCTCATAATTACCGCTGCTCGACTTTCTTTGTTCCCGCCTTGTAATTATTCACGCGCTCGAAATGCTTCATTGTTCTGTCACGTCGTGCACCATTGTGTCCTTGACAACACTGAAGTGACGGGCTTTATGAAGCCAGTTGTGGTCGCCGGCTGCGATGTTAAGGGCTGCCCGAAGTGTGGAGAGAAACTGGAACTTCAAGTAATTCAAGGAACCACCAAACGCGACAAATTCCACTTCCTCACCGTCTCTCACACCAAAGAAAACCAGCTGAAGGATGTGTCTCGTTTTGGAAGAACACTGTTTGTTTCTTCCTGATGCTACGCCGTCGTGGCGCTATGAAGACTGTTGTTGTAGAATGGGCCAATTGTTGCAGAGGTTTTTAGTGTGTGTTTTGCTGTCCGAATGTATTATTATTATTTTTATTATTTTTAAAGGCAGAGAAGAGTAAGAAACTGAAGTCTACAAGACTTTTCCCTCTGCTTTGAGAAACTCTGGGATTTGACCTCTAGGGTGATCTGTTCACTGTAAATAATCCTCAGCTCTGCTCGCCTCACGTTTCGACTGACGCGAAGCTCACAAGTGCCTGTTCGAGCTGAAGCAGGACTAACTCTCGACGCCACTCGTTTCTAAAAGGTGCTCCCACTCTCTCCCTTTAACTCGTGCGTTCGTTCGCTGCAAAAGCAAAATCCGTTCAGCTCCGCAAGTCATCCGAGCTGTACTCTGTTCTTTAAATCATTCAGCAGTCAAAGAAGCGTTTGAACCGGGACGTCCGGCTGCAGCCCTGCTCAGACCAGCAGTCGGACAAGACTCTGAACTAATGAAGGTGACATTTTTAACTGATTGCTTTTTTTTTTTTTTTCAATTTTGCCGAAATGATGAAATCCATAAAAGACTTTTTGCTGTTTGCTAATCGGCCACATCAGCCTCTGATCCTTGTCGACCTCTGCTGGCGACTAGTGGGAATTACACAAACATTTTTTCCTTCATGCCATTTCTCTGAAAAGCACTTACACACGTCCGAAGGCTTTCACCCAATCACGCAGCGCCCTTTAAAAGAACCAGAGCTGCAGCAGTTGAGACGTGGTGACGAGTGACTGGTTGTTGGGACGACTTGCTCAGCCGGACGGTTTGAGCCGGGGGAACCATTCCTACGACATTTCACTGGAGCTCCGCGGGCGGCAGATCCATCCAAAGATGCAGGTTTCCTCAACAGTGCCTTGTTGTATATTGTGTATTTTGTTTTCATGTGTGGATCCTTTTTCTTTCTTTTTTTTTTTGGTATATTGTGCAATGTTATATACAGTATATAAATATATATATATATATTATATATATATATAATCATGCAGCTGTACATTTTATACTGTAAGTTTTTCGCCTTCTATTTTTTCTCCTGATGATGATGATGATCACATTTTAGCTCGGTTTTCTTAAGCTATCAAATCTTGTATTTTTCTCTACAGAAGTTTCCGACTGAATCTTTATTAGCTGTTCTGTGTTGAACTGATTCTAACAATAAATGTTTTTTGATCTGACGTTGCCTTAGCTGTGTCTTTTCTTTACTTTTTCTTATAATTTATCTTCCTGCATTTTAATTAAGCTTTTTGTTTGCCCCTGAGTTGTCCTATGACACAGCACCATGTACTATGAAGCTGCCTGAGCGTTGCGTTGAACTTCTTTGTTACAGATGCACCACAGGCAGACACATCTTCACCATCATCTGTCCTCGTCTCTCACCTTTTAGTAGCCAGGTTCTGCTCTTACATCCATCTCTGACTCTGATGCCACCTGTCGTTAGTTTATTTCCATTATAGCAGCAACCTCAGCCCAGGAAGAGAGACATTAGTGACAGTGGATCCTGTTATCCTTAATACCCGGTTTAGGCTTCTGTGTCAATTAGATGCCGTAGCTATGGCGACAGCTCAGACCCTAACGCCGTAAAGGTGGTTTAAGGTTCTTTTAAAGTACTGCGGGACGTAGACGTCGTAACTTTGGCACGTAGCCTGCGCCAGTGAGAGCTATTTATACTTGTGCGCTCGTCAGTCTGGCTCGCTCTGCAACAAGTTCCACCAAATTCAGCTTGAATACCCTCACATTAAAGCTCACACTCTGTCGTCAGACTAAGCCCACGTTCATTATACTGCAGAACTGTAAAGTCAATGTTCTGGCGACAACAGCTAAAAACAAAAAAATAAACTATTGTGACTGACAACACTAAGAGTGTTAAGCATGGGTTATACCCTAGTTGCTAGGGTCGTACACTAGTCGGCGCTGTGTCTTTTTTGCCAGTCAGGTTCATTTTTGTTTCTACTTCCTGCTTCGCTTTCAACAATGGCAACTGAAACTTTCACCGAAGACGAGTCATACGAATCCTCAGTTAACCTTTCCTCCATGTGTTCCATCTTTATTCAACCAAAACAATCAATTTGCAAATTGCGGAGATGGAGAAGCAGCTGGAAATACCAAAGCAGAAACACGCTACTACCAAACGGACCAATCACAGCTCTTTAACACGGTCTGCGTCGCCGCGACGCTTGGTTACATTATACATAACGCCGTAGCCTCCCCAAAAATGTAACTACGCATCACAGCGACGCAGACCACAAGAGCTGTGATTGGTCCAATTGGTAGTAACATGTTTCCTCTTTAGTATTTCCAGCTGCTCCTCCATCGCCGCAATTTGCAAATTGATTGTTTCGGATCAATAAAGATGGAACACATGGAGGAAAGGTTAACTGAGGAGGTTCAGAGATACAAACATTTCTACAACTTGTCTTCGGTAAAAGTTTCAGCAGCCACTGTTGAAAGTGAAGCAGGAAGTAGAACAGCGCCAACTAGCATTTGGGTGGCATTTTTACAGAGCAAGCCAGACTGACGAGCTCATAAGTATAAATGGCTCGCCTCAGTGTAGGCTACGAACGTAGGTTACGGCGTCTACGTCCCGCAGAGGTATAAACTCTGCTTAACGCTCTTACAGTTGACACAAAATATTGAATTTACAGTTCTACAGTATAATGAACGTGGGCTTTAATGCGAGGGTATTCACACTGAAACTGGTGGAAAGATTTAGGAATTACAGCTCTTAAATATGCTGCCACCTCTTTTTCTGAGAGAAGGACAAAAGTCATGACCCAGATGAAGGTCTCAAGCCTTCATGTTGGTTTCTTATCTTCACTGGGGTTGCATTTTGGCTTGTGATCTTCATCAGGGTCATCATCATGAGCCCGAGCCCCGATGCAGGTCACGAGCCAAACCTTTCTCTCCTGATTAGCCCTAAATTGCTTTGTCCGGCCTAAACCCGACCGACGAGCCAAACAAGCTCAGTCTGTCCTTCAGATGGGAGGACATGGGAGCTGAATGCAGCAGAATCAGTCATGATGACAGTTTCATTTTTTGGCAATCCTGTCCTCTATTCTGATTTGGCTGAAATTCACATCACAGGATGGTGCGACTGTGTGTTTCAGAAATGGAACATTTGCAAGCGGTCCATCCGGAGCCTCCTCTATATATAGTTTTGTAAATTTGCTGGATTTTTTCTTCTTCTGACAGTGGTATTAAGTGAGGATTTCTTTTAATCACAGCTCCAGTCTGGACACATTTATTCATCCGAGGCGTTTTCTTAAACGACAGAACGACCTCTGTAAGTGTAGATCATGACAACCGCTCAGTAAACCTCAGGAAATGACAAATGAAAGCAGCAGATGAAACAGTTTGAAGTAGATTCTTGGTCTCATCTTGTGACAGTTCATTGTTCTGCTGGGAAACTTCTGGACCTGGCATTCATTGGTGTGGATGTTACTTAGACATGTAGCACCCACCTAGACCAGACCAGGCACCCCCACCCCATAGCAATGACACTCCTTGATGGCAGCAGCGAAATCGGTTCATGAACAACTCAAAAAAACATGAAGAACAGAACAAGGTGTTGACCTGGCCTCCAAATTCACTAGATCCCAAACTGATCAAGTATCTCTGGGATGATCCACAGAGGCCCCTCCCCTCAAAGACCCCCCCACTAACAACATTCTGTTACCAGACACCACAGGACACCCTCAGAAGGCCCATGTCCATTTTCTGATGAGTCACCACAAGGGAGACCTACAAAATAATAGGAAGGTGGTCGTAATGTTATGCCTGATCGGTGTAGCTTCCTCACAAGGTAAGCATAAAATCGGTCTTGATGCTGAAAGGCTTCTGTCACACCCACAGTGATATCCAAGCAGTGATGTTTAGCTTCTCATGTAGCCTCAAGGCAAATTTTGAAAGCAAAAGCACTTAAATCCAATCTGACACGCTGCAAATAACCCACACTGCTCGCTGTGTATATAAATATTCTTTATACATTACATCCATGTTACATTCAAAAGAAACAGAACTACATCCGACAGAGAAAGTCACATTCAAGTCATTTCTGTGCTGACATCCAGCCTCCTAAGGCACCAAAACAAATAAAAAACAATGAAATAGAACGACCTAGGTCGACCCACCCAACCGAAAACCCCACAACCCAAACACCACAGGGCCCTTGGAACCTCAACAAAAGGCTAAAGAGCGAGAGAAACCACACTTTTAAAACAGCTGTATTTATACCGGCGCAAACCATCTGAGGATCCACCCCTCCAGCAGTGAAAACAGAAACCTCTAACAATGACATTCAAAAAAGTCTGCTGCATCGTTTTGTGAAACTACAACCTTTAATATCTTTCTGACATCAGTTTTTGTGCTCATTAGCAACCAATCGCTAGGCCCCGTGTCCCTGTCCCTGTATCCTGAAGTACAGCTCTGCAGACGGCATAACTCACAAGATTACATTAGAAAGGCGTGTTTGAATGCTAACTGTAACTGTGCTCCTCAGGTGTTGGCATGTTAGCGCAAGTCAGCCTGAGCACAAGCGAGGCTGACAAAGACTGATGCTGAACGGAGCCTGATGGTGTGTTCAGACTTGTTTTATCCACGTGGATTTGACATTTATAAACAGAAGATTAGCTACAGCAACACTTCTAATAATCGGCCTAATTCATCATTGAGTTTTGTCCTTTTAAAATAGTCTGTGTTACACCAAGCGCCTTCGCCACAATGAAAAACTGGAGTAGGCATATACTATACAGTATATGCAAACGGCCGTTAAAACTGAACTTGAATCAACGTTATACAGCCGGTTTACCGTAAAGCAACAGCTGCAAAATAACTGACTTGTATTATACAGGGCACCTATTTACTTCCTAATCTGTTCCCAGTCCTTTTCTGGCACTATTTCACTTCAGTTGATCGGGTTACATTCATTTAAGGCACTAGGTCACACACCATCAGCTACAAGAAGCTAGCTTGGTATTCTGAGACACCAAGGCCGAAGAGACAAAAGAGTGATCGCGCAAGAGACAGCACAAGATTAAATCTCAGGCACCGTTCAGAAGTGTTAGAGTCCAGATGTGAACACTGATCTGGTCTCTAGAGTCCAGGTTAAACACAGATCTGGTGTCAGATCTGGTGTCAGTGGTCAGTGGTCTGGGACACATGTGACCTCCTTCCTTTGGTAGTGTGAACACACAATGAGTCCTGGGTCACATTAAAGACCACCTACTCAACAGGGCTGATCTGAGGAAGAGGAGTTTAACTCATTCATTCAACCACTGTTAGAAATGATCACATGAATCAGTGATGTCTGTTCATTAGTAATGAGAGCCTTTTAAAAGATTCTGGTCTTGGAGCTGAGAACCAAACTAAACTAGAAACTAATCTGAACTAGAATCAACTTCCAGGTTCAGTTCTAATCTGAGCTTTGTCTCTAAAATAAATCAGATCTTAACGTGTGAGAGTCTTTCCATCTTGTTCCAACATCTGGATCATGTCTCCAAGTCAACAAGCAGCTGTTGATGGTTCTGATCCAGCGGTAGGTAGAGATCCATTAGAGACAGCAGCTGCTACAATATTCTACTGACCACATGATGGCGCTGCTGATTTACAGACACACAAACTGAGATCAGATCTCAAGTTCTGGCTGGGGACGCATGTGGAGACACGTTTTAATTAACACCAGGTGGAGACACAGGTCCTAAAAGCCGTCCATCTGCGTTCTGATTGCCGAGGCTGGAGGTCAATTCAAGGTCTGAACGAGGCCTGAGCCTGACTTTTAGTTGTTAGTGAGCATCTGCATGACTGACACTGAGCTGACTTCCATGCTATTGGACTGACAGGGTGGGGTATCGTTGCACATACTTGATGTTGTACTGTGTTAGCAAAGTTGTCGACTTGCTAGTTTTTACATCATCAGTTTTAGCAGCTAGCTAGACAGCTTATAACAGTTAACAAGAACAAAATTTTTGCATAATAGTGCTCTAAGTCTGAACACACCCTGACAAAGTCCAGGTTTGTTATTGTTATTTTGTTGTGTCATGAGTATTACATGTATGCTAGCATGGCTTTGGATTTTAAGTTGCTCTGCTGTCATATTGGTAATGACATGGGGCTAATTACAAGGAAAACTAAACTGAGGTATTCTTGCTGCTTTTTTTTTAATAAGTTTGAATTTAAGAATAACTGAACTGAAACAACTGGTCCATTTGAACGACTTATTCGTTTTCACTTGTAAACCAGATGCACCAACATGGCCTCCATGTTCCTGTAATTAGAACCAAGAACACAGCTTTGTGCTACGTTCGTCACCAAGTTCTGACACGTTTTCTGAAAGATCCCAAACATTCAAACCGTAGCTAAATAATGTCTTAAGCGTTGTTGCCACAAATCAGCCAAAGTCTAATAGTACTTATTGAGTTATGGAGTATAGGGCTAGGCTGACCATGCACAATATTCATTGACACTCACAGAGACAGATCCTAAACCATCATGAGATCTGTAATGATGTGCTTGCAAGTTGTACTGAATATGTCTACGCCACAAAACTGTGTCTCCTAACAGTGTTACGAGATTGTTTTTTTGAGGACCGGCCCCAGAGAAGGCAAACAATTTTAACTAAACGAAGAAAAGGAAACAAAATCTGATGATGTGACTGTCCAGAATCGTTTTAGGCCCTTCAGATGTTTTGTTCCTGCATAAATACCACAAAGCGTCTACACCGACGTTACACGGATGACAACCTCTCCTGAGTCACCGTCCTGGCCGAGGTTGTTTCGTTGCACCAGCCCGGGGCAGAAGGGTGCCAGACAGAGGCAGCTCCATGGCTGCGTCCCCAGCTGGGTGGAGTGAAAGGGGCCGCCGGGGCCGAAGGTGGCCAGGGGCAACCAAAGCGTCCTGGGGGCCAAAGAAGAATGAGCAGCGCTCATGTCCTCCATGTCCTTGGCCTTGTCGTAGCCCTGAACATCCCAGTGGAGGTTGACGGCCCGCCAGCGCATGAAGACCTTGTACACTGCTGCCCCCTCATGGACAATCAGGCCTGTTACAAAGAGATGCATCAGAAAGGAAATGTTGAGCCAGTCACATTTTTGTCATTATCAGCCATAGGCAGTATAAAGATGGACGGTGGAACTGCTCCTCTAAAGTGAAGCCAAAGCAAGTAGAGCTCCCCCTGGTGTCTGGCTGCAGTATAGGTCATAGGCTCCACCCCCATCATGTTAGTGGGCGGGACTTGGGCCAAACTAAAACTCTAAAATACACATGAAATACATTTTCAAGGATGGTTTCTGTCATTTTAGGTAGTTAATATAATATTGATGCATCTTCAAGGGTCATTTTTTTTGGATAAGTTCAATTTTAGTTATTTGACGCTATAGAAACAGGATGTGACACGATGGTGACTATCAGTTGCTATGCCAACCGCTCTCTAAAGCATCCGGTGGGACTGTGAGAGTTGTCAAAAAAACAAAAAAACAAGTGGAGGTAGAGCAGAGCATAGTATTAATTAAACTAAAACATGAGTGAGTCTGGAGGAAGTGTGGGCGGGGCATCGATATCACGTGGCTCCACCCTCAGACCGTACTGATCAGACTCTGGCGCCAAACTCACAAGATGGCGCCGCCCGTATCTCTGGGAAAATATGTCAGTTTGGCCAACACAAGGAAGTGGGGGATGTGCTGTCCATATTTATATACAGTCGATGCTATCAGCCGTTCCCTGGCTTTGAGAAATGTTCAGTGTTTGGTATTTTTGTTTACGTGTTTGTATTGTTGCATTCCTCCTCATTTGGTTCTACCTCAGTTTATGGGTTCTCCAAATTACTCCCAATCAAAGCTGGTTTGGATTCTTTCAGTTTGTTCTGTTGGGTCAGTGTCTGGTCTGTTCAAACTGAATCTTGGAAAACATCTTTCTGACTCGCGTAGAAAGAAATCTGTGGGTTTTTCTGCCTTTTGAAGGTGGAGCCAGGCATTAAGAGTCTCTTTGTTGCTCCGTTTTTAATATGAACAACTAAGAACATCACTCCGCACGTCACCTTGAAGAGACTGATAGAAAATGTGAGCCATTAATCTCATTTTTAGAACACAAAGTCAGCGCAAATTCATTACTGTTGGCCAGTCTGTGGTAGACTCAGATTTTATTTAGTCTGGCATAGACTTTTCAAAGTAAAAAAGTGCTCACCCACGCAGACCAGGTCCATGAAGCCGTACATGCCGTAGCAGATCTGGAAGAGGACGTCGCGCCGCTGCCAGATCGCCTGCGGGCTGAGAGCCGACCACAGCAGCCAGGAGATGCTGGCCACCAGGAAGAGAGAGCCCAGGAACACCGCGATGATCTGCACCTTCTCCACCAGGGTGATGGTGATGGATTGCCACTGCGCACAGAACGGAGGCAACGCATGAAGGGCATGGAAACCATATTGAAAAGGCAACATCCTACAAGTCTTTATTTTTACCATATTTAGCACTGATCAGCCGCAACATTATGACCACTGACAGGTGAAGTAAATAACATCGACCATCTTGTGACAATTCAATGTTCTGCTTCCAGGGTTACTTAGATGTTACTTAGACATGTAGCACCCCTCCCCCCTTTCTAGCAAGAAGCAAGAAGGTTCTAGGTTCTAATCCACTGGTTAACCAGTTCCTTTCTGTGTGTAGTCTGCATGTTCTCCCTGTGTCTGCATGGGTTCTCTCCAGGTTCTCCAGCTTCCTCCCACCGTCCAAAGACATGCTGGTTATGTTCATTGGTGATTCTAAATTGGCCGTAGGTGTGAGTGTCTCTCTAGACCAATGACAGCTGGGATAGGCTCCAGCCCCCCCCCCCCCCCCCCCCCCCCCCCAAACCTCCAGAGGACAAGCAGTTACAGAAGATGACTGAATGCTGATAATGGGATGACTAAGACGTATTTTTTGTTGTTCACTAATGACTGGCGTTTCATCACTAATGCACCACACTATCATTTCTTCCAGGCTCATTTTGTAACTGCAGTTCTGCTTTGTCATTGTGGTTGAAGCTGTTCAGCCATGTCCACTTATTTCATGTGCTATAATAATAATTTGCTAAAAATAAGCCGAGAGAACTTTGGTAATTTCAGGACAGCTTCAGCAGAAGCATCTATTTCTTGTCGGTTTGCTGGGGAAACTTTATTTAATTATTTATTTATTTTTAATTATCGCTGGGGCACTGTGTGGCTGTTTTCCTCCAGGAAGCTGTGGATATTTCTGGGCATGAATCTGGCCGGTGGGTCGATACATTGGCGACTGTAAAAACAAATCTCTTCTTAATGCCTCGGTTGTAATTTAGAGAGCACGCTCGGTGGATAAAGGCCGGCAGCGTCGGAAGGTTTATCGCTGTAGAAAGCAGTAAAATATAAAATAAAAACGACAGAGAGGATGTGGAGGGCAGCAGTTTGGCGTCACGCATCGCTTTTCAGGCACTTTCAAGGAACATCCGAGTCGTTTCAGGAAGAAGAGCTCTCGCTTGTTCCATAATGCCCACGTAGTTGTCAGCATTCAGGAACATGAACCTCAAACGTCTGTTTTACAATGGTGATATGATTAGACAGACTTTTAGTCAGAAACACCTTCTTTTCCAAGAGCACTGGTTTATGTTAACTCATGTGCCTGACTGGCTCATGAAGAGCTTCCTGAAGTTTTCATACTGCGACTAATATCTTTACTGGAACCTCAACAAAGTCACTTAAAGGTAAGATGTACGTAATCCAGTCAATGTAAATTCAAAATTCCAGTTTTTGAAATGCAGACACCTGAAAGAAATCCAGTTATGGCATGATTTTAATCCTGGTTTTAGTGCACTGAGGCTGTCTGAACAAGTCACCCTGGAGGTCACGGAAAGAGCAAAGGTCAAGGCCGACACAAAATAAACATATATTCAGAGTTTCTACTGTGTATGAAATCAAGTGATGGTGCAGGGTTCTCGTTGCCTTCAGTAGCTCATGAAAACAGCTGCTGTACTGAAACATATATGTATTTTACCTGCCACGGTCTCTTCAAGTTGATGGCGATGACGTGGAAGCGGTAGCAGCAGAGCTCGCAGGTCCAGCAGCCTCGCTCGCTGATCCACTTCAGCAGGCAGTGCTGGTGGGTGTAGCGCACCGAGCCGTCACACCGGCACGGGTTCAACAAGTCGCCCTGGAGGCGGCACAAAGAGCAAAGGTCAAGAATGAACAGGGATTTCATTATAGAGGAGATAAAATATTTATGTGCTATCCGCTGAGACCCTGCGTCCACATATGGGGACATTAAGATTTAGGTTTTCCGCAGCTTATTCTGCATTCAGCTCCACTATACCAGTTGTCGTCATAAGTAGACGTTTTTGTCTGCCATCTAGTGGTAGCAAAGGGTCAATACACTAGTCAGTGTAAAAACATGATACCAGATTCATTTTATTCCCAATCACGGGACAAAAGCAGACAACGTACAAAACCTCATCAGATTTTACAGCTGAAACTTGTTTATTCACACTTATTAACTTTTCTAGTTTGATATGACACGCATATTTAAGAAATTTTCTCAATAGTAACAAGCTACAACGTCGCTAATTAGCAAGTAGTCATCTGAGGACATTGGGATTTCGTTGTTTGCAATTCTGTGTTTGCACAGCTATGTTCAGACATGGAAATGAACAGTTTTGAACAGTTTTATATTTAAACAACGGAAAAAAAGGTGGTTGTTTACAATTCTGCTTTTGTGGAATTAACAGTTTTATATTTTGCTAAACATTGGTGACTTATTGTAATATACAGTGAAATAATCCCCGTGTCCACATATGAGGACATGCTTAGTGTTATACTTCTTAGGTCCTAATAATCCCAAATACCTTGGAGAAAAAAAAAATGCATATTTAGAGAAGCTCAAAGCACAGTTTTATCTTCATGGAGGACGGAGCTGAACGCAAATCCATCAAACCAGAGAAGGCAACGGGCTGGTTAGTCATTTCAACTTCACAGGTTGGAATCTGATCAAAACCCATTTCTGATGGTTATACACTCATACTATTTTTGTCCGTTTCCATTTTTCAGTATTAGAAAAGGTTAAATTCATCAGTAGCTCCTCATACATTGCCTACTGCAACCCTGAGCTCTTCCAAATGTCTCCACAAACTTCATCTGGTCCAGAACGCTGCAGCCCGTATCATGACCTGAACTCCCTCCATGGACCACATCACCCCACTTCTTCAGCAGCTCCACCGGCTTACAATAAAATTTGTATTGAGTACAAGATCCTGCTACTTATCTTCAAGGCCCTTCACAACCAAGCTCCATCATATCTGTCTCCAATTATACGCACCCTCCCTTACTCTCAGATCCTCCTCCGCCACACAGCTTATTGCACCATCTGCCCATCTGACTGTCCACCATCGGTTTTAGAGCATTCAGTCACTCAGCTCCTCCACGCATTTGGAACATTCTCCCAGCTGGCATCCGAAACATAGACTCTCTGACATGCTTCTAATCCAGACTCAAACTCATCTTTTTAAAATAGCTTAACTCCCGCTTTCACTTGTATCTCATTTCTATAAACTTTCAAATGTGTTTCATTATATTGCATTGTATGTTGTATTCTTATGCTGTTTTATGTAAGGTGACCTTTAGTGCTTTGAAAGGCGCCCACAAATAAAATTCATTATTATTATTATTAACAAATGAGAAAGAAGTGAAAAAGAAGCAAACAAGAAACTGGAACAACATTTTAAGCAACTTAAATTAAAGCATCAAGCAACAAGAGTTATCCTCTTTGGTTTTTAGATCCAGTTTCCAACGTCTTTTGGATCTATTTCTGGGGAGTGGCCATGTGGTTCATACCATCTATGGTAAACAGAATATCTTTTATCCTTCCACCAGCTGCTCAAAGCAGAAGCACCACAAAGCAAACAAAAAAATAAATTAAAAAATGGAGATAAACTAGCTACTTGATATTCATACCGTCTCCTCCTCAAACGTACCAATGATGGATCAATCCTTTAGATTAAATCTCTTTGGGATTAGAGAGAAACCTTCTGCATTTGGCTCAGTGCTGGAGGCATCGATTCAACATTTAACCCACATCCATTTTCAAGGTGTATGTGCCAACCTTCCTGTCATCTAGCCGTTTCCAGGACGTCACTCCCAACGGGTCGTACATCAAAGAAAATCCAGGACGTGCTCACCAGAGGGCCTCACCAGCATCGCCGGCTCAGATCAATGATGGCTCCTCACAGCTACAACTCTAGAGGATATTAAAGGCGGGATGTCATCAATCACCACGGCCGTATCTATTTGTTTCTGATGTTGTTCCTGGAGGCATTCCTCAGGCAGCCATTACTGCGGCGCTGACCTGCCGGCTGCGCAGTGAGTGGCATATTAATAGTATATTAAGGTCAGTGGTCAGAGAGCTCATTTTTCATCGTGTCATATTAACCTTGTGGGTTTAAAAAGGACCTCGGAGGCTTTTGAACTGACGCGGGATGGCTACGCACCGAGGTGGGGGTTGACTGAAGCAACGTTAAGGACTATTTGAAAGTCTGTGGGTTCTCTAAAGGGAGAAAAAAAATCCTCTTATTTTAGTCATGTTAAGGTCAGTGGACTCTACGAGAAGGTCAACAAGGCCTCAGTTGAAGAGGGTGAAGACAACTATAATAAGGTACATCGACACCGATTAACTGGCTTTCAGTGGGTGGGCTATATTAGGCAGCAAGTGAACATTTTGTCCTCTAAACTGATGTTAGAAAAAGAAGAAAGGGGCAAGTGGAAGGATTTGAGCAACTTTCACAAAGACCAATGACGACTGGGTCGGAACATCTCCAAACCTGCAGCTCTTGTGAGGTGTTCCTGGTCTGCATGGGTTCCTGACCTCTGATGAAAGCTCCAGAATGCATTATGTGAAGAAGATAGGTGGACAAAGGCAGTGTGACTCTTTGGTCGAGGTTCTACTGGGAGATCTTGGGTCCTGTCATTTATGAAGATGTTACTTTGACACGTACCCCCCTACCCTAAGCATTGCTGCAGACCGTGACATGGAAATGTCCTGCACACCTGAAGCCTGTCCACCTACCAAGCCCTGCAGCATATCTACCCTGGCCTCTCATCTACCTGTGTGGTTAACTTGCCAATCCAGGCCGACTAAGAATCAGGTTTTTCTTCTAATTACCAGCTCCACAGCCACATCTCTAGCCCAGCTCAGCACCACGTCACCAACTCACTGCCACCCAGTTCAGCCTGCTTCCTACCTTGCTACCACAGCCAGCCATCGACAAACAATAACACGCAGCTTCATCTTTAACTGCCAAGATTTACATGAATATCGCTTTTTCAGCACAAAGCCTCCAGATCCGTTCAATTCAATTTTAATTATACAGTGTCAGTAACGATACAAACTGTCTCAAGACGCTTTACAAAACCAGAGCAAGCCTGAAGGTGACGGTGGCACAGGAAAAAAAAAACAACTCCCTTTTAACAGGAAAAAACCTTGAACAGAGCCCAGCTCATAGGGAAGGACCCATCCACCTAAGGCCAGTCAGGTAGGGACAGAAAAGAGAGAGAAGAGAGAGGATAAGAGGAACGAGATAAACATACATCTAGGGAGGGAGGGACACACAGCAGTTAACATGTTATACAGTAGTAGCACAGAATTGCATGAGTATTAATAGAGAAGAAATTAGAGGGCAAGTGCTCAGAGCCAGAGAAAAGAAAGTAGAGGATAGGAGCTTGGTGCCAGAGAAAAGAAAGTAGAGGACAGGAGCTCAGAGCCAGAGAGTAGAAAGTAGAGGATTGGAGCTTGGTGCCAGAGAAAAGAAAGTAGAGGACAGGAGCTCAGAGCCAGAGAGTAGAAAGTAGAGGATTGGAGCTTGGTGCCAGAGAAAATAAATTAGAGGACAGGAGCTCAGTGCGAGAGAGAAGAGAGTAGAGGACATGTGCTCAGTGCATTGTCCTCCAGGTGTCTTGGGTTATTGTAACATAACTAAGGGATGGTTCAGTCTAGCCCTAACTATAAGCTTTATCAAAAAGGAAAGTTTTAAGCCTGACCTTAAAAGTAAAGAGGGTGTCATCCTCCTGAACCCAAACTGGGAGCTGGTTCCACAGGAGAGGAGCCTGATAGCTGAAGGCTCTACCTCCCATTCTATTTTTGAAATTCTAGGAACCACAATTAGGCCTGCACTTTGAGATGAAAGTGATCTGTGCTCTGTGTTTGGGTCTGATCTGTGATTTGGATTTTTTTTTCTGCTGTTTAATAAGACATTCTCTGACGTGAATATTTAAAGTGTCAGATTTCTGTTTTGCTATTCTGGTGATGACCGGTGAGCTTGCCCAGCCTGCGGCCTTGTATCAAAATCAAATATCAGCCTGGACCCGGAGGCAGAGTTATTAGATTAGCCCTGCTAATAGGCTGTAGCCCACGTTCAGAAGACAGGATATTCACTTAGGCGTTTGCTGCCCCGACTCCTCTCTTCCCCTCAAGCTCCGGCAGGGATGAATCGCTCCCTCATCGGGCTTCGCTGTCACGAGCCAAACAGGCCTGGAGAGTGTCAGATTTCAGAGACGGTTGGACGGAGTGTCCATTTGTCCCCGCGGGTCCACATCTGTCCATCCACCTTATGGAAGACCTGCCGACAGACTGACTGACGCATCTCTTCGGGATAACGTGTACTGATCGATCATCAGTCGTTATCCATACGATATCATGAATGTGGTACACTTGGTTTCATTCTGTATTTGTTGGTATAATTATTTTTGCTTTTCATGATGATCTGCAGTCTGCTCCCACCCTCTTATTAAGTGTCATGAGTGACAGACACATGCCGCCTTTTTAAAATTGAGGAAGGATGAGTCAGCCCTACATATGTTAACTTTAACAGACTTAATTTACAACACGGGAAAAAATATGCTACTTTAAGATTAATGTTGATGTTTGTTCACTAGTGAATATATCAGCCCTGCACTAGGTATTGTCTTAAGCATCGGCATTTGAAGTTCAGTTTAAAGTCGAGCAAATGATTCTTGGCCATTAGGGGGCGGTAAAACAAACAGAGAAACAGGCAGGAGCGACACTGGTTTAACATCGGCTTAAAAAAGTTCTTATAGCTAACGCGTTAGCAAACAGATGCGTTTTTGTCGTCCCTGCAAAAAAAAAAAAACTTTCATAGTCGCATCCATCTGAAGAATATATATGTTTAGTATTCCTGCTAACTGTACATCTTCTTTCTACACTGTAAAACATCACAGCTCCATTAGGGTTTCTCTCTTTAACTCCAATAGTCATGGTGAGGTTTTGGTATTGAACTCAATTTAATAGGGTTTTCTAAACTTAAAGTAATCTATTGATTGGCTTCTTGTGAGTTTTGTCTGTGTGGTCAATGTTCATTTAAGTCAACTTTAAGTTTAGAGTTGAAAAAAGTGATGGAGGAGGAGGAGGAGAAAGGATGATATAATATGAATACTGGGAACTACAGAGGGTTTTTAAATTAGGCAGAACTATCACTATAAAATGGTGATAACTTTGAGACAAAAGAGGATTAAACCTCAGTATTACAACGTCAACAAAAATATAGATCTCCTTTAGCTGACATCACCCTGCACCAGCAATCACAACACCACCATATTGGCAGGAAAGCGCACTTTTCAGATTACTATTCAGTTGACAACTGCAGCAACTAACTAACTTGTCCTTCTACCAGTTACATCCAGAACTGGTCGACAGCTGTTGTGCCCCAAGTTGAAATCGTTTTAAAGGATTCCCAAAGATCCTGCAAGGTGTCAGATGTGGATTACTGCAATAAAACACGCAAGGATCAGGCACGAGAGAACGGATTCGTCTTGTGCAGCGATCACTTTATATCAGGAACAGAATCCAGCGTTTTCCAAGTGGAATGTCTGTTTAGTTTTTAACACCATGTCCAACAGATTTCTTTTCATGAAGGCAAGTTAGGCTAATGTTTATAACGTGGAGTATAACGTCGAGTGTTGCTCATTCAGCACTAAAACGACTCACAATAAGAAAGAAAATGAGGATCAAACAGTTACTTGTTATTGTAGTTGCGTTGCTGTTATGAACCTCCTCAGATAAAGTCTTCAATATATGCTTTCAGTGACTCTCCGGAGTCAACATTGTCAGCACCGGCTGTTTCAATTCTTGAAAAAAAAAAATCACACCTGGGTCATGATAAGGGTCCATGATATATAATCTGCAGAGTTTTTCTTGAACTGGTCAATTTCTATCTGTTTAAAGTGCTCAGTAAACTCTGACGGCCTGAAATCAGCTCTGGCGCCGTTCACTATTCCTCAGAGTTTTCCAGCCAATATGGCGGCGTCAACAAAAAAAGGTGACGTGACGCCCACAGCTCTGTTGGAACCATAAACCTAATGGATGGGTGGAGTTTAGAAGCCATTTCTCTACCAGGAATGAATTCCAAAGAGGCTGTTCAAATAAAGCCAGGATGTCATCAGTCAAACAAAAACATTAGTGCTCCCAACTTAAAATATGAATTGATATGAATTTGGTTAAATTGGTTTTCTACAGTGGACAATGTGACCTAATAAATTGTTTTAACTCATAGTATCAAGTTAAAACAGCTTACTGAGTTGAACCAGAGTTTTTTTTTTTTTTCATGAGGTTGAGTTTATTCGCATTTTTAAGGCAGCAGGTGAACTTTGGTTTCTACGTTTCACTGACTTGAAATGTTTTACAGTGTAGCTTCATCACCGCTCTCTAACCTTGTCTGCTGTTCACTGCAGGACACAAACTATGAGCTAAAACACACTAGGGAAAGCCTTCTAGTATAACAACCCTTAAATCTTGTCTTCGTGGAGGTTATATCATTCAGTATTCGAGCTGTTGATTCAACTGTGTTTTCATTATTTTGACATTGTAGTCAGTGGGCTGGGCTAAATAACAGAAACACTTGATGATAAAACTGGACTGAGTTAAGCTCTAAACTCCACCCTCCAACATGATCATACGTCTCTCATGTGCCTCAAAGGAAAGACACAAATCGCATTTAACTCCTTGGCCATCAGCTGCAAAGGTTCTAGTGTAATGTAGTAGGTGCTGGGTCAGAAACCAGAAATGAAGCCGGCATGTCTCGTTTCAAGCCTCCCAACCAAGCGTGTAACAACAACAGGTAAGAGGTCTGACTGTATTCTTACTTGTGCTGCAAGGAAGAACAGCTTTCTGCTCTGGGTCAGTGAAAAGGAACCACGCGGTGCATCATTAGATTTGCTGCCGCCAGAAAATCCTTTCATGCACACTACACTCACACTAAGATCAGTTTTTATAAAGTGTGAGAACCCTGTTTGAATAATTTGGAGCCTGAGGAGAGGACTGACTATACACTGCTGAATGGTTGGTTGTGTATACGTAACTGAGCTGATCAGTTGCTGCAGACTGTGAAGACCTGGATCGCCTTCTTGACGCTGATTCAACATTTACTGAACGTCAGGGCAGTTATGAACGAGTCCAGGACGTCAGAAAGCATTCACTAGAGTACCTAATGAACTGGCAAGGGTAACACAAGTGAGCTTTTTCACAAAAGCCACAAATTTGTGTTACAATTCTTCATGGCTCATGAAGGAAACGTTTCATCTCGACTGATGTGGTTAGCTGAACGCTAGGGGCTCTGTCCGTGGTGCTGAACAGAGGCGTACGCTGTGGACGTTATACAGGCAGATTTTTCTTATAAGTTTTCACACAGTGGCGCATTTGAGACGTCCAGAGATTCTTTTACAGGAATCATCGTCAGGTCAGTTGAGGTATTGGGAGTTCAGATAATTCAGAAACAAAGCCAGAGCTGACCTCTACACATCCGCTGTGCTCAGCTTCTACGACCACGTGGTTCAGAGTGGTTTCACTTTTTACTGAGTCTGGGTTATAGCTGAACCTTTTCTTAGGCTGCTAGTGCCTTTGAATTTCACCAAAATTACCTGCACCTACACCTGCACGGTGGCCGGGTCACTGTCCATGTTCAAGACAAAGTTTTACTTTAGTTTAAGTAAAAAAAGAAAAGAAAATCAGATCATTAAAGTAAAAGTGGCAGAATGAGATGAACTGTTACAGCTCAGCATCTGAATCTTTACTTCTTTAAGTGAAATAAATAAACAATTATCAGTTTAAACCATCAAAAGTAAACAGATGGTTGCTTATACAGCGATCAGCCACAACATTAAGACCACCTACAGGAGAAGTAAGTAACATTGACCATCTTGTGACAGTTCAGTGTTCTGCTGGGAAACTTCTGGACCTGGCATTCATTGGTGTGGATGTTACTTAGACATGTAGCACCCACCTAGACCAGACCAGGCACCCCCACCCCATAGCAATGACACTCCTTGATGGCAGCAGCCATCCCCAGCAGGATGCAGCCTGACACAGACACACACACAAAAACGCTTTAGGAACAACTAAAAAAAAAAAAACATGAAGAACAGCACAAGGTGTTGACCTGGCCTCCAAATTCACTAGATCTCAAACTGATCAAGTATCTGTGGGATGATCCACAGAGGCCCCTCCCCTCAAAGCCCCCCCCCCACTAACAGCAGGACACCCTCAGAAGGCCCATGTCCATTCTCTGATGAGTCACCACAAGGGAGACCTGCACTATATTAGGAAGGTGGTCATAATGTTATGCCTGATCGGTGTATATCATATTATCTGAGAAGATCCACAGTCTTCCGAGTCACTGGTGAGGAGTTTTTGGTTGTGTGTATTACAGTGCAGGAAGAACTTTAATGTAATAACAGGATTTTATTTCCTCTAAGTGCTGTTGGGGAGTTTAAACCCAGACTTTGAAAGGAGCCATAAAACCTCTGTGCACCTGAAATGATCTTGGATTACAATAAAAACCCTCTTCAGATGTTAAGATGAGTGTGAGATTGTCTCTAGGACAGAGGCCGAGTAGAAGCTTGAAAACTAAATGTAATGGTTCAGTTTTTAAGTCATTAAACAGTTAATCAGGGGCCTTCTAAGGCTCACTGAGCTCCGGTTTGTTACTGAATGAACCTGGACCTGCGTTTACACTTCTGGCTTATAATACAGTTTGATGCCGTTTAGTTGTGTGCTCTCTCTCTCTCTCTCTGTCAGTTCCCAGCATGTGAACTCTGGTGACTCCACTCAGCAGCTTCACCTCATTTTAAATGACATGAGTCGCTGGTGTCAACCAATCAGCGTCCAGAGCTGCTGGGACCCGTGTCCTCACCTTTGTCGTGATTTTCAGGAGTTTTAATGTGACGGGACTAGACGGAGGACTAAAGGCCAGGCTGGCTGTCAGTGGGTGCTGGTTGCGTGTACCTGCTCTGCGCCCTGGAAGCAGATCCTGCAGCTGGGAGTGGGGATGCAGTTCTCGCTGCTGCAGTTTGAATGCATCCCCTGCGTCTTGCTGGATCTGCCCCCGACCGCGCCGTCCTCACCGGAGAAATCCCCCCCGTTGTCCTCCTCCTCGCCGAATTTCTCTGCGCCCCCACCGCGCGCATCCCCGCAGCTCCGGCCCTCCCGGCATCCCTCCGCGTCCTCTCCCTCCTGTCCCCGCTGCTCTCCGTCCTCCTCCTTCTTCTTCTCCTCCTCCTCCTCCTCCCCGTCGTCCCCGTCGTCGTCGTCGGGGTGCGGACGTCCTTGGGAGCCGCGCGGATCGCCTTCCTCCCAGGTGTGGCGGTGAGTGATGGCAGTGCCTCCGCTCGGCTCCCCGCAAGCTGGACCCGCATCTCCCTCCTCTGTGCTCATAATAAAATGAAAAGTCGAAATAAAATTGCATAGATGCCACCCGACACGCGGACACGGTATCCACCAGCACCAGCACCAACCACCACTGCGACGCAGGGATGTGATGCAGCCTCTGGGGCTCGCAGATCACGGCGCCGTCGGCGGATGTGCCTCCGCTCCGTGGGCTCCGAACCGAGCCGTGCTCCTGTAGCCGAACCCACAGCGAGGCAGCCCGGCAGAGCTGCACATCAGCGTCCGGAAGAGCGCGGGAGTGCTGCGGACCGGTCGCTCGGCTGGAACCGCCTCATGCGCTCCGGAGACCCGGGGAGCATCTCCAAGCAGCCTCCATGCATCGCAACGGGGCTCGGCCGTCCTGAGGCGCCTAAATCCCCCTCTTCCTCTTCCCTACCTCCTCCTCCTCCTCCTCCCTCCTCCCCCGCCTCTTTAGAGATGTAGCCCGAGTATTGAGCCCTGCTGAGGAGCTCTTGAGCAAGAGTCAGCTCGGCTGCACGGCTCTCTGGTGAGTCGTGCACTCCCAGGAAGCAGAGAAGCCAATTTCCCCAGAGAGATGAGCAATCAATCACATTATTACCCCATTAATATGATGGAGGAGATAAGTTTCCAGACCCATGCAGGCACTACTTCAGGCTGTAAAGAGATGAGCTGCATCATATTCACAGCAGCAGCAGCAGCAGCAGACCGGTCAGTCGCTCTGTCTGCCACAGGGAATATTTTATGTGGTGGGATGTGGTGACCCACTGCACCCTCCCTGCGTTAAAGGCCTCACCTGCTGGGTTACAAACACCATCATTATCAGGGCTGGTGGCTTAAAGCTCAACCTCAGCCGCTGATAAACCGTGGAGCAGGCGGTTGATGGTGAATTCAGGGGTCCAAAGAAGGGGGACAATAATGTAAATGAATGAATTAAGGGCAACATTTGTGCTTCCATCAGTGATTATGGTTTGGCTCACGGGCTTTAGCTCTTGATCTTGGGATCTGGTAATGACACGGTTTCATTGCATGGTTTTGATTCATTTCACAGAGGCCTTTTTGTTTTTAGGGATTCCTCGAAGGAGCGCACACGGACAAGGCTTCGAAATGTCTGCAACAGGAATCTCTGAAAAATGGCTGCTGGTTTCTCACTAGCACAGACACCGAGAGTCCTCCAAACAGGAAACATAACAAGGATTACAACTAACTGAGCATTAGGAAAATGATTTTAATGGGAGTCAGTGAGAGCTGCTGGTGGCTTAAATCTAAATGGCTTTCTGAAGTTTTGCAGCAGTCCTTAAAAGTCAAAAATCAAAACGTTTTCAGCCAATATGCATCAGAGACTTCCAGATCTAACAAGCTGCAACCAAACATATGAATATGTATTTTACATATTGCTCAGTAAATTTAGCAAGTTGCTCAAAAGACAGTTGGAAAACCTCAGCATACGTTTGAGTTGGAGTTTCAGGCGTTTCCTGCACAAATACAAAACCTGATGAATGAATCAAATCCCAAACTGATCAAGTATCTGTGGGATGATCCACAGAGGCCCCTCCCATCAAAAGTCCCCCCCCCCCCCCCCCGACAGGTTCTTTTTTTCACACATTTTAAGATCTCATTGGTTGCAGCAAATGAAAACATTCATTAACGCTTTTTTCTGTAACCGATTGTCCTCTGGAGGGTCATGGGAGGGGCTGGAGCCTACAGGATCACCAATGAACCTAACCAGCATGTCTTTGGACGGTGGGTGGAAGCTGGAGAACCTGGAGAGAACCCACGCAGACACAGGGAGAACACCACACAGAAAGGAACCAGTCGGCCGAGGGATTAAAACCGAGAACCTTCTGGCTGTGAGGCATCAGTGCTAATGGAAGAACTCAACAGAAGGGATCCAGTTGTGGGAATGAGTAATGATCTGAGGTGCACTGAGCCTCAAATAGTCCAGCTCGGTCTCTAAGGGACAAAGAGTCAGACCGTAGAGGTTGTATCTCTCAGCTGAGACTTTCCTGAAAGGTCTAAACGAAGGACATGGGTGCTGCAAGCAAACAAACAACAAAGACTTTATTCAAATATGAACCTGAACTAGCCACGGAGCGTCTCAGTTATTAGAGGGACGTCCTTTTTGCTGCTGCAGTTTGTATCTTATTATCATCCTCCAAATGGACCTGGTAATAAAGTCCAAGGAGCTTCGGCAGGCGAATCATATGCTTTTCCAAGAAGAATCTTCTTCCTTTTTTTTTTTTCTTCTACTTCTTTTGAGGATGTCTTTCTCTTTCCGGGGAGCGGGCCAGTAATGGACTCTAATGCAGCAAAGGAAATTATCCACTCATGTCCAATCACTACCTACGAGGCACCGATCAATAGCAGGTCCCCAGGGCTCGGAGGGAGACCGGGCTCGTGCTGAGAGAGGAAAGGAGAAGAGAGGAGAGGAGAGGAGGGAGGGCGTGAACATGTTTAGGTTTAGGACGGGGGTGGGGGGCGGGGCCTGAGGCTGTCTCTAAATTTACTTTTTGGGGTTTAACCTTCAGTGGGACTGTGGTGGCTCAGGTTTGGCTCTTAATTCTAAGACAGTGCTGCATAAAATGTATCAGGCGTAACATTATGACCACCTTCCTAATACTGTGACTCATCAGAGCATGGACATGGGCCTTCTGAGGGTGTCCTGTGGTGTCTGGCAACAGGATGTTGTTGCTTTGAGGGGAGGGGCCTCTGTGGATCATCCCGCAGATCAGTTTGGGATCTAGTGAATTTGGAGGCCAGGTCAACAAGCAGGTCATTGCTATGGGGTGGGGGTGTCTGGTCTGGTCTAGGTGGGTGCTACATGTCTAAGTAACATCCACACCAATGAATGCCAGGTCCAGAAGTTTCCCAGCAGAACATTGGTCATAATGATGTGGCTGATCGGTTCAACGCATATAAAATTCAGTGCTGAGAGTTGTTGAGCTTTTAGGGCCTGGGCTAAAGTGAGGAACTGATAGACCGACAGTGTTGTCACGGAACCGCGCCGCTAACGAGACTAAAAATAATTATTTCCAGGAAACAGAGAGGAGAGCCAATCAGGAACAAGTCTAGTCGTGATAATCAAATCTGTCCAGTCAGGCCATTTACCAGAAACGCAAACAAACCTCCCATCTAAAGGGGAGCGTTCCGTTTAATTCACCTTTAGACTAAACTGTTAAATATCCTGATAATCTGGAGCTGGATGAGAACATAGTCTCAAAAACCATCTCTAGCCAAGGCAAGCATCACCTCCTCCTCCTCCTCCTTCTTCTATGACTTCCACAGTGATAATGTCTCTCAGCCATCTGCCCTGCTTCTCTCACCAAGTCGTCCTGATCAATTAGTCTCCATCTCGCCGTCGGCCTGTCTGCTTGCCCCTCCCCCCCCCCCCCCTCTGTTTTTCCTGTCGACTCTGTCCAACAGTGGCGTACTGTACGGGCAGAGTGCCCTAAACCTCTAAAAACCATCGCGCCGCAAACACTCTCAGCCTGCAAAAGGAAGTGGAGAGCCTGCCAAAAGATAAAGTGGAGGACCGCAAACAAATGGAGTAACTGAGCTCATTAATGTGGCAGCGTGGTGGGTCAGCATCCTGCTCCAGCCCCGATCAGCTTTCCATGACATCATGCGCGTGAGCCTCAGAGCCATTGATAAATCTGAAGATGAGACGCTGGTGGTGGTGGTGAAGATGAGCTCTGACCGCTTTCTACAGGAGACCATTGATGATGGAACCAATGACGAGCAGGCTGGGGTTTCTGGTGGGGGGCGGGCATGTCAAAACTAGGAAAATGTTGAACTTTTAGAGCAGAAGAGAGT